>NW_026606129.1:30950000-31340000 GCF_029834395.1 Sorex fumeus
AGCTTGCCAGGCTCTGCCCTGCAGGCAAGATAGACTCTCGGTAGCTTGCCGGGCTCTCCGAGAGGGGTAGAGGAATCGAACTCAGGTTGGCCAGGTTGACCACATGCAAGGCAAACGCCCTACCAGCTGTGCTATCGCTCTGGAAAGGTATTAAGAAAATAAAATGACCATGGTAAAATAAGTATATAGCATGTTAGAAAGTCACATAGATGGGGAAAAAAAACAAAACAGAGAAAGGAAGTTTTCATTTATATCTAGATATAGCAATATTTTACAATTTTATCCTTGGAAGTAAAATGGGGAAAAGTTAAACTATACAGACAAAATTACATGATAAATCTATAATAATATTTGGGTATGATTAAGTTTCAAGAGAAAAAATGTAGCTTAAAATTTTTTAATTAGAATATTTTAAGAAAAATGACAACCCAAATATCTTTTATCCATTTGTTTTTCAATTCAATTTTCAATTATTACTTTATCACATGGAAAAGTCACATGTGGAAAATTAAAGGTTTAGGTTTATCATAACAGCTGAATTAAAGTCATGTTAAGTAAACAGGAATCTAGCGTCAACTAGAAATTTTACTTTCATTTTTGACTCAAAATGTTGAAACAATCAAGACTGAATTTCCTGGCAGTTGACACTACAATCCTCATAAGCCAACAATTCTAAAAAGATTCAAGTGAAGGTTGAAAAGAGTCCAGTTGTATGATTTGTCATTACTTGGGAATTGATTTCCAAAAGGAAATGACTGGTTCCTGGCTGGCTGTCTGGTTAAGCAAACTTATGAGAGATGAAGACCCACTTCTAGCTTCTAATTATGTGAGGAAATGCTTTTTGAACATAACACATTTCCTGGAATATCTTTGTGTACACCATCATCCCTCCTCCCAACTACAAACTGTCACTCCCTGACACCCTCCATCCTCAAACCCATAATCCATGACTCCTACTGACCCAGGAATAATGGGGGTGCTCCATGGAAGAAGGCATGACGGTGGAGTGACCATTGAGTATACTGTGATTTTTTTAAAAAACTGTCATATGGCGAGATAGTAGTACGCTTCAATGCTGTCACCTATTCAGTGAGTCCAGATGAACTAGAATCACCATTTTAGTTATATCATAGCTCCAGGCAAGAACATGTCACCCTCTTTATTTCCAGCTTCCAACAAGCTGCTTAGGCAGATGCTAAATGTGGTCCTCCCTGCCACGTTTAGTAGAGTGGCCTTTGTGTGGGTTAATTGAGCCCCCACTCTATTTAATAGGCTGTTGAAGTCTTATTGAAACAGAGCTAGTGCCGCAGGTTAAATACATTGCAGTGCTCTTGCTAATCCTCTCATTAACAGGGCTGGAAAGCTTGTTCTGAGCTGTGAGTTTGCATATATTAACAGGGAGCTCTTCACTCAAGTGCTATCAATAAAATGACAAAGCCAGTTTGCAAATAGTGACATCAACAGTGACACAAAACTAGATACCTTTTAAAAAATAAACAGCTTAATAACTGATAAATCTTATATTTACATTTGAGGAAAGAGACGTACTGGGAAGAGGTATCTTCATCAGTCATCCTTAAGACAGAAAAGACACTGATGTCAAATCACTGCAGAAACTAGCGGATAAAGTTGAACTGAGAAATGATGTTAATGAGCCATGCAGACTAGGCCCACATTTAAAAGTCTCCAGGGTAAAATATTATGTTTTCTCTTAAAAGGGGGAGATAAGAAAAGAAAATGTAAAAATCCTAACAATGCCTGAAATAGGTAAATAGTAGGGGTGTTGCATAGCCAGCTCTCCTAAGGAGACAGAATGGACAGAGACACTGTTTTGGAAAGTGTCTGGCACCAGAACGGACTCCTGAAGCTGGGACGGCTCTGTGGCCATCAGGGTAAGGAGGGGGCTGTGGGGAGCATCTCCAAGCATTTTCTGTTGAGAACTGTCTATCAGTTCATAGAAATGGAAAGAGGGATTTGGGGACCAGGGCCCAATAGTCAGGGAAAGATAGCATTGAAAAGGGTTAAGATTTCACAACGATTCCTTGTGAAATGATCTGATCTTAGCCACTGTGATATTTTAAGTGAGAAGTGAGAGCATTGTGTCATGATGGAAACAGTATGTGGCGCTCTTGTGACTGAAGGCTTTCTAAGTACGTTATGGGGGGCCAAAAAGGTAGGGTTTGCCTTGCAGGTGACTGAGTTCAATTCATTTCATCCCATATGGTCCCCTGAGTACTGCCAGGAGTGATCCCTGAGAGCACACCCAGGTGTAATCCTGAGCACCAATGGCTGTGGCCCTCTAAATTAAAATAAGCCTGTTATAGAGTAAACTTACATGAATATTTTAGAAGAAAAATAGTCAGCTGGTCAAATGACAAAGCTTTTTACATTTCCTACTAGAGTTTGTTTTTGTTTGTTTTTTTAAAGGCAGATAGAGGCTAAGACTGCAAAAGAGTGGAGAGTCTTTCTTACCGCCACTACTGTAGAAAGGAGAAACAAAGGGGACTTCCATCTCTCCCTTCGGGACCTCAGGCGTCCCGGCAGACGCCTGGAGAAACGCAGCCGTGAGCGTCTGCAGTCCCCTCTTCACTCCTCACACGGCGATCATCTCATCTCAAACCCTGTTTTACGTAGAGGTGTGGCCTCTTCAGAAGTGGGCGTGGCTTCAGAGTGGGCATGGCCTATTTTCTGGGCCGCAGGTTGTTTACCCATTCTAAGGAACCTAGTTCCAAGGAATTTAATCCCCAACCTACTCAGCAATATAAAGAAACAAAGAAAATCCCCACCACAAGTGGAGGACAACAAAAACAATCCAGAACATTCTGTTGATACAGCTCACCTAAGGGACCTCTCTGACACAGAATTCAGATACGAAGTCATCAAGATGTTCAATCAACTCAATGAAACGGTCAGACAGACAGCCAGTAACACCACAGAAAAAAATCGACAAATTACGCGAAGAAATGAGAGCAGATATGTCACGATTAAAAGACTCCGTAGATGAAATGAGAAACTCAGTTTCTTCTCTTAAAAATAGAATGACCGCAGCTGAAGAGAGAATCAGTGAGCTGGAAGATCAGCTGCGCCAAGCCAACACGGAACAACAAACAGTGGCAAGGGACCTCAAAATAGCTTTTCAGAGAATCAGAGTCCTAGCAGATGATTCCAAGAGGAACAACATTAGAATCATGGGACTACCTGAAGCTCAGGGAAACAATCCCAACGAAAAAAACACCGTCAAACAAATCATTGCTGAAAAATTCCCAAAGCTCTGCAATGCAGCCATTCAGGTTCAAGAAGCTCGAAGGGTGCCAGCTAAAAGAGACCCCAACAAAAACACTCCAAGGCATATCATAGTTAGAATGATTGATGCTGCCGATAGAGACACAATACTGCAAGCAGCAAGGGCAAAGAAGGAAATCACATACAAAGGAGCACCCCTTAGATTCACAGCAGACCTATCAGAGGAAACCCTGCAAGCCCGAAGGCAGTGGCAAGATATAGTCAAAAAACTCACTGAAATGAATGCTTCACCAAGAATACTCTATCCGGCTAAACTCTCCCTCAAAATCGAAGGAATAGTACACTATTTTCTAGATAAACAGCAGCTCAGGAACTTCATAGACTCAAAACCAAACCTAAAGCAAGGGCTAAAGGGGCTACGATAAAACAAGACAAACCCTACAACCACAAAACACCCTACAGAAAATGACACAAAACCCCATAACCATACTCTCTCTCAATGTCAATGGTCACAGAGTGGCAAAATGGATACAGAGACAGAACCCAACATTCTGCTGCCTACAAGAAACTCATCTCAACAGCCAGAACAAACACAGACTCAAAGTCAAAGGATGGAAAACAATCCTGCAAGCAAACAGCTCCTTCAAAAAAGCTGGGGTGGCCATAATAGTATCCGACAACATTAATTTCACATTGAAAAAGATTAGAAGGGACAGTGAAGGCTATTTTCTCTTCATCAAGGGATACATACAGCAGGAAGAAATCACACTCTTAAATGTATACACACCTAATGAGGGAACAGCTAAATATCTAAAACAACTGCTAACAGATTTTAAGGAGAACATCGCTACCAACACAATAGTACTTGGAGATTTCAACATCGCCTTATCAACTCTGGATAGATCAACAAGAATAAAACCCAGCAAGGAATTATTGGCTTTGAAAGAAGAAATAGAAGAGAAAGGACTTATAGACCTATACAGGGCTTTACACCCCCAAAAGAAAGAATACACATTCTTCTCCAGTGTGCACGGAACATTTTCCAAAATAGACCATGTCCTAGGACACAAAACATACCTCAACAGAATCAGGAAGATAGAAATAGTATCAGCCATCTTTTCAGACCATGCTGCACTGAGGATAGAAGTGAATCACACACTGACACGGAGAACAAAATCAAACACCTGGAAATTAAACAACTCGATGCTGAACAATGAGTGGGTCAAGAACGAAGTCAAGGATGAAATCAAAAGATACCTGGAAACAAATGAGAATGAAGACACAAACTACCAGAACTTATGGGATGCAGCGAAAGCTGTATTAAGGGGAAAATTTATAGCTCTGCAAGCATATCTTAGGACTGTAGAAACGATGCACATAAACAACTTGACCTCACAGCTCAAGACCTTAGAAAAGGATCAACAGAAAGAGCCTAAATCAGGCAGAAGGAAAGAGATCATAAAACTTAGAGCAGAAATCAACGACATGGAAAACAAAGAAACAATCCGAAAGATCAATAAAACCAAAAGCTGGTTCTTCGAGAAAATAAATAAGATAGATAAACCACTAGCAACACTCACAAAGAAACACAGAGAGAGAGCCTTAATAAATCGAATCAGAAATAAGAATGGGGATATCACAACAGAAACTAAAGAAATTCAAGAGATCATCAGAGACTACTTTGAAAGTCTGTATGCCACGAAACAAGAGAACCTAGAAGAAATGGATAAATTCCTGGATTCCTATCATCTCCCAAAGCTGAAGCAAGAAGATATAGAGTACCTGAATAGACCTATTCACATCAAGGAAATTGAAACTGTAATCAAAAGTCTTCCCAAAAACAAAAGCCCAGGTCCAGATGGATTTACTAGCGAATTTTTCCAAACATTTAAAGAGGACCTATTGCCAATTCTTCTCAAGCTTTTCCAGGAAATTGAAAAAACGGAAACTCTCCCAAACAGTTTCTATGAAGCCCATATCTCTCTAACACCAAAAGGAAACAAAGACACCACAAGAAAAGAAAACTACAGGCCGATATCCCTGATGAACACGGATGCGAATATTCTCAACAAAATACTAGCCAATAGAATTCAACAACTCATCAAAAAGATCATACATCATGACCAAGTAGGATTCATCCCAGGGATGCAAGGATGGTTCAACATTCAGAAATCAATCAACATAATCCATCATATCAACAAAAGAAAAGATAAAAAATCATATGATCATATCAATAGATGCAGAGAACGCATTTGACAAGATCCAGCACCCATTCATGAAAATGGGGATAGAAGGGACTTTCCTCAATATAGTTAAAGCCATCTACCACAAACCTACAGCAAACATCATCCTCAATGGGGAAAAACTGAGAGCCTTCCCCCTAAGGTCAGGGATGAGACAAGGATGCCCACTCTTCACTGCTGTTCAATATAGTACTGGAAGTACTTGCAATAGCGATTAGGCAAGAAAAAGATATTAAGGGCATCCAGATAGGGAATGAAGAAATTAAGCTCTCACTATTCGCAGATGACATGATACTATACTTAGAGAACCCTAAAACCTCTACCAAGAAACTCCTAGAAACAATAGGCTTGTATAGTAAAGTGGCAGACTATAAAATCAATACCCAAAAATCCATGGCTTTCCTATATGCAAATAGTGAAAGAGAAGAAAGTGACATGAAGAAAACAATTCCATTCACAATTGTGCCCCAGACAATCAAGTACCTAGGAATCGCCTTAACTAAGGAAGTAAAGGATCTGTACAAAGAAAACTACAAAACGCTACTTCGGGAAATAAAAGAGGACACGAGGAAATGGAAAAATATCCCCTGTTCATGGATGGGGAGAATCAACATCATCAAAATGGCAATACTTCCCAAAGCACTGTACAAATTCAATGCAATCCCTATAAGGATACCCACGACATTCTTCAAAGAAATGGAGCAAACACTCCTGAAATTTATATGGAACAATAAGCCCCCACAAATAGCTAAAGCAATTCTTGGGAAAAAGAAAATGGGAGGAATCAACCTACCTAACTTCAAGCTCTACTACAAAGCAGTAATAATCAAAACAGCATGGTACTGGAACAAAGGCAGAGTTGCAGACCAATGGAACAGAGGTGAATATACTGACATCTCCTCCCAAACATATAATCATCTAATCTTCGATAAGGGGGCAAGAAAAGTGAAATGGAGCAGGGAAAGCCTCTTTAATAAATTGTGCTGGCAAAACTGGACGGCTACATGCAAAAAAGTGGGCTCAGATCTCTGCCTAACGCCATGCACAAAAGTGAGATCGAAATGGATTTATGACCTCAACATCAGACCGGAATCCATAATGTTTATTGAAGACAAAGTTGGCAAAACTCTCCACGATATTGAAGTTAGTGGTATCTTCAAAGATGTCACGCCACTGGCCGAGCAAGTGAAAACAGAGATAGACAAATGGGACTATCTTAAACTAAGAAGCTTCTGCACCTCAAAAGAAACAGTGACCAAAGTACAAAGACAGCCTACAGAATGGGAAAGAATATTCACCAAATACACATCCGACAAGGGGTTGATATTAAGGATATACAAGGTACTGGTTAAACTACACAAGAAGAAATCACCCAACCCCATCAAAAAATGGGGCGAGGAAATGAACAGAAACTTTCGCAAAGAAGAAATTCGAATGGCAAAAAGGCACATGAGAAAATGCTCTACATCACTAATCATCAGAGAGATGCAGATCAAAACCACAATGAGATATCATTTCACACCACAGAGACTGGCCCACATCCACAAGAACAAAAGCAACAGGTGCTGGCGCAGATGTGGCGAGAAAGGGACCCTCCTTCACTGCTGGTGGGAATGCAGGCTGGTCCAACCCTTTTGGAAAACAGTATGGATGATTCTCAAAAAATTAGAATTTGATCTGCCATTTGACCCAGCTATAGCACTCCTGGGAATATATCCCAGAGAGGCAAAAAGGTATAGTCGAAGTGACATCTGCAATTGTTTGTTCATTGCAGCACTCTTTACAATAGAATCTGGAAAAAACTTGAGTGCCCGAGAACAGATGACTGGTTAAAGAAACTTTGGTACATTTACACAATGGAGTACTATGTAGCTGTTAGAAAAGATGAAGTTATGAAATTTACATACAAGTGGTACTACATGGAAAGTATCATGTTAAGCGAAATGAGTCAGAAAGAGCGTGATAGATACAGAAAGATTGCATTCATCTGGGGAACATAAAGCAACAAAACGGGAGACTAACACCCAGGAATGGCTCAGATTAGTACCAGGAATTTTGCTCCATGACTTGAAGGCCAGCCACATGTGCTAGGTGAAAAGGAAGCTCAGATAGAGAAGAGAGCACCAAATAAAGGGTGTTGTGAAGACCCTCCCAGGGTGGGAGAGACATGCTAAAAGTAATCTATAGACCAAACATGATTGCCACTCAATGCCTCTCTGGCAAAACACAGTACCCAAAAGAAGAGAGAGAGAACAAGGGGGAATGCCCTGCCACAGCGGCAGGGTGGGACTGGGGGGGGGGGGTGGGTGGGAGGGATGCTAGGACCCGTGGTGGGGGAGGATGGGCACTGGTGGAGGGATGGGTACTTGATCATTGTATAACTGAAACCCAAGCACAAAAAATTATAAGTCTATAAATGTACTTCATGGTGTTTCACTAATAAAAAAATGATAAAAAAATAAAAAAAGAAAGGAGAAACAAAGTAAATCAACTGAGTTGAAGACTCCTAATCTTTAGGAAGTATTCACTTCTGAATTATTGTGTTATTAATATATGTGCATTGACCAACTTTACAAGATTCTAACAATGAGTCATGTTGAAAGTGACAAGTTTGGGGCTGGGGTGATAGTACAGCGGGTAGGGATAGAACATGCGGCTGAACAGGGTTTGATTCCCAGCATCTCATATGATCCCCCGGGCACCACCAAGAGTAATTCCTGAGTGTAAAGCCAGGAGTAAGCCCTGTGCATTGCCGGGCATGACCCCAAAACCAAAACAAACAAACAAACAAAAAACAAACCAAAAAAAGAAGGTGATAAGCTGATGAATCTCAATTTGACCAACAATCTTTCTGTCATAAACTGGGCAAATAATTTAGTCTGTCAGGACCTACATGACCTTTTGTGTAATACCGAGTCATGCTGGAGGAATACCCTTCCTACACCACAAATTTAATCATGGTTAGAATAACAAACAACCATAAGGAAAATAATTGGCAATATTTTACTGAAAAAAACAAATAGTCAACATAATTCACTCTGGAAATGGCTGGAGAGTGGAGTGAAAATAAAGACTTTGATAATCAATTCATAGTCAATGAGCTATGCCCTGAGGAATAGGCAGGGCTCCACACTATACAAAAACCCTTATAGGGCCCTCAAACAAACTGAGATTTGGTTTAGGGTTTTGGACCACACCCAGTGGTGTTCAGCGCTCACTCTTGCCACTGTGCTCAAGTATCACTCCTGGTGATGTTCGGGAACCCTATTTGATACTAGGCAACCCGTGTTGGCTGTGTGCAAGGCAAGCTCCCTACCTGCCATACTAGCTCTCTGTCCCTCAAGTTGAGTTTATAAACATTTATTATTAATTAAATGGGGCTGGAGTGATAGCACAGTGGGTAGGGCGTTTGCCTTGCACACAGCCAATCTGGGTTCGATTCCTTCGTCCCTCTCGGAGAGCCTGAAAAGCTACTGAGAGTATCCGACCTGCACGGCAGAGCTTGGCAAGCTACCCATGGCGTATTTGATACACCAAAAATAGTAACAAGTCTTGAGCAAATGTCTTGAGCAAGTCTTGTGCAAGTGCTAATGTCAGAAAATATATAATTAGTTGTATTATTATTTATATTATTTTATGACATATATATATATAATGACCCTTCATCAACAATGGGCACAAACATCTAAAACAGAAGCTTCTATTCTGTACATTATCATTTGATGCGTAATTTTCTTTAAATATTTTTTTTTGTTCTTTGATTATATCCAGCAATGCTCAGGGGATATTCCTGGCTCTGCGCTCAGAGATTACTCCTGGTGGGCTTGGGGGACCATATGGGGTGACAGGGATTGAACCTGGGTTGGCCACATGCAAGACAAATGCTAGACCTCCTTTATTATTGCTCTGGGCCTTAATGTGTAATTTTCTTAGCTCTTTCTAGACAAAAAATGTGCCAAGTCCTTCCAAGCTACATTTGAAAGAAATCTAAAATCATCCTTTGCTTTTATCTTCCTCAGTTCCTCTTCCATCCAATAGCTAGGATAATTTTCCTAGGCCCTATCGCCTAATTCAAATATATTGTTTACTTTCTTAAAATCTTCAAAAACTTAATATCATGTGACAGCTGAATGGATTGCCAGTAGAATGTTTTTTACAGATCTCTCTTGCTCACCATTATAGTCTTTTTCTAATTCAACTCTAAGGTAATATTTCTCAACATTTTTATGGCTGTGACCCCCTTCAATATTATTGCCGTTGGCCCTTCCCTCCACCCAGTTGGCCTTCTAGTCTTGTGCTGTGTTCCATCACTTATGAATATTCACTGGTGGACCCTTGGAATATCATGAGGATCCAAAGGGGACCCTCAGGGCCTGTCACCTGAGAAATGCTGCTCTGTCACATCCCTTTACCCATGCTGAAATAAGGAGTTGCTGATCTTCCCTAATGATTTCTCATTATCAAACTGTTTTCACTTCAAACGCCTCCCTTATCCTGAAATACTGCTGAAATGTTTCTTTTTGAATGTAATGAAAGTAACATTTTCTCCATGATCCTTTGGATGGGTGACTTCTCTGACAACTATCACAGTATGACCTTCTGTGACATTTGTCTTTCTTTATCTTTACCAAGTTTGATTAGTCTGTATTACATATTGGCAACAGATAGCAGAAATGTAATTGTAGTCACTACTGCCTAAAAAGATATGTAAGGAAGAGACCCTCTGGGAGTTATGCTTGATGGTTAATTTCCAGAATTCTGCAGAAAACTGTTATTTTTTTATTCTGTTTATAACTGCTGTCATGGGTAGACAATGCTGCAAGGAAAACAAATTCATTAGCAAATTTTAGCCTTAAAGTTTCCCGCACAAGCTCACAAGTTTTGTACTTTAAATCTCTCTCCTAGAGAGAGAGTAAAAGGGAATGTGCCTGCCACAGAGACAGGGGGGATGGGGTGGGGGTGGTGGGAGGGATAATGGGATCATTGGTGGTGGAGGATGGGCACTGGTGGAGGGATGGGTACTGACCATTGTATGACTGAAATGTAATCACGAAAGTGTGTTAAGTCTGTAATTCTATCTCATGATGTTTCATTAAAAAATTAAAAAAGAAAATATCTCTCATGTCCATAAATTGGCAAGGAAAACAAGAAACTCTTATAGTTTGCCATAAATACCCCAAATAGAGTGAAGATGAGCAGCCTCCCCTACCCCCACTCTTATACTTCTTGAAACCATGACTATCATGCTCTCCTTCCACAGCTACTGCCATGCTGACTCACTCACCAACCCTGCTCTACCCATTCATGACTAAATCTTCAAGGAGATGTAAGCCAAGCAGCCCAAATTCGTGGACACATGCTCACACTCTGCTGAAAGCTCTGGAGTACACTAGGGATGAAAGTGAGCAGGGTCTCCTACCTTGCGGAAGCCCTGGCAGTCACACCTAAAACCTACAACTGCAGTTATGCCAAAGGCTCAACTCCACCACTTCACTAATACTCTCTTGCAGAGATACCGAAATACAAAATTTTCACATTAAAATATTGATTTTTTTAAACTTACCAATTTTAATTTTGGAGCTTTGTTATCTAATCAATTTTAACCCTAGAATTATTTCAACAGTTGTGGCTCTTGTCTACATTAAAAAATAATAAAATTTTTAAAAACTAAAAATTAAATATTCTGATAGATTGCTGCCTTCTTCAAGGCAATTTTTCACTTCAATGTGGCATCTTACCTAAGACATTAGATCATCAGTACTTGCAATAGTCTCTTAGTTTACAATCTTCTATAGGACAGGATTAGGGTCATCATTATCTTTGGTCTGCCTGAAGGTATTTAACCAAAGATCTTTAAGAGGGAATAAATTAAGATGTGTTTAATTAAATAAAATGACTTTCCCAAAATATGATTACATGTCCCTTTATAAATTTACAGCTTGTATTTGAAGAGATTCATTTAAAATGAAAACAATTTACCTATGATTTATTTTTTGCTACCTTAAGTTAGTTTCCCTGTTATATTTTTAAAGTTATGTATTCAGTTAAGGCATAGTTAAGGTACAGTTACTTACGGTTTTAGGCATGCAATGTTCTACCACCAATCCCAGCACCAGAGTTACCTTCTCTCCAACAGTGTTCCCTTGTTCCTTCCCTCCCAAGCCCAATTCTTTGGCAAGCATATCTTTATATTTAGCTATTATAGTTTGGGTCTCCTGCTTGCAGTGTTTTTATCTCTGTATTTTAGACATATACATATACCTCTACAACACTGATGTGCTTGGGGCCCTTGGTCCCGGCCCCTCTCCATTTCCAGTCTTGATTTTTTTCCCTTCCACTATTACTCCTGTTAGATTTTTTTTGTTTTTAAGGATTCAGGCATATGAGTTGGAAGACAATTACAAACAAAAAGGAGCATATAGAGGATTTCAAGCTGATCTATATTATAGCCAAGATCACACATAGCTCTTCATATACAGATCCACCTAGTATCTAGTATCTAGAGAAGAACTAAATGATCTCGATCTAGTAAAAGTGGTTCATGAACCAGGATTACCTAGGACTTTATTAATAACACTGCATAATAAAGAATGTCATGCCTATTCTAGACCTATGGAGTCAGATTGCATTTTAACAAGTATCTCTCATGAGTCATGTGCATACTAAGGGTTTGAGAAACTGAGAAACTGAAGCGATAGCACAGTGGTAGGACATTTGCCTTGCACGCAGCCGACCTTGACAACCCGGGTTCGATTCCTCCATCCATCTCGGAGAGGCCGGCAAGCTACCGAGAGTATCTTGCCCGTATGGCAAGCTACTCATGATGTATTTGATACGCCAAACACAGTAACAACAAGTCTCACAATGGAGATGTTACTGGGCCTGGTTGAGCAAATCTATGAACAATGGGAGGACAGTGACAGTTCTTATATTTTACTGTTAGAAAAAAATTCAAGTATCAAATCATTTGTTTTAATTAGATATTACAGAAAAAAATATTTGTAATCAATTTATACTGGCAGAAGCCGTGGCTTAGGACAAAACAAACAAAAAGAATGACACTATTAGTATACATTCTAATTTTTTCTGGACCAATAATTAATATTTGAAGTTAAAATAAAAATCTTCTTCCCACTTACTTAAGGAATTCTCTAATATATACAAAAAATTCAATTAAATCAAACAGATGAATGCAGTTGGCTTTTCTGCTAAGCTTTTCTAAAGTTATTTTTCTAGTTTAACCTAGCAGTTCTGAGGATAGCTCTAAAAGTTTTGTCAATATATTAAAACTTAAGTTATGGAAATCAAGTTTTTTATTCAAATCCATTTCAAATTCACTTCATATAAGGAGTAAAGAATATGAATAGTTTTTAGAAATTTGGAGTTTATTTTGAGATACAATCAGATTTCTAGAAATATAAGGTTTTGTCTATGCCAATTGTAAAAAATTAAAGAATAAAAGATGAATAAGACCCGCTGAACGGAAGTAGAAGACTGGATTTTAATTTGTTCTCTCCTTCCATCCCTTTTCCTCACTTCTTTTTTACCTTTTTTTTTTTTTTTTAGAAAACAGGATTTGTCAGGGAGTTTCCTTGGAGAAGCACCTTGTCATTTCATCACTCTTTAAGACAACTGTGGAATCTAAGAGGGAAATTCTGCCTTAAGAATTCCCCAGCATCATGTTGCCCCACGTTGAAACTGATCACATTTATCAAACACTATAGAAGTGCTAATGGTATGCATTGTTATCCACAGTTAATGCAATCAGGGGAACACCTTCAATACTCTAGTGATGTGTATGTGTTGAGGGAATGTGTGCAAGAGTTGTTCTTTGGGTGAAGAGAGCAAGGGAGATTAAAACATAGGTTAGTGTGAGCTTTACTCCCCTTTAAAAATGGGAAATCAGAATTTCTGTGACAATGTGTTGGGATGGAAACAGTTTCCTGAAATTCCTTTCTCAATGTCAATGGAAAATTACATGAAAATGTGTGAGTTCAAGCGTGGGTGTGTTTGGTGACTGAGACTCACCTCCCCAGGCCCCCTGACAGTAACTGATGAACGAAGGAACAGAGTCACAGGCTGGTTGGTAATCAGTGACTATTTATTCAAGTCTCACGGCATTAGTTATATAGAAATCTAGAAATTGCAAAGGCTGGGAGTACACATAGATGAGATTGAACATTATTATAAGAATAAACAGATGTAAATCTCTTCCTTTCAGGGGAAGTTCTTCTAGGCGATTAACCTAAGGACAAAATCTCATCTGGGGGTTCATTACTAGAAGATCCACTGAAGAGCCGGATTCCATCTAAGGGTGTATTACTTTCTTCTTCCTTAACTAATAATCCATTTAAACAATCATATTATGTTTACTTCTTCCTAATATTTCTAGTCATTTTGTATGAACACAGTAAGAGATATATTAAGCTTAAAGGGTAGCTCTTCCTGGACACATCTCACTATGTATCCCAGACTACAGTCCTCAGGTGAGGTTAGTCTCTCCTAACCCCAGTAGGGTCCTTATTCAGTTACTTTCTTTTCACAACAGAGTTTGTTCCATGACCATGCTCTTAACTTACCATCTTATGGTGCTTAGTCTGTCCCTTTTTGATGCCAGGGTAGCTTACATCTTGCCCTGGGGCTATTCAGGTTCCTTGCCAGGACCCTCCATTTGAGGGTGTAAGAAAGTAAGGGCAACTGAGACGTAAGTCAAGTAAATATGATGGATGACCAGGAGTAAATATTATTCAGTCAATTAACTCCCATGTTATAAAAGCATAGTATTAACTGTCTTCCTGTGTCTATACAAAAAGGATATTGCTCTAAAATAAACTATACAAAAGGACATAAAGAAAAGAGAAAAGAAATATTTCACTTACATATACAAAATCCAAAGCCCTCAGAAGAATTTGACTTTGCAAGTTACTGGGTCTGATTTGGGGATATAGTGTTTAACAGATAGGGGAAGAAGAGCACAAAAAAAGAGGTTAAAGATAAACACAGAGGATTAAGAGTGCCTGATAGAATTGGGTGTGCCTCCCTCAGGAGCACTGTGGTAGATGTAACTCAATAAACCTAAGTTCCCTGGGGAGGAGCAAGAACAAACCAATATTATCCAACAAAAATACAAGACAGAGAGACTCACATAGTTCCTAAGTGGGAAGCAGATAAGACTATAATGATCTCTATAGGGGAGCGTTTCCATTAAAAGAATTTATATTAAAAGTCATTATTTTGATTGGATTGATTAGAGGAACTATAATCCTGAAATTTTCATGTTTTGCCTTCTAATGGAAAAGCCATATTGTATATGTAAGCTGGAGCAGTAAGAACAAAAAGGAGAGTGGAAGCTAAAGTGGTCCACAGCCTTCTTTAACTCAATAGTATAAATGAAACCCTGAACTGAATCTTAGATGCTACTCTCACTCATTTATTTAAAAAATGACAAATATTTTCTTTCTTTACAAAAAATAATCTTTGAAACTATTCTAGGCTGAGCAAGTTCTACAGGAAACTTTCCCCCTAAAGTTGAAAAATACAGATTTTTTTTGTGCGTTTATAATAGTCCATGTCATGCTTAAAAAATGAAAAGCTTAATTACATTTTGTCTCATTAAAAACTGGTTAAGAGTCACTCTTTCCTACTCCCACCAAGAATATTACAGATAAATCTCATGTGCACAAAAGTAGGAAAAAACCTGCTAAGTGTAATAGTAGCACTGTAGCACTGTCCTCCCATTGTTCATCAATTTGCTCAAGCAGGTACCAGTAGTGCCTCACAACAAATTGTGAGAGTTGTTGTTACTATTTTCGGCATATTGAATATGTCATGGGGAGCTTACCAGGCTTTGCCATGCAGGCAAGATACTCTTGGTAGCCTGCCAGACTCTCCGCGAGGGGTGGAGGTATCAAACCCAGGTTGGCCGCATGCAAGGCAAACGCCTTACCCGCTGTGCTATTGCTCCAGCCCAAGTGTAATAGTAATAACCAAAATTGGTATAACTGAAGTGGCTCAGAAACTAATCTGAGAACAAATAAAAGTAAAATATATAATAATGAGATACTGCAAATTGATCAGCTGTGAAATTATTCAACAGTAGGATATTGGGGAACTACTTGACCCTTTAACTCATACTACACACATGAAAGAATTAAAGAATAAAAAGAGGGTCAGAGACAGCTCAGTGGGCCTCGTCTATGCTTCACATGCTGAAAGACCAGGTTTAATTCCTCACAGTGCATAGTTGTACCACTGAGAACGATGCCCAGTGTACAGAACCAGGATAGTCCCTGAACACCACTGGGACTATCAGTAGAACACCACCAAATCAGAACAACAACAACAAAAGAATAAAAAAGAAACAAATGTGCTTAGAATCTTTGGGTGTATAAACATGTTTGTTTTGTTGTTGTTGGTTTTTTAAAAAAATTTTTAGGACACCCCAGCAGTACTCAAAACTCACTACTAGTATGTGCTCAGTGATCACTCCTGGTGGGGCGCAGGGGGCAATATGGGTGCTGTTGGTCAACCGGGGTCAGCTGCAGGCAAGGTAAAATCCCTGCTCTTTGTACTACTGTTCTGGCCCTGTAAACATTAAAAAAAAAAAACTTTTGTTGAGAAAAAGTTTTCCAAGTGGAATATCAAATAAATCTTTAGATCAAATGAATTAAAAGGTAAAAAAATAGTATTTTTAAAAAACAAAATTATGCAACAAATATTTTAGATAATATTTCAGTTTTGTTAGACAGTAAGAGGTTCATACAAATCTTAGTGAAGATCCCAATTGAAACAGCAAATAACTTAAATGAGAGATAAAAGCTTAAGTAGTATTTAATAAGATAAGAGTTTAAGTACTATTTAGCACTTGCAAAAGATATCTTAAAAACTGTTAAGAATACAAATTGTAAATTGTATATGTAAGATAAGATATATAAAATAAAAATTACTATGAGCAAGTAAATAAACGACTTTATCTTTATAAATATGAAGTTATTTGGGTTGAGTTACACTATTACAATAGAAATAGCTAGATAGTGATACCAATAGGACTGTAGCACTGCATTGTCCTCCCGTTGTTCATTGATTTGCTTAAGTGGGCATCAGTAACGTCTCCATTGTGAGACTTGTTACTGTTTTTGGCATATTAAATAAGTCACGGGTAGCTTGCCAGGTTTTGCCGTGCGGGATACTCTTGGTAGCTTGCCCGGCTCTCCGAGAGGGGCGGAGGAATCAAACCCGGCTTGGATGCATATAAGGCAAATGCCCTACCCGCTGTAGGACTAAGAGATAAAAATATATGTCATAAAATCTTCACCATCTTAATGCTCAAAAGTACTTAACCCATAAAAAGCCTTTATGTTCTTTACTTCCGAGGCAATTTTATATAGTAGAAAGTCTAAATGGCCAGACATAGTACAGCAGTAAGGTGCTTGCCTTGTATGCCCCAACCCAGGTTCAATCTCTAGCACCTTTAGACTCCCCCAAACCCTGCCTGGAGTGATGTCTGAGCAGAGAGTCAAGAGTTAGCTTTGAGCACAGAGTAAAGAGTAGTCCCCGAGTATTGCCAGGTGTGATTAAAAAAAAAGTCTAGAAGTTAGATGGGCTGGAGCGATAAAGGTAAAGGTAAAGGCCCTCCCGTTGATCGTCGATTTGCTCGAGCGGCCCAGTAACGTCTCCATTGGAGACTTTGTTGTTACTGTGTCTGGCATATCGAATACTCCCGGTAGCTTGCCGGGCTCTCCGAGAGGGGCAGAGGAATCGAACTCGGGTCGGTCATGTTGGCTGTGTGCAAGGCGAACGCCCTACCGCTGTGCTATCGCTCCAGCCCTAAAGGCCCTCCCGTTGTTCGTCGATTTGCTCGAGCGGGCCCAGTAACGTCTCCATTGGAGACTTTGTTGTTACTGTGTCTGGCATATCGAATACTCTCGGTAGCTTGCCGGGCTCTCCGAGAGGGGCGGAGGAATCGAACTCGGGTCGGCCATGTTGGCCGCTTGTAAGGCGAACGCCCTACCCGCTGTGCTATCGCTCCAGCCAGGGCTGGAGCGATAGCACAGCAAATAGGGTGTGTGCCTTGCATGCGGCCGACCAGGTCAACCCGAGTTTGATTCCTCCACCCCTCTCAGAGAGTCCAGCAAGCTATCGAGATATCTTGCCCGCACCGCAAAGCCTGGCAAGCTACCCATGACGTATTCGATATGCCAAACACAGTAACAACAAGTCTCACAATGTTACTGGGCCTGCTCGAGCAAATCGATGAACAACAGGAGGACAGTGACAGAGGTTTGATGATATCTCATTGTTGTTTTGATTTGCATCTCCCTGATGATGAGTGATGTAGAACATTTTTCATGTGCCTCTTGGCCATTTGTATTTCTTTTTTCAGGAAGTTTCTGTTCATTTCTTCACCCCCAAATCAGACATGCTGAAAAAGCATTGTGAAATGATTTGCTTTCTACAGCTGGGTTCTAAAATTAAATGATGTCGCACGGGCGCGATAGCGGCTGCGCGGTTTTGGATTTCTGCTATTTCACTTATTAACCCTGGAAGTATTTCTACTGAGAGTCAGATAATTAAGAGATTGGTTTCTGTGCTCTGGAGCCATGGCCGTGCCGGAGAGCCACTCGTGGGGGACCACTGGTGACCTCGGTAGGGCGTGAAGGTCGAGCCGGGAATGCCCCCCTTCCCATGAGGTTTTAGTCGCCCCATCACCACCGGCTCATACCTGGCTTTCCACAAGGCTCCCAAGCGGCTGCCATCTTTCTTTCCAGAGGGCAGTTGAATGAATTTTTTAAAAATAATTTTATTCATTGAATCACCATGAGAGCAGTTACAAAGCTTTTGGGTTTAAGTCTCCGGTCATACAATGATGAAACACCCATCTGTTCACCAGTGCACATTTTCCACCACCAAAAAATCCCAACCCCACACACTCCCCCTACCTGTGTGGCAGATGATTTCCACATTACTCTCTCTACTTTGATTACATTCAATATTTCGACACCAGACCCAACATTATTATTTGGGATTTTACACCAACACTCAGATCTGCCGAAAAGGCAACATTGGACAATTTGTTTTCTATTGCTGATTATGAATAGCATATGATGTCTTGTTTTGGAATTCTGAATTTTTTTTTATTAGTGAATCACCATGTTGTACAGCTACATACAAACTTTCGTACTTGCATTTCAGTCACACAATGATTGAGTACCCATCCCTCTACCAGTGCCCGTTCTCCACCACCAATGATCCAAGTATCCCTCCTACCACACAACCACCCTCCCCCCATCATCCCAACCCTGCCTCTGTGACAGGGCATTCCCTTTTGTTCTCTCTCTACTTTTGGGTGCTGTGGTTCGCAAAAGAGGCATTGAGTGGCAATCATGTTCGGTCTATAGTCTACTTTCAGCATGCATCTCCCATCCTGGGAGGATCCTCCCAAAACCCTTTACTTGTTCCCTTCTCTATCTGAGATGCCTTTCCCCCCAGTATTTGAGGCCGTGGAGTAAACCTCCTGGTCCTTGTCTCTACTATTCTTGGGTGTTACTCTCCCATTCTGTTATTTCATATTCCAGAGATGAGTGCAATCTTTCTATGTCTGTCCCTCTATTTCTGACTCATTTCACTTAACATGATACTTTCCATGTTGATCCACTTATATGTAAATTTCATGACTTCATCTTTTCTAATTGCTGTATAGTATTCCATTGTGTAGATATACCAGAATTTCTTTAACCAGACTCTGTTCTTGGGCAGAAAGTTTTTTCCCAGATTTTGGCTATTGTAAACAGTGCAGCAATGACCATACAAGTGCAGATGTCATTTCTACTGTATTTTTTTACTTATCCAGGATATATTACCAGAAGTAGTACTGCTGGGTCAAATGGAAGCTCAACTTCTAATTTTTTGAGAATTGTCCATACTGTTTTCCAAAAGGGCTGAACCAGTTGGCATTCCCACCAGCAGAGAAGGAGAGTCCCTTTCTCCCCACATCCACACAAACACTGGTTGCTTTTGCTCTTTTGGAATTGGGCCAGTCTCTGTGGTGTGAGATGATATCTCATGGTTGTTTTGATCTGTATCTCCCTGATTATTAGTGATGGAGAGCATTTTTTCGTGTGGCTTTTGGCCTTTGGATATCATCTTTGAGAAAGTTTCTGTTCATTTCGTCGCCCCATTTTCTGATGGGTTTGGATGTCTTCTTTTTGTAGAGTTCAACCAGTGCCTTGTATATCCTCGATATCAACCTCTTATCTGATGGGTATTTGGTAAATATCCTTTCCCATTCTGTACACTGTCTTTGTAATTTGGTCAATGTTTCTTTTGAGGTGCAGAAACTTCTTAGTTTAAGATAGTCCTATTTGTTTATCTGTTTCCACTTGCTTGGCCAGTGGTGAGTCATCTTTGAATACCTTTAGCTTCAATGTTGTGGAGGGTTTTGCCAACCTTGTCTTCAATATATTTTATGGACTCTGGTCTGATGTTGAGGTCTTTAATTCATTTTGATCTGATTTTTGTACATGGTATTAGGTAAAGATCTGAGCCCATTTTTTTGCATGTAGATGTCCAGATTTGCCAGAACCATTTGTTAAAGAGGGTTTCCTTGCTCTACTTCACATGTATTGCTCCCTTATTAAAGATTAGATGATCATATATTTGAGGGTGTGTGCCAGAATATTCAACCCTTTTTCCTTGGTCTGTGGTTCTGCCTTTGTTCTAATACCATGCTGTTTTAATTATTACTGCTTTGTAATAGAGTTTGAGGTTGGGGAAGGTGTTACCTCCCATCTCTTTTTCCCAACAATTGATTTAGCTATTCATGGGGGATTATGATTTTTTCAATGTTCCTAATAGATTGTTATACTCATTGGCATATTAAAAGCTTTAAACAGATAACTATTTTACGCTGTATAATAAAATAACTAAGATTTGTTCAGAAGGATCTTCAGTTGATGTAAATAACTGTTAATAACTACACAGTCTCAGAGGCATCAATATTTCTATATTTTCTACACTGATGTGAAAAATATATATAATTGTTAGGTATGGGTAGGCATTTAAAAAAATTGGGACTACAACCAGCAGAGCTCAGAGCTTACTCCTAGCTCTGAGCTCTGGAGTACTGTGAATTGAATGCACGTTGGTAATGTGTAATGTGCCTTACCTTCTGTATTATTTCTCAAGCTCTGGGATCTTTTCTTCATTTATTTTTATACCCATATCCAATCTTTTGGCAATTAAGAACTTAGTTTAGCTGAGGATTTTTCAGTTATAACCCTGAATGAAATTTTCAAGGAGGAAGGAGGAAGAAATAGTCTTTTTCTCAAAGTTCCTGGGAAATGTTTTAAATTTATTTTAAGGCTCAATGTGTCATAATTATCTCTGTTCATTAAGTACTCCTAAAATATAACTTTGTCCTTAAACATAGTTCAAATGTTGTAATTTGCTTATCTTTTTTCACAGTTACACCCTGAAAGAATAAAATTCTTCATTTTATATAAAAAATAGAACAATAGCACAGTGGGTAGGGCGTTTGCCTTGCACGTGGCTGACCTGGTCAGCCCAGGTTCGATTCCTCCGCCCTTCTCGGAGAGCCTGGCAAGCTACCAAGAGTATCTTTCCTGCATGGCAAAGCCTGGCAAGCTACCCATGATGTATTCGATATGCCAAAACACAGTAACAACAAGTATCACAATGGAGACATTACTGGGCCCACTTGAGCAAATCGATGAACAACGGGAGAACAGTGCTACCCATGTTACAAAATATTAATGCAACAAAATGTGCAACAATTTAAATAATTTTTATAAAACAAGAACAAAAAAACTAATGAGAATAATCTTGAAAGATATCACAATGTTCTTTAACTTAAATCAAGCTATTGTTTTCAGAGTCAACCATCATGGCAACAAGCCACATGTCAAATGTTCTTTTCACAAGATAGACACTCATTCACATAAAAATGAACTTAGTAAACAGCAAAACTGCAAAGGGACTAAACAAGGAAACACAAGAGCTAGCCTTTCCTACACCTGAGATTTTTGAGATAATTCTGTAAACCTCTGGTTTTTTTCCATCTGCTAGTGGAAAGGAAATATCACACGTATATGTGTTTAACACAATGTCTGACACACAGAAATTTCTCATCAATGGAAGCTACTTTTTATCATTATTAGTCCACAGACCTCCAGACAGCTCAGTTATCCAAAGGCAGACGCCCTGATACAAGTCATTCACCAACTGCCAGGAGACCACCACAGTTATGACTTGGAAAGTATCTCAGAGGTCTTCAAGTTCAACCACCTACAATTCACAGATGAAGAGGATGAGACCAGGTCAGAGAAGTATGACTTTTTGATATTATTTTAATTATCAACAGAGATTTAGAACAAGGTTTTCTGAATGCCGGACTCTTTTCTGTTATTAAAGTTGAATCAAATTCCTCTTAGAAGGTCTTCAAAGTAGCAGAGAGATGCTTTCACACAATTTAACTACCTCTGTAATTACTCTGGGAGTTAGTAGATATATGGTGGGCTCCCAAGGCAGGCAATTATTTAATGACTGCAGTGTCTGAGTATTCAGTATGTCCTCTAATGTTTAGAAGGTGCAGCTAGAACTGACCTTTATAAAGCACATATCAGAGACTGTGACTCCACTAAAAATTTTTGTGTAACGTCCCATTTGACTCAAAATGAAATCTCATATCCTAGTCTTGACTAGCAAAGTCCAGAACAATCTGAACTGTATCCCACCCAGTTGACGTTTTCCTTTATTGTACTCTGTTTTCTTGCTTTGCTTTGGATCCACCGATCTCCTAGCTGTCTTTTGAGCATTTCCGCTCATTTCTACGACCTGTTCTAGATCCCCTTATCTCAGACTTGGCTTTATTTTTACTTTATTCAAGTCTGTGCTCAAATGTCAAAAGACTGCTCTATCCTGCCTCTCTCCACTAGCCTGCTTTATTGTTCTTCACAG
Organism: Sorex fumeus; assembly: GCF_029834395.1. Lineage (NCBI taxonomy): Eukaryota > Metazoa > Chordata > Mammalia > Eulipotyphla > Soricidae > Sorex > Sorex fumeus. Next base: position 30,972,461 of record NW_026606129.1, read on the forward strand.
ACTAAGCATTAACTGGCTTAGATGGATGTTAACTAATCTGTCCATAGGTCATCTCCAACTAGAATATGCGTGCACTACAATGTGAGCTCTAACAAGACAAGAGAGTTTGATATATTTGCTATTGCATCATCAGAGTCCATAAGAGTGTCTGGCATTTAGGAGGTTCAAGGTCTAATTAAATCAATGAAAGTAGGGTGGCAAGAAGAAAGGATGAAATGAGGGACCTCTAAGTTTAGCAGACTCCATTGAAGAATTTGGAACTGATTTGTCTTTCTGAGGAAAAGAATAAGGAAAGGTATATGAACCAATCTAGCCAAAGGGAATTTTGAAATAGAATAATTATTTAAGAAGACCTAACTTTAAGACAGTCTATTTAAGTCTGTAGCAGTCAGTATATGTGTGGCACTTATGGAGGAATAGACACATAGACAAAAAGAATATAACAAGGAATCCAAAAATAAAGTCACATATAAACAAAGAATGTTTTCAAGATGCTGCAAAAGTGACATATGGGAGGAAGAATTGCTTTTTAGACAGATATTGTCAGGAGAATTGGACAACTGCAAATAAAATTATTTAAATAAATATAAAAAGAACTTCACTCCTAAACTTTGTATCTTATACAAAACTTGATTCAAAGCAGACAAGCGACATAAACACAAAACTATAAAATCAAATCAGAGGAGGAGGTATGGTGCCACCAGCAGATCAATCTGTACCTGTGAGGTGAATTCATCAGCAGCCTGGTGGTGCTTTCAGACTTCCAGATACCCCAAAATTGCAGCTGTGCCTTTGGCCAGACCCCAAAAACTTGGGGCAAAATTTACCAAGAAAGTAAATGGCCAAAAGTTAGGTATGTGGGAGACATATCCACAAACCACCTCTGGTTCAGCTATATTATTGGATGTGTGGTCTCTCTGGTTCCTGATCAAACTGCTTAATGGTCATGATCCCAGAGACTCAGAAACAAGTCTCGAAACCCTACGGATTTTGGCAGAAATGTGTTCAGACCCTGCAGTAGGTTACCAGTGCTGGGCCACCCCAGGTGGGAACAGGTTTCGTGTCTTGGCATGTCCCCCCTCATAGTTCGGTGGCCGCTGTCTTCCAGAGGCCACTCCACAGTCAAGTTTGGGCCCACAGTGATGAGACACATGGGGCGTCACGGAATGGGGGTGGAGGTGGCCCTTTCCCTCCCACCCCAATGAGACCTCCAAGTTGCCATCCACGAATGGCCTCTCTGGCTCCTGCTCAAGCTGCTTAATGGCCATGATCCCAGAGACTCAGAAACAAATCTCGAAACCTAGTGGCTTTTGGCAGAAATGCATCTGGACCATGCAGTAGGTTACTGTCGCTGGGCCACCCCAGGGGGGAAAGGGTATTGTCCCTCCGTCTGCTCCCCCTAGGTGGCTCAGTGGCTGCCATTGGACAGTAAGGTTTGAGCCTGCAGTGAAGAGACACGTGGGGCCTCATGGGATGGGGGTGGAGCCGGTCCTTTCCTCCCCGACTCAACAAGACCACGAATGGCCTCTCTGGCTCCTGATCAGGCTGCTTAATGGTCATGATCCCAGAGACTCAGAGACAAATCTCAGTGACTTTTGGCAGAAATGCATCTGAACCCCGCAGTAGGTTACTGTCGCTGGTCCAGTCCAAGGGTGAAAGGGTGCTGCCCTCCGCCTGCTCCCACTAGGCGGCTTGGTGGCTGCCATCTTCCAGAGGGCATTGGACAGTCAGATTTGAGCCCGCAGTGATGAGACACATGGGACCTCACAGGATGGGGGTGGAGCCAGCCTTTTCCTCCCCATCAAAACGAAACACCGAGTCACGGCCCATGAATGGCCTTTCTGGTTCATAATCAAGTTGCTTAATGACCATGATCCAAGAGACTCAAGAACAAATCTTGGAGCCCAGCAGGTTTTGGCAGAAATCCCTCCAGATTTAATTGTTAAAATTTCAGAATTTCAAAATCGTGCGGCCACTACTGCAGCCACACGGCATCATATGTTATTCATAACCAGCAATAGAAAACAAATTGTCTACTGTTGCCTTTTCAGCAGATCTGAGTGTTGGGGTAAAATCCCAAATAATAATAATGGTGGGTCTGGTGTCAAAATATTGAATGTAATCAAAGTAGAGAGAGAGTAATGTGGAAATCATCTGCTCCACAGGTAGGGGGAGGGTGTGAGATGGGGATATACTGGGATTTTTGGTGTTGGAAAATGGGCACTTGTGAAGGTACAGGTGTTTCATTGTATGACTGAGACTTAAACCTGAAAGCTTTGTAACTGCTCTAATGGTGATTCAATAAAATTATAAAAAAAATGAAAAAATCAAATCAGAGGGAAATCTTCACGATTTAGAGACAGTCCAAGAAATGTTTAGATTTGACACCAAAAACATGAACTACATAAAAATAAATACACTGTACATCTTTAATCCTTAAAACCTATAATACATATATCTTGAGAGAATTTATATTTCAGAAGCCATATTCAATCATTCAGTTGTGTAACTCCAACATCTAATTAGCACCATGTAAGTCAATATATGTTAAATAAAACCTTAAAGAATGAATAAATGGATACGTACAAAGTACTTAAAAATTAATCTTCCATATGTGAAGTTACTAAATTCAGTGTTCATTGAACCTCTGCTACTGGAAAGCACTGTGAGATCCTGAAACACTGGATTTCAAAGTAGGAAAAGAAGGAGGAGGAAATTGCAGGGTAAGCAAAACCAAACAGGAGACTTGAGACTGTAAGTATCCCCCTTTTCGGAAATGAGCAGAGCAATCATTCCAGAATCAAGTATTCTAAAACCTTGGCACCTGTAATGGGGCAACTTATCACAGACAATTCTATCAGGCTTAAGTTCTAGAATCTCACTGCAACTCCTCCCCCTGAGATGGGCAGATTTAACAGATATTGCGAATGTATTTCACCTTGTGGTAGCTCTGTACTTCTACGTTACTCAAAGTGCATCTCAACAGTGTCTATCAACTGGTCAGAATTAATTCTCATGAAAAAGCAGCTACAAACTCTGGGTATGAAGATAACTTTAAAGAAGCCGTTTTACCTGCCCGACCTGTGACATGAGCCTCTCACAAGCCTGATCATGGGATGAGGGGCCTGTTGGGATTCTGGAATCTCCTAAGAGGAGACTGCAGGCTTAAGGCTTCAACTGGGTCATCTTCCTACGGAGGACTGGCTCATACAAAGGAGTATTTTTCCTAGTCCTCAACAGACACGTCAGCACTCTCCCTACCTGCTGGCTCTGGCAGGGAGTAAGGGAGAGACAGGGACAGAGGGCTGCACAGATTCCAGGTGTCCCTTAATGCAGTCCAGTGTGGCCACCGCAGGGCCTCTCTGCTTGCCTGCAGATATCCTTTTGAGCGTTCAATTAAAAGGGACATTTGCTGACGTCCGTAGGTGGTGTGCATGGTCCTGGCAGTTTCAACATGTTGGCTTCCAGCATTGATTTTTATAGGACTTGGGAGAATTTTTGTGTTTGTTTAAATGCAAGCATCAATGGCTACAGGACCTGGGCAATTTTGTGTTTGCTTACGGTCTCAGAACTAATAGGGCTATGTTCATAGCCTTCCTAGATCAAATTTTTCAAAAAGTTTTTCTACAATGGCCACAAGTGTTTTTTTTTAATATATAAAATTTGAAATTCAGAACCAAGTACTAAGAATGACTGCAACCTAATTCCCAGCAAAAGAGGAACACTGAGAATATTTTTTTTATTACTTCTTAATCTTGCTGAGAAAACTTAAGAGATCAAGATTTCAGTTTCTTTATTTATGAAATAAGTTAATAATACTTCAAGGATTGTGAAAAGTGAAGGCAGTGAGGTGATTTTTCTATAGTTTCAGAGTGGTGGAAAGCATCTTAAGAGCTAACTCAAAATCCAGTGAAATGGGTGAAAAATTCTGTATGTTTAAAAAAGAAATCAGAAAGTGAAATATATGCTTTTTATATCACCAAGATTTTTCTAGAAATTAAGAAGAAAATTGTAAAATAGTGCATATGTGGATTGTTAAAAGAAAAATCTACAGTTCTATACGCGTGAAAAGAGGTTTAATTTCACTTGAAATAAGAGAAAAAGCAAGCAGTGTGAAATTATAGTGAAATAACATTTCTCACCTATCAGATTGGCACCCCCCCAAAAGTTTAACAATACATCCTGTTGGCAAAATGGTAGAGAAATGGGCACTCTCATCCATTGCTGGTGGGAGTGCAAAATGGCACAACCCCTGTAGAGAGCAATTTAGCAATCACTATTAAAATCACAAATTGATTTACACTTTGACCCAGCAATCTCGCTCCAGAAATTTATTCCCCAGATATACCTGAAACGATGAATATGTCTTCAGGGGCAGTATTAATTAATCACAAAATATAAGTAAGCGCATCATCAGGGAATTGATTAAATAAATCATGTTGTGTGCAGACCAAGGAATATTATACAGCTATAAAACAAATAATAAGGTGGAGATACTCTTTATATGTATCCATAAAGGGAGATATCTAGGAATTGGTAGCAAAAAATAAATAAATAGGAACATACATTCTGTGTATAGAAAGCTACCTTTTGGGTAAGAAGAGTGAAGAGCTCGAGGAAGTATTTTATATATAATTTTCAAAAAGAAGTATATATAAAATCCAAGGACTCAAATAGCAATAGTTGTTCTTGTGTGACACAGAACTGGAAATAAAATAGATGGGGATGAAATTTGGAGGTATAATTTTTGACAAAATCTTTTAAATTTTATTTTACCCTTTAACCCATGGGAATCTGTTTCCTTTTAAAATAAAAATTTAGAAACCACTAAAGCAAGCTAATGAATGTATAATATTTTTCCAGTATTCCAGAGTCGGCTAGGTATAAATCTCAGTGATTTACATCTTTTTAGAATATACTCTCGTGATTTTTATTTATTTGGGCTGGAGTGATAGCACAGTGGGTAGCCTTGCACATGGGCTGACCGGGGAGAGCCCGGAAAGTATCCCGCCCGCACGGCAAAGCCTGGCAAGCTCCCCATGGCATATTCGATATGCCCAAATAGTAACAAGTCTCACAATGGAGATGTTACTAGTGCCCGCTCGAGCAACTCGACAATGGGTCAACAGTACAACAGTGCAGTGCATTATTATTATTATTATTAATTTTATATTGAATTACCATGAGATACAGAGTTACAAAGCTGATCATGGTCAGGTTTCAGTCATACTGTATTTCAACATCCACCCCTCCACCAATGTCCATTTCCCACCACCCAATGTCCCTATTTTCCCTCCCACCATCCTCCCCTCCCCCCAACCTGTTTCTATGGCAGACATTTCCTTTCCTTCTCTCTCAGTTTCCTTCTCTCTTCCTCCCCCCATCTCTATCTCTGTCTCTCTCTGTCTCTGTCACTGTCTCTGACTCCATTTTGGAGCATTGTGGTTTGCAATACAGGAACTGAGAGAGCTATCATATTTGTTCCTTTACCTTTTTTCTGCTGGCAGTTCTTATCCAACTATCTTTGTCATGCTTGTCCCTTCTCTATCCCAAATGGCTTCTGTCCCGGTACTTGAGGCAGACTTCCAACCATGGATCAATCTTCCTGGCCCTTGCTTCTACTGTCCTTGGATATTGGTCTCATATTATGGTATTTTTCTATTCCACAAATGAGTCCAATAATTCTATGTCTATCCCTTTTCTTCTGACTCATTACACTCATCATGATATTCTCCATGTCCCTCCATAGATAAGCAAATTTCATAACTTAATTTTTCCTTATAGCTGAATAATGTTCCATGGTGCAGATCTACCATAGTTTCTTTAACCAATGATCTGTTCTTGTGCACTTAGGCTATTTACAGATTCTGGCTATTGTGAATTGTGCTACAATGAACATCAATGTGCAGATAGCATTTCTGCTGTGTGTTTTGGTTCCCCAGTGTATATTAAAAAAATGGGGACAAGAACTGCACAGAAACTTTCTCAAAGAATAAAGACAAATGGCCCAAAGACACATGAAAAATGCTTGCTTTGCATTGCTAATCATCAGGGAGATGCAAATCAAAACAACAATGAGATATCATCTCACACAACAGGAACTGTCACACATCAAAAGGAACAAGAGCAACCAATACTGGCTTGGATGCAGGGAGAAAGGGACTTGTATGTATTGTTGGTGGGAATACTGACTGGTCTAGCCTTTTTTGGAATACGATGATACAATATGGGTATTCCTCAAAAAGGTAGAAATTGAGCTTCCATATGATCTAGCAATACCAATCTCATGGTTTTTAATAGGAACTGCAGAGGTCTGGGTCTGTGTTTAGATAAACATGGTTGCAGTTGTCCTTCAGAGCACAAACATCAGAGAAACCTGGAATATGCATTTAAAAGGAAGATCACAGGGCATGATAAGATAGGATAATATATATGCATGTGTGTGTGTATATATGGGCTGGAGAGATAGCACAGCAGTAGGGCATCTTGGCCGAGCCAGGTTCGATTCCTCTGCCCCTCTCGGAGACCCCGGCAAGCTACCAAAAGTATCTTGCCCGCATGGCAAAGCCTGGCAAGGTACCCATGACGTATTCAATATGCCAAACACAGTAACAACAAGTCTTAAAAAATAAATACGTTACTGGGCCCGCTTGAGCAAATTGATGAACAACGGGAGGACAGTGTGTACACACACACACACACACACACACACACATATATATATAGTGTGTGTGTGTATCTTGCATAAAGCTGATTCCTGTTCGATCCTTGGCACCAAATAGTACCTTGAGGTACCCACACACCACTGAGTCCAGTACCCTAAGGCACAAGCCACATCACATCCTCAATGCAAGGATTTTACATTGAACTACCAGTTTGACTGCTAATCGCTGGCCTAATGAGCACCTTTAGGGAGATCACTCTTTGGAAAAAAATAAAGATTTTTGGGTATAATTCAATGCTTGCATGCTTAATCAATCTCTGGGTCCGAACTGTTTTAAAAGTTCTTTGATTGATTCTTATAAACCTTTAAGCCTGTGCACAATCTTAGGTACAGACAGTAATGGGTGGTACAAACTTCAGGACATGACTATCTATAATATTGACTGCCATGTTCAAAATACCTCCAAAGACCTCCAGGACCAGCCACCACCATGCTGAGACCACTCTCCGCACACATGAAGGTACTGGTAGAGGGACAAAGTCACGCGGGTTCCGGGGCCAAGATCTCCAAGCCTACTCGGATTTGGCCAAGCATCCTCCACCGAGATCCTCCAAATTCCAGTAGGCGGGGGTCACACCCACCAACTGGCCCCCTGGCGCCATGTAATCCCATCAATGGCCAAGACTCAGACACTATAAAAACCAGCTCCCGGACATCTTATTATGACATCTTATTATCTCATTCCTACTTGGGACAAACTGGCAGGTTACCGAATGTAGCCTGCCCACACAGCAGAGTCTGGCAAACTCCCCGTGGCATACCCAATATGCCAAATACCAGTAACAATGATGGGTCTCATTCTCCTAAAGAGCTTTGAATATAATCTCAGGGCTAGGATGAAGGAGACTTTACTGGGGCCTGCTCGAGGCAATCGACGAATAACAGGATGATTTGTGATTTTGTGATTTGTGAACTTTGGACAGCCAACTTGAAGATCCAATGCCTGTTGGCATCTTCTCTTAACTGTGTAGTAGGGATCTCAAATCCCAAACTTCCCAAGTTGATCTTGGGTTGTCTGGATGGGAAATGGTCTCCAATGCCCATCTTTTGTAGTACATGTGCTTCCTGAAATCTGAAGTCTTCTCCTTGTTAAGCATCCTAAGCCACTGTATTTATCAAACTAAAAATTTAGTTTGAACTTTGATTCTTATATTTCTCCTTTCTCTCGATCTAATACTTCTCAGAGTTCTATTCTCAGTAAGGGTTGAATCATTTATCACTCTCACCAGCAACGTACAAAACATTTTCTCTAGTAATTTGTCATAAAAATTAAAATAGAGTGTCTTTCCATTTGTATGAATGTGTTTGCATTTTTTTCCTTAACAAATTTATTTCTGAACTCTGAGTTATTGGTTTTTTCCTACTCAACTTCTCATTTACGATGGCTAAATTTACAAAAAAAAAAAAAGGCCTGAGTTTTCTTAATTATGACTAAGCAAGGTTTGATGAACCTGCCTTTCTCCCTTACTTTTTTTTTAATTCTGTGCCACACTTTCAAGCTACCCAAAGTATTCCACCCACACGGCAGAGCCTGGCAAGCTCCTCGTGGTGTATTCGATATGCCAAAAACAGTAACAAGTCTCACAATGGAGATGTTACCGGTGTCCACTTGAGCAAATCGATGAACAACGGGAGGACAGTGCTACAGTGCTACAGTGCCACACTTTCAAGATCTGTATTCATACAATCCTTCTTTTTGAGAAGTTAGGCTTTCCCTTTGCCTCAAGGCCTTTGTGTCTGCTAAAGCTTCCAGTGGAATACTTTTTCTCTTGAGTCTCACAAAGCTTTCCCTTTTGTGTCATTGAAGACTTCTCAAATTTCACCTCCTTAAAAGAAAATTTCCTCAACTATACACACCCAAAGTAGATGGGAGAAAGTATACCTCCGTGTTCTGTCTTTTGTCTTGACTCTCCCAATTTTGTCTTTTTTAATAGCACTCTGTGTTTAGTGTTGTTTTTGCTTTCCTCTTGCTTTCCTGAATGACACCCCTAGAATATACACTCTGTGAAATAGGAACTCTGCTCATTTTGTTCACTTTTTTTCCTTGTGTCACTTTCAAGTTCTCAAAACATGGAACTGCGTGGAACACACTAAGTACACAATAAATACTTGTTTAAAGAATCAGTGGCCAAGTGGGAGTATGACTTGCATTGTGGTGTGAGGTCCCTCATGAATTTGATCCTCAGCACTGTCAAAAATATACATTTTGACTGCTTTTCATAACACTCCTCTCCTTTTTTTTTCTCTCTTGTTTTTTTTCTCTTTTTTCTTTTTTTTTCTCTCTTCAGCTACACATGGCCTCATAAACTTAGCATTAACTATCACAATTAATGTCTCTTTCTTTTCACCATTTTAATGCAAATTACTAAGGTACATGATGGATCCAGCTCATCTTTTCTCTCTCTAGTCCTGGTTGGCTGTCTTGATAGAAGTTCACTCCTTTGACCCAATCATCTTGAACTATTGGTAAATGTGTAACAATACCATCTGAGTCATGTGGTTTGCATAGGAGTCTGAACAGAATGATTTTACAACAAATTTATGTCTAGAAATTTTTGAATATTGAGGATAAATTATATAAAAGGGTGAGGAGGGCAATATTAAGATAGAAAAAAAGTAAAACTGGGCCTGGAGCAATAGCACAGTGTGTAGCCAACCTGAGTTTTGATTCCCAGCATCCCATATGGTTCCCTAGCACTGCTAGGAGTAATTCCTGAGTGCAGAGCCAGGAGTTACCCCTGTGCCCCTGTGCATCAAAGGATGTGACCCCAAAAAGCAAATAAATAAATAAATAAATATAAAAGTAAAACTGAGGGAAAAAAGTGCTACTTTCAATCGTCACTAGGGTCAATATTTTTAGGAGACTTGTATCCATACTACACTATTTGAGCCCAGTTCACTTACTAGAAAAGCAAATTAGAGATAGATAGGATTGGAATGACATGGAATTCACATGAGCATAGACCAGAGTGGGCCAAAATTGGGCCAAACCTAGTTGAACATGGGCTCATTATGATCTGTTGCTCAAAGCTAGTCACAACATCTCTTAGCTATAATTAGCAAAGGAATCTGGAGTTTAGCCAAAGAAGAAATTTCCATTTTAGTGGGTGTTAGAAACAGTTTTAACTCTGTTTTGCCCTAATCTCTTGGATTTTCAAGCAGAGAAAGCATTGAGGCCTGTTTTAAATGAGAGTAACATGTCCTCTTTTTGTATGTTCTTTCCTTTATAAATCCCTACAAAATAAAACTATCAGATTCCCAGAAGATGAAAATCCATTCTCTCCTTCCCGTTCACATAAGTGCATCCTCATGTATTCACAGGCTGCTGCAGATTTTAATAAGGTCCCCTGTGTGGGTCTCTTCAAATATGGGCAAAATACTCAGAGTGAGAAAATGTCACCTCTAATCAAGGGTGCTATAAATGCAGCCTCCTTGGCAGGCAGACAGTTCACAGTGGCTTATACCAAGACGCAATCTTTGCCTATCAGTAACCAAATTGAACAATCTCTTTTGAGGGTCTACATTTTGCATTTTGCCATTTCTATGAAAACCTAGAATTGCATTTTTAAAAGAGATACTATATATGAATTATCAAACAGACTGCTAATGATAAGAACTTTTGCCTCCTGGAGAGAGAATCCTTTAGAGACCAGTGTTTCTTGTAACATAAGCACCTGCACATACACAGAAACAACCACTCTTAATCCCCATGACATCACTAACTCTTTTTCTGACTGAATTTCTACTTACTTCTCCATTTAACATATCTGCAGATTGGAGTTCTTGAGACCTACAGTTTAAATTAAGGATTCATACTTTGACTTGACTCAAACAGGTCCTGGAACTCTTCTTGGTCTAACTGGAGCAGACCTGGGATCTGTGGCTCTTCTTTTGGATCACAGAAAGTCACATACTGAAGTATTTTTAAACATGATCTCTATCACAAATTTTAAATCAGAGACTCTCAAGCAAATAAAAAATACCTAGGGGGTGACCCAGATCCCTGAGACTGCATCACATTCTTGGGTCCTTGCACTGAATCTATGGTTGGCTGAGAATCTCAGTGGGACCCCAGATGTCCTGAGCACTGCTTGGAAGGCAGAATTAAAAATATAAAACAAAGCAATTTTGTATTTGAATAAGGAGAGGCCATAGGGATGAAGGGCTATCGAGATTAATGATAATAAGTGCCTGCAAGGTCTAAATTTGAAACATAACTCCAATCTAAAAGCAATGTGATCTGGGCAAATTCTTCACCCTCCTTGAGCTTTCTGAAGACTTTTTGGGAGTTTGTTTGAAATAGCCGTAGGTTTCAGACTTATTGCAGAGTGGCTAAATCAATAAGCTCCCTAAGGAGGTATGTGCATATACTAAGGTGTAATAAACTTTGGCGATGAGTGTGCAGAAAACTTGTAGGAAGCAGGATTTAGTTTGCTTGGTTACCATCTTTCCATGGGCAGACAGTAGCCCAGACCACTAAGCAAGGCCTAGTATATCAACATGTTACTTCTATATACATGGCAGATCACTATAGGCCTAGCAGTTTCAAACAATATGCACTTATTACCTCACAGTTCTGCGGGACAAAAATTCCAGAGCACATGATTGGGTTCTCTGCTCAGAGTTTCCAGAAGCTACAATCTAATGCAACAAGACAGGGTTCTCAGATGGTGGTTTCAAAAAGGGATCTTGAAAGATCACCTGTGCTGTTGCTAGAATTGTTTTCTTTCAGTTACAGAACGGTGGTTCTTGTTGTCTTGCAAGCTATTATTGCTCAGAGACCACAGTCAACTCCTATAGATTGCTCTTAAGCCTTGCCACTTAACATTACAATCTTAGTAAGAGAGAATTAAATTTTGTGCATCAAATATTTTTCAAATGAAATGTTTTTAGTTGTTTTTCTTCTACTACAAATCAAAGGAAATCTCAATTTTGAAGGGACTGGTGTAGTTGATTAACTACAATGGGATAATCTCTCTATCTGAAGGTCAAATCTGCCATGAAGTACAAGTTGTTCTTAGAAGTCAAATCCATCAACTTCATAGTCCTGGGTATGAGTACCAGGAAAGGAAAATCTAGGGGGACACCTCAGAAGGATAGAGGTCCCTAGGAGTGATCAAACTTGCTGACACCTTGGTCTCAGATTTCTAGTTTCCAAAACTGTGAGAAATAAAGTTTTGATATTTAAGCCACAAAATCTGTGGTATTTTGTTGTAGCAGGCCTTGAAAACTAATACGCAAAATAATAGTACCAGTAGATATTTAACTAAAAGAAACTTGAAAGTGAAACAGCAAGAGCCTTTGTGAAAGTTGGAAATGTACTCAAGCACAAGCCAAATCAACCATGTGACAATGAGAGGGTACCAGATATAAGAAAAGACAATTAAAAATCTCTATATAAAGACTAGGAAATCATTACAAAATCATGTATGAGTATAATTTGCTATAAATTCATGTTCTAAGATATACAAAATGCTACTTGAATATAGAAAAATATTACCTGCAATAGTATTTAGATGCTATCATATTAGGGGACACATACCCACTGGAAGACTAGGAAAATCTAATATGGTTTAGAAGGATGATACATATGTATATCTATATACATGTGCATGTATATATTTGGTTCTTTGAAAATATTTGTGTTTGCTTGCTTACTGACCAATTGAGAATAACAGATCCAAAAGAAATCCTCTCTATTGGGACAAACATAGAGAGACTGCACTTATTTGTGGAATATAGAATAACATAACATGAGGCTGACACCCAATGACAGTAGATACAAGGGCCAGGAGGATTGCCCCATAGTTGGAAGCCAGCCTCATGAGCAGAGGGGAGAAGGGAGATGGAATAGAGAAGGGATCACTAAGAAAATGATGGCTGGAGGAATTAGTCGGGATGGGAGATGTGTGCTGAAAGTAAATAGTGAACCAACCATGATGACCTCTCAGTGTCTGTATTGCAAACCATAATGCACAAAAGTAGAGAGTATGGGGAATACTGTCTGCCATGGAGGCAGGGGAAGGGTGGGGATGAAGGGTATACTGGTCAGATTGGTGGTGGGGAATGTGCACTGGTGGAGGGATGGATGTTTGATCATTGTGTGATTATAACCTAAACATGAAAGCTTGTAACTTTCTCATGGTGATTCAATAAAACTGTGCCAGGGACCAAACCAAGATCACTCATGTACAAGACAAGAGCCATAATCCCTGTGCTATCATTCTGGGCCTAATTTTGAATATATAAACAGGGGGAAATAGATTTTTTTCTCCATGTTAGTTTCCAGTTTATTTCTGCTGTTTTCACATTGAACTGGTGATAATTCAGATTGATGATGTCTATGATATAACAAACAACCACTTGACAGAATTCATACAAGTACAGTTAAGTCCAAAGTCCTATAAGTAGGTTGCTTTTATATTTACTGTTTATGATCCAGTTGAACTCCAAAGAATCTAATATTATTACATGCTTTAGAAAATAGAATTGAGATATTTTTAGGCCTGTTAGTACTCCAGTTCAAATATTGATACCTTTAGAAAAGAATGTAAATCATACAATCAATAAAAATTGAATGTTCCATATGTATGGTGATGAATGTTCACTATACTTTGCAATGCAATGCTCATTTCATAATATATACAAATATTAAACTAAGAGAGAGTAGATAAAATATCATTTTATCAATGATTTCCATATTATTGAGATGGAACATTTTATCAGTTTCATATGATATCTCAATGATATCTCAGAAATAATTGGAGCACCCCAATTCTCTTCTTTTAGTTTTATAATCAGGAGTAAACATGGATAAAAGATATGCCAACATATTACATAAATTTATAGCTATGATCCTGATGTACATTTCAAAATTCTAGTGAAGACATGTAATTACTTACTTTAATTACCTGTGTGTGTGTTTTAATGTCTTTTTAAAAAGAAAGGAATGTATTTTGAAAGTAACTGTCAGGAAGGTGGGCAGGGAATAGCAAAGGTTATCCTGCATAACGTATGACTCATCTCCAAACTAACTTTTTTCAAGGTAACGCCTTACCCTAGGCTGAGGGGGTTCCACTTCTTTTATGTCTTTGAGTCAGATGTTTTGGGTGAACCCATACTTCAAAGGCAAAAATCAATGAGAACATATGTTTTGGGGTGTAAGATTTCCTGCAAATGAGATATCTAATTTCATAGTATAGAAAGCCTGGGGAGAAAAGTTGCTCCCTCAATGAAGTTGTTTGAAAGAGACTGGATTTTCCAGTTGTTTTAAATACTGAAACAGAGCTGGAGAGATAGTACAGTGGGTAGGGAGCTTGTATTGCAAGTGGCCAACCTGTGTTTGATCCCTTACATGCCCTTCTCTAAGCCCTTCCAGGAGTCATCCCTGAGCACAGAGCCAGGAGTGTGTCCTGAGCTCAGCTGGATGTGACCCAACTCTCACCCCCACAAAAAAAAAAAAAACCAAACCAGACAGATTGATAGCCCATGCAAATTCCACTGTATCCTTGACTTTACGTTCTCACTTGTATCTGCCTAAGTCATATAGAACCTTCAGGGTTTGCAGGAATAAGTAAATCTCAAAAGGAAAGCTTCATGCCTATAAATTCATAGCTTCGAGTGCAAAGATTTTCTTTAAATTTACTTTTTGCCCCCCCACCCCCTTAGGAAAACTGTTCCAGAAGATAAATCTCAGATCTCTGAATTTTAATTTCTTTCTCCCAGAGGAGTCTACTGACTTGGACATCATAGTTACCACTTCTTCTTACCTCTCACATTTTGTTTATTTCAGTAACTCTAGCTAACAACAATAACCAGAAGAATGAATGAATGAATGAATGAATGAATGAATACTGGCTGGCAGCTTAAAACATTACTCTTATATTTTCATTCAGTAAGATCACTAGACACTTCTCTGGTAATTTACTCTTAGACTTTGTAACCCTAGAGACACTAACTCTCATAAAAAAGGAAAAGACTTTCTATTTATGAAAGATTGGGGTCCCCTCTTTTAAATTGTATAAAGGGTTTGATAAAATTATTATAGTTTTCAATTGTTAGTTTTTGCTTGTTTATTTTTATTTTTAGTTAAGGACCCTAAGATGTGACCAAGGAGGCAGGAGCCAGCTGGGCCAATGCAAGGACCCAAGTATGTGGTGCTATTCAGGCCCTGGGATATCAGGGATCACCTTGGTCATCCCATTGATGCTTGGGACCCTCAGGCTACAAGATTAGTGGACTAAGGGCCTCTAGGACTGCACCTGCCATACTCAGAACAACCAGAGACAGCTGCTTGCAAGACAGGAGTCTAACCCGTGTAATATCTCTCCTCAACTGCTAGTTTTTTACAGTATCTTTTTCATGTACACAAAAAGATATTTTTTCTGTTTTCTGCTTGTTTTATTTTTTAAAAAAATTATCTATTTTCGGAATATATGTTTATAATACAGTATTTTTTTCCTTTTTTGGGTAAAACCAGGAGATGCACAGGGGTCACTCCTGGCTCATGCACTCAGGAATCACTCCTAGAGGTGCTCGGGAGATCATATGGGATGCTGAGAATGGAATCTGGGTCCGCTGCATGCATGGCAAACGCCCTACCCACTGTGCTATTGCTCCAGCCCCAATATAGTAAATTTTTATAATGAATTCTATGCATATTAGCTATAAGCATTTGCACTAATTGTAAATGGAAGAGAAATATTTTTGTTCTGAAACTGTACAAGGCACAGGGGTTTTCTCCATGAGTATTTCTCTCCTCTCTCCACTTCTCAGTAACTGAGAAAATTTGTGACCTAACCCCCACAAAACCAAGAAGTGTGACAGCTAAAATTTGCTTATTTTCTGTCCCTGTGGACAATGTGTAAGCTGGAACATGGAGAGATTTTTTGAAAGATTCCACTGTCCATTGTCCTCCCATTGTTCATCGATTTGCTCGAGCGGGCCCTGTAACATTTGAGCAGGCCCTGTAACTATTGTGAGACTTCTTGTTACTGTGTTTGGCATATCGAATGTGTCATGGGTAGCTTGCCAGGCTTTGCCGTGCGGGTGAGATACTCTCAGTAGCTTGACAGACTCTCCGAGAGGGGCAGAAGAATTGAACCTGGGTCGGTCGGGTCGGCTGCATGCAAGGCAAACACCCTACTGCTGTGCTATTGCTCCAGCCCTTTTGAAAGATTATAAAAGTAATTTATTAGAAAGTAGTATATATAAAATAATGAAGATACAATATTATGTGTTTTTACTTTTTATTTTTTGGGGGGCTGCACCTGGCTGTGCTCAAGGCTTATTCCTGGTGCTGCACTCAGTGATCACTCCTGGCAGGCTTGGGGGGACCATATGGAGTGCCAGGGTCTGCCACAAGCAAGGCAAGCACCCTACCCAGTGTACAATCTCTCCAGCCCTCGTGCTTTTACTTTCTTAAAGATGCAACTGGAAGAACCTGAGAGATAACATGAACTTTGTACGTGTTTGCTTTCAGACTTTTTTTCTATCTTCTGTGTTTTTCCAAAGGTTTTCTGAATCTCATCTTGAAGTTCCTTCATATTTTCTTCAGCTGCTGTTACTCAGATACTCAAACCATCTATTGAAGGTATTATTTTCATATCTTTTACATACTTTTATTTCTGCCATTTCATATTAGTAGATTGTTATGTTCTTCCTGTGAGGGTGATGGAGCAGAGATGAAGAGATGTGGAGTTGAGCCTGTTTGCATGGGGGAAGCTAGCTGTGGAGGGTGCTGGGATATACCTGGAGGAGAGGGGATTCGACCTTGGTTCCTAAAAAAATGTTAGCAGGAAATTAATGTCATCTGGCAGGGTGCGTGAGCAAGCAGAGGTTCTGGGAGAAGCTGTTGTTGTTATTGTTTTTGTTTTTGGGTTGCTCAGGGGTTCTGGTGATGCTCAGGAGTTACTCCTGCTACTTCTCTCAGGAATTACTCCTGGCGATGCTCAGAGGACCAAATGGGATACAAGGGATTGAACCCAGGTCAGCCTTGTGCAAGGCATGTAACTTACCTGCAGTACTATCTCTCCAGACCCTGGAAGATGGGAGTTATAAAGAAACATGATGTTTCAGGGCTGAAGTGATAGCACAGCGGGTAGGGCATTTGCCTTGCATGCAGCCAACCCAGGTTCGATTCCCAGCATCTCATATGGTCCCCTGAGTACTGCCAGGAGTAATTCCAGAGTGCAGAGCCAGGAGTAACCCCTGAGCATTGCCGGGTGTGACCCGAAAAACAAAAAAACAAAAAGAAACATGATGTTTCATTTTAGAAGCTAAATTTAGGAATGAAAGGGAAGATTCTTTCTATCCAGATTGGGTTCTATACAACCCTGGCATTGAACCACAGCTCTTGTACAAGGCAATCATATTGACTTGAATCTGAGGTATGTTTAAAGTTGAAACTCAAAACTAAACTTAAAGGAAAACTGGGGTCTCTGACAACTGAGAAAAAAATAAATGAGAGAGAGAGAGAAAGAGAGAAAGAGAGTGCTCACATAGACAGAAATGATCAAGTTTCCCATTGCTTATATTCCTTATAAGCAATTTCCTCAGAAATCCTCAGCCATCCATACTCCCTTCCTCCTCTGGTGATGTTTAGGGGAAAGCTCTGAGGCAATGTGAGCATACACATAAAAGAGAATATTAGGGACTGTACAAGGTGACTTTGACCCTAGTAGATAATTTAGCCAAATCTGTTTAATACAACTAGCTCCTTGAACTTATTCTACTTAAGTTTCAGCACCTGGGAGGTGACATTTAACTTTACCTTCTTTGAAAGGGCACTTGGAGGCATTACCACCCAAACACCCAAGCTGCTTTCGGGAACTTGAACTCATGAGAAAAAGGGCAAGCCACACAATATTTACCTACCCTACACCCACACATGGAAACCCAGCTTAATCTGGGCTAGTCCTTTGAGAGCATTCATTTGAGAATCTCATTATCAAAGATGTCCATTCTCCAGGTCTCCAAATGAAGTACTTTCATTTGAAAGGACAATAAAAGTTGATCATGAGCATAATCGCTAACATTTCCAGAGTGTTCTCAACATACTTTGTGCTAAAAATAGATCTTGGATGAGGCCACTGAATCCTTACAATATTCCTACACTATAAAGGAAACTGAGACACAGAGATGTTTAATTAGTTGAACAATATTCAGTAAGTAAATGGAAAAAAACAGACAATGTAATCTCTGAGCTATGCTCTTAAATACATTGTCAGGCACCACATAACACAAGTGTCTGTGTGTGTATGACTTGTGTATAAGTGGGTTTAGAGAGGAGGTGCTGGAGGTTACATGAAAACAAAAAAGAAGTGGAGGGAGAGGGGAGACCTTTTTAGAGCCTTGGAACAATAGTAATGGACATTACTTCCAGGGGTAGTCTAATGGGGAGCATTAAAACACAGCATCAACAGCAGGTTGCTGGCAGGACGTACAATAATTTCTCACTCCGTCCCAGTGACAATTTCAAGAAACCAATTCAATAAACATCATTCACCAATTACTGGGGTTTCTGAGGAATTTCCTTGGGAAAGGCGTGAATTGCAGTAAAAAGTAAGTCCTAGCCTTTTCAGGTCCCAAAGCAAGCTTCCTCTAGCTTTGCTCTGAGAGGAACGAGGAGAAGCAAGTGAGGGTTAGGAGAAAGGGAAGAATAGAAAGGAAAAAAATATCCACAACTCAGTCAGAATCTTTCCATCTCACGCCACCTTATAAAAAGAAATGGAACCCCCTGCTTTGATTTTTCTTCAAAAAAATCTGAGACCACACAGACAACAAAGAAGGGTAAGTATCAGGTTATTAAAACATGAGCCTGGCCTTTGAAATCAGCTCATTCTGACATCCTTATTAGAGAATCTAATAATCCATCCATAGCAATCTTGTGAATTTATCAGAATATCACTTTGTAGGTGCAATTATCATCTCTTCTTCGTTTTTCTTCAAAATACTTCTACTAATCTCAGGAAAGTCCAATGTAGGTGGAAATATAACAGAAGAAAACAGAGCTTATTGTATAAAAAGTATAACACCCTGGAATACTCTAATCATTATTTTAGAATCTTTGTTTAGAAAAGAATAATGAGGTTTTGATAAGAACTCTGAATCTCTCCCAAATCCACATTATCTACAGGTTTAATCCCATTCTGAATATCACTTTTTCTCTTACCTGTACTGCGTACTTTACATGTAATTAAGATGGACAAACATCTGTTAACATGAGAAGAATAGTTCAGAAGACTTCCCTATCAGTATTAATTCTTGACTACCATTCCTCACATCTATGTCTTTCTAAAGAGACACAAGGCAAAAAGTCATTTGAAAAACTATGTTCAAATGGTTTGAAAAAATTTGAATGTGGGTAGGACCAACTTTGCTTTCATAAAAATATTCTTTGCTGGGCTGGAGAGATAGCACAGCAGGTAGAGCGTTTGCCTTGCACACCGCCGACCCAGGTTCGATTCCCAGCATCCCATATGGTCCCCTGAGCACTGCCAGGAGTTAACTCCTGAGTGCAGAGCCAGGTGTAACTCCTGTGCATTGCTGGGTGTGACCCAAAAAGCAAAAAAAAAATTATTTGCTTTTGAAGTGTATAACTCATGAATGTTTCAGAGGTGTATTACATTCATATAGTGCTTGGCTACATTTATTAGAAGTCTTCCTTATGGAGATAAAAGAAGCAAATATATGTGTCTGATGTCAAAGGTCGAAGTGAAGCCTGTGTAGTGACTACAGGCTCACTAAAGACAGAAAACTTTCCTATTTTATTTATCACAGTGAACACAGTATTTTAAAAAGCATACAGTAAGAAAAATGTACTCAAGACATTTTGATAAAATTTATTCACAAAATAGGAGGAAAACTTTCTCCCTTATCTCTATATGTTCTAGCCATCCCCATTTCCCAAAGATAATGTGCTCTTGATGGCTTATGTAAGATCTCACAAAGCTGGATTAGAGAAGATAATCAGCATTTTCTTAAAGAGGAGAACTGAGAAGAGAGTATTACTTGATGATTAAAAATTTAAAGGGGCTAATAATCTCAGCAATGGGAGAAGCAAAGCTGGCCCAAGCTTCTCTGCTACCCTTTATCAGTTCTGTAAACTGCATATTATCTCTGCATGATATCATCTTTCTTTGCTACATTCTCTTCTCCATATAGAATTCTTTGCATATGTCAGGAATACTGATAAAGGTAGTAAAAAGGGAAAGGTGTCATTTCTGAACATAAATTTTGGAGCTATCAGGAAGACAGGCTTAAAAATGACTTATTGATGGAAAACTAAAACCTTGGATTGACAGTCCCAAATTTTGTCATAAGTAACAGGAACTCCTGAAAGTACAACACTTTTCCATGGAAGTTCATCAAGTTCAACAAGTTCATCAAGTTCAAGTGATGCTCTCCAGTATAATACAAGGACAGTTGAATAACCATACCTAACAACCTTTTAATACAATATAATAAATGCTTATTCTCATATATAAGTTCTAAATTCTGGATTCTCAGTCATATTGCATTAAATTTTATTTTATATTTGGATCTCATTATGGTAATAATCATGCCTTACCTGTCTTTAAAGACTTTCAGAGAAATTTTGGAGTTTGCATGAAATAGGTACGACCTACTTATGTAAACTCCCCCCCCTACACTTTATATAAACACTGTGGTTTGCAAAGTTGTTCATGATGATTTGTTATAAGCATTCAATATTCCAATACTAATCCCACCACCATTATCACCTTCCCTCCACCATTGTCTACAATTTTCCCAACACCCCTCAAGCCTGCCCCCAAATCAGGTGAACAATGATTTATTTTATATTGCTTGTTACCATGAAATTGCTAACAAAATGATCAAAAAAAATTTCCTCTGAAGAAAATGAGTGTAAATTGTTGTATATTACCATGGTGATAGTAAATCCTTGTATAAGGAATTACTAAGATGTTGTTGCAGGTTAAGCCTTTGTTTACAGTTTGGTTAGTTGAGATTGGTTGCCTTCTATGTTACATCCCATTCAATCTGGAGTGCTACTACTGGATTATCAGTGTCATAGAGTTTGGAGATATTATACAGTGCCTTCACAGTCAGGAAGTCAGGAATTTTTAACTGGGTGGTAGTATAGCTGGAGTCAAATTTTTACTTGGTGGTGGCTTTGGGTGTGGCTGTGACTGCCAAGGTCTCGGGAAGTACAGGGAGGTGGGTGGTGGTAGTCAATCCCAACTTCAAGTAAGCCTGGGGATTTCAGTCACAAAACCCTCATACCTGAATTTTCTGTAGGTTAATTTCTGGGTGAGACTCTGTACTGAGACAATGGAATCTGACCAGAGGCATGGAAAAAATTTTGCAGTATGAGAGCAAGCAGCGGCTGGGGGTATGTTTGGGTGGACCATAAGCTGGCCCACCCCACTCTGAGTGTCCTGGATCTCAGCCATGTCTGGGTGTCCAGAAGATTTTTGGCTATTGAAAAGATTTAAAAGGTATTCATTAACATGAGATAACTAGAACTAGCATATAGAGCTTTCAAAATACTCCTGAAAAACAAAGAACAACAAAAACTAGCAAAAGAACAATGAAAACAGTCAATCCCGTGATTAGAATGAGAAGAAAATAACAGAAAATTAATGAAACAAAACAACAACAATAAAAAAAGATAACAGGAATAAAACCAAATACACAGAATCTCAAAGTACAAAAATAAAAATCTTCCGGTTAAGGTTTATTTTTATTTATCTATTTTTCTGCATGGCAGAGCCATGGCATATTTGATATGCTCAAAACAGTAACAATAATGAGCCTCATTCCCCTGACCCTGAAAGAGCTTCCAATGTGGCAGCATTGGGAAGGATGAGTAAGGAGAGGCTGCGAAAATCTCAGAGCTGGGATGAATAGATTCATTACTGGCGCCTAGTCGAGCTAATAGATGACCAATGGGATGACAGTTCAGTGCTACAGTGCTTTTCTGGTCACACCTGCTTAGGTTTTGCTCCTGGCTGTTTGCTCAGAGATTATTCCTCGTGCGTTCAGGGATCCATATGGGGTGCCACAGAATGAACCTGGTTCATATGAGTGCAAGATAAGTGCCATACTCATTGTACCATCTCTCTGGTTTCCAGATTAAGTTTCATTAAAAAAAAAACATACTTGTATGTATACACTAAACACAGTCTTCAATATCGGTTTGTAAAATTTGAAAATATGAAGGTTTATAAACAGATATCCAGCATAGCATAGAAATATTTCATAAGGAAAACATGATCTATAGAAGGTCCTCAACATTTTATAAAACCAAGAAGATAATTTTAAATTAGCATGAGATACCATCTTCTAACTGTAATAAGAGAGGCCAAGAATTGATGCAAACATGGGGAAAGATTTGGTGAACGACACTGCTGACAGTATGTAAATTGGAGAACATATGCAAGTTATTGAGGGGCATTGGGGACAAGAATGCAATTAGTCCTACTTATCTCTAGAAGACTGAGGACTGGATCATAGGTAGCAAGGTGACAAGTTGTGTCAACAACTTATATCATCATAAAACTCCTGGGTCTGGAGCTGTAGTATAGGGGTTAAGGTATAGAGGTTAAAGTACTTGCCTTGCACATAGTTAAGCCAGATTTGGTCTCCAGCACTATATAACCCTCCACCCCCACCCCAAACCCCTACAGAAAGGATCCCTGAGCACAGAGCCAGGAATAAACCCTGACACAGTTGGATGTGATGCGATCCTCTCCCCAGTCCCCCCAACAAACAGCTGGAGACCCAGTTCTTATTCTTCTTCAGTTTTTTTTTCTAGTGCAAGGATTTTTGCTAGAATACACTTAAATTTCTTTACCTGCCTTACTGATCTCAAGAAAGAAAGTGAAATAACATAAGTAAAGTGGTGCTGTGTAAGATAGAAAAAAGTACACAATGTATCATTTTATAATAATAATAATATCAGTCCACAAATAGTACAGGAAAATGAAATGTGTAAAATTTTGGCAAAATATGGCTACCATACCTGAATATTTTTATTCTTCTTTAAAACTTAAGAATAATTTGTTTTTAAAAAGTATGCTTTTATCTATCCTTGGTCATGGTCACGGTCCTCCCGTTGTTCATCGATTTTGCTCGAGCGGGCCCAGTAATGTCTCCATCATGAGACTTGTTACTGTGTTTGGCATATCGAGTATGTCGTGGGTAGCTTGCCAGGCTCTGCCGTGCGGGTAAGATACTCTCGGTAGCTTGCCGGGCTCTCCGAGAGGGGTGGAGGGATCGAACTCGAGTCGGCCATGTTGGCTGTGTGCAAGGCAAACGCCCTACCGCTGTGCTATCGCTCCAGATACAAAAACATGGTCAGCTGTTTTCTTTGTAGAAATGCAACTAGATGTCCCCTTTCTCCCCCACAGCTGTGCTTGTCTGAAGTATTCACAATCATCAGGCTTCTCAGAGGAAACCAAGGAAGTGCTTTTAGCAAATGGGTCCCCATCCCGGCCACAGGTCTCTGTGTAGTTTGTTAGTGTTGAAGTGGGAGGTAAGGACTCTGGATTTTGTTACACTTTTCATTGTCTGCCTTTTACTGTCACAGCTACTTTTGTTGTTAAGGGTGACATCTCACCAGGCTTATATCCCTGGGGACAGAGGGATGCCTTCCACAGTGTAGGAATGACAGGGTTGTGCAGAGGGAATGAAACTGTCTTTCTGAGATTGAGGTATCATCTTCAAATGTTAGTTCATTCCTAGAACAATCTTACTAATTCAAACATTCTATTCTCAGTAAAGACCCACTACATTAAACAATTACAAAAGAATAGCCCACAATGGGCAGATTTTAATGTACTTCAGAGTAGTTAAGATACCGGGTTAGAATTCTGGATCTGTCTCTTATTAGACCTGTATAACTTTAATTCTTTGTGTCTTGGGTTCTTTTACAAAAGGATAATAAGAGCACCTATACTATATTATACTATACCTATTTGAAAGGTTTATTGTGAAAACTAGGGTGTGACAAAACCCTATAAAGTGAGCCACATAGTCATGGTACATGTCCAGTGCTTGATAAACAGTAACAGTAGTATTTGTTATTATCTCACTCATGTTCTATATCCTTTCACTTCCTTCACCATTTCACTAGCACAGGCAGTAGGCAAGGTAACATTTGTTCACCCAAGAGGAAAAGAACAGATGGCCTCGACTACATTTACAGACACACACCAGGAAGAGCTGGACTAGTATGGGTGAAATTGTTTGAGAATGAATTATAGCAGTCAGGAACCAGAGGACAGTCTTATTACTTACCATCAGTTGTTAGATCAGCTGAAGGGGCAAAGATGAAAATCAGACAAAACTATAACCTCTTTGGCTACCAAAAAGTTCCATAAACTGATCTAGAAGAAAAATAATCTATTAACATTAGGACAATTTAAAGTCATACCCAGAGTCCAAAACTGCATGATTTTTTCCTTTGGAAACATACCATTGAAAAGTTCTGTTATTCCCTTCTGACATGTTTTCTGGTCTTGCTACAGGAAAAGAAACTCATGGTTCAGAGCTCAATTTTGGTCTAAGATGTAGAAAACTGAAATAAATATGTGTCTGAAAATCATGATTTTTCTTCAATGCTTAAAGATTGCTGAAAATTCAGAGCAACAAAGTATTCTAGAATCCAAGGAGACAGATGTTCCTCCAATAAACGATGGGGATAAGCTTGTAGACAATTAAATGTAGACATTGGATAACATATGAGTAGGTAAGAATTCAATACAATAGCTAACAAATGAACTTGAGATTGAATGAGGACAATTATGATAGGAGAGAACCCATGACAAAACTCAGACATCTGAAGACTTTCCCCTTACTCAGAGATTTTTTTCCATAGATACTACAACAAATACTCACATGAAAGTCTGGCAGAGGACAGTATCTACTACCAGAAGTAAGAATGCAATGCCATTCCATCAAACACAAATCATAAAATGACCTACTAGAAACAGGTAAAATATTTGAATACTTTATCAAAATAAAATATGAGAACAGGCATGTGAAAATATGCCAAACATAATTATATTATTAGTATAATGCACAGTTAGATTATAATGAGAAACCATTCATATACTTATTAGAATGGCTATATATGAAATTAAATTTCCATAAGAAAAAATGTATTTTAACAAGAAATGGAGACAGAACAATACTATGGTGGGTAGGACATTTGCTTTGCACATGTCTGACCCAGGTTCAATCCCCAGCACTCTGTATGGTTCCCTGGGCATCACGAGAAGTGATCCTTGAGCAAAAAGCCAGGAACAAGCCCTGAGCACTATTAGGTATGGCCCCAATTCCAAGATAAAAAAATAAATAATTAACTATAAACCAACCTCCTCTAAAACCTTAAATATGTATTTCCCTTACAACTCAATAATCTCTATGTACTGAAACTGATACATATAACTTATAAAGAATTTACTAATTATTGGCCCAGTCTGTCCTTCAGCTAGAAAGTAAACAAATTAGCCATGGCATATTTATAATTAAATGAAATGTTATTCATCAATAAAATTATGGATGATTGGGGCTGAAGTGATAGAACATAGGGTAGGGCATTTGCCTTGCACACGGCTCACCTGGGTTTGATTCCCAGCATCCCATATGGTCCCCTGAGCACTGCCAGGAGTAATTCCTGAGTGCAGAGCCAGGATTTGGCCCTGTACATTGCCGGTTGTGACCCAAAAAGCAAAACAAAACAAAACAAAACAAAAAATTATGGATCATTTACACATGTAAATACATGGAATAAATATCAAAGGTGAATGTTAAGTAAAAAATCCAAACTTCATTGAATATATTATTCATTAATCCATTAATATAAAACTGAAAGGTCAAAGATACAGAGACAAAAGGTAAGTCGGTGGTTGGTTGCTAGAAGGCTAAGAGTTTGAGGAATGACAACCCACAAGCAACTTGAAAGAACTTTGGAATGATAAATATGTTCTATAAATGACAGTGACTATTACAGGCTGTCAAACTGATATAAATGCAAGTTTTAAAGGATGAGTTTTACTTGATACAAATACTACAATAATCTTTACTTTAAAGATAAATCATAGTTAGATGATCATGATAGGTCAGTCCACTGTATCTGAAATATTAATTTTCAGCTGGAACTTTATACTCCTATGCTAACCAGTAGGTTAGATATAAAAATTAGCCCCGCATGGGGCTGGAGCAATAGCACAGTGGGTAGGGCATTTGCCTTGCACGCAGCCCTATCCGGGTTTGATTCCCAGCATCCCATATGGTCCCCTGAGCACTGCCAGGAGTGATTCCTGAGTGTAGAGCCAGGAATAACCCCTGTGCATCACCAGGTATGACCCAAAAAGCAAAAAAAAAGTTGACCCCGCAAAAGGACATGTTTAATAATCTCATATCCCTATGATGTAGGCTTGTCCAGACAATTTTTCACTGTGGAATAAATAATGCAACACAAGTTGTGAATAGAGAGGATAGAATGAGGAACTGGGCTTTGAAGTTCAGTGAAGATGATGGCCTGCCAGTACTAAAACAGCTGGACAAAATCCATTGTATCAAAATTTCAATTGTGTTGGCCCTTCTTCAAATATTTTCTATAATCATAAAATGGCGAAAATGCCATTTAATGGAAACAGCTGGTTTCATAGTGTATCACCCAGCAATAAAATATGAACTTAATGTTGATGGAACATTTTTCTCAAAATTCTCTTGTTTACCAAATATAGGCAGGAAATCCCTTGTGAAAAAAAGTCATCTTTTCATATTAGTTTATAAAGTTTGGTAATAAATTCTCCAAGAATTTCAGAGTTAAAGCTTCCTTATTTTATAATAAACAATAGATTCAATTGCTCTAGGTAGTTTCTTTCAATGTCCTCTGTTTCATTTATTTTTCTTATCAGCCTCAAAAGCATCTTTTTTCAAATTATGGAAACAATGGATGCATTCTTGTTTACCACATATGAAAGCTAACCCAGGAATATGGTGGATTATAGACTCTCTCAAATCTAGTATAAAATAAAATGACTACACTGAAAGAAAAGATTTTGGAGGCTAGGATTTTGTTGGAAAGCATCTAGTAAGGAAGGAACAGCATCATGGTCATGGGTAAGAGTCAACAGAATCTAACCCTTTTCTACCAGAAGTCATTTTATTTTTTTGGTAAAGCCTCATTAACTTTTATCTTGAAAACTTGGTCATAAAATTTATATCAAATATAAGAAGGCTGTCTTTTGGTTTTGAAAGGTGTCTGAGTCACTTAAGAATAGCAAGGTTCTCTGCTTGAGGAAGACCTTTGGTGTTGAAAGATGTCTGAGTCACTTAGGATATGTAGAAGAATGGCTCCTTGCCAACTCGTGGGTTATCTACCATCTGAGCAGCCAAAAGTTCATGTTGGCTGTTTGCATTAATCACCATAATTTGACTAACAAGCCCAAAGTGACAGCTCAGCAGCAGCAGGGCACTAAGGCCACCAACTGAACAGAGAAAAGGAGTAAAAGGGAGACACAGAAAACCCCTATTCTCCTTTATGACTGATAATTTCCAGTGTCAGTAAAAAAGGCATCGATAGTTAAAGCAAAAATATGAAGGAAAGCCCAAGTGGGAGGAGAACAATTGCAACTTAATGCTTTTCTAGGCATGTTTTTATCTCTTTTTTTTTTTTGACAATTTGTAGGCAGTTTCTGACATTTGGCTTAACTATATGATATAGCCCTCCCTGAACTTTAAGGTATCCTGGTTTCCTTTGTTTGGACAGTCAATAATTCAAGATGGGTACATGGGTACTTTTGATTTCAAATTGTATATATATATATATACACGTATATATTTTTCCCTAAAGTTTATAAATAGAAAGATATATGTATATATGTATGTATGTACGTATCTATCTATCTATCTATCTATCTATCTATCTATCTTCTATTTCCAAACTTGAGAGGAAAATGTTTTTAAAAGAATTTTATCAAAATAAAAAAGAATATTTTATTTACAAGAAACTAAAAGTGAGCTATACCTCTTACTAGTACTGCTGCCTCCCTAGAACTTTCTACACAGCTATGCAGAGGCACACAGTGAAATAACCTGAAATAATCTGATTGCAGATCACTCACTTCTGGGGTACTTATTTCTGAAACAATTGGTTGGCAGTACTTTTACCTTGACTTTACTATTTAACTTAATCTTGATTCTTTCTTTGCCCCAAGTACATGTAGCACTGTAGGACTGTCCTCCCGTTGTTCATCGATTTGCTCCAGCAGGCCAGTAATGTCTCCATTGTGAGACTTGCTGTTACTGTTTTTGGCATATTGAATACGTCACTGGGGGCTTGCCAGGCTCTGCAGTGTGGGCAGGATACTCTTGGTAGCTTGCCAGGCTCTCCAAGAGGGATGGAGGAATCGAACCCGGGTCGGCTGCGTGCAAGGCAAACGCCCTACCTGCTGTGCTATCGCTCCAGCCCTACCAAGTACATGATCTGGCTAAATGTTAGGAATATGCTTTTTTTATATCTTCCATTCTTTTTCTTTCTTTCTTTCTTCTTTTTTTTAAAGCACACCCCTTTGCTTCCTTTAAAAGGACAGTTTAACACATTTGTTAATGACCACTCTGAACTCTTCAGTCCAGTGTTTTTAAGAAAAATTCCCAATTCTTGACTTGAGTTCTACAGAAAGCCAATTTGTGAGAATCTCCTTTCAACAAAGAAGAAGCAAAACTCCTTAGAACATAAGTTTGTGGGCATTGTAAATTTCCACATAAAATAGGCATGTTTGATATCCTAAGCATGTTTGACAAAAGAGCCTGTTAATTCCCACCGCTCTAACATATGTTGTCCCATACAACTTAATCTGGAAATTCTTAACCTCACTAGTTAATTTACTCTCACCTCATTCTGGGTAAAACTACATTCTGATCTAAAAACCAAATCCACCAGTGTTGATGAGTACAGGGATTAAGGCACTTGCCTTCCATGAAACTGACCCAGTTTGGTATTCAGCAACAGTTAAGTCTGATATGATCTCCTGAGTACTCCCAGGACTGATCCCTGAATAGAGTGCCAGGAGTAAGTACTGAACACAAGTAAGTGTGGCCCCAAACTAAAATAACAAAATTGTATATATCAAAACAAAAAGCATAACCATGTTAAGTATAACCACTGTAACCATGTTCCCTAAGACCTAATAATCATTTCTTAAAATGAAAAAAAAATCCAACATCTAGCCTGGATCTTACCTCCATCTCCCATATCCTAGCTTTGCTGAACAGGAATAATTAATACAACTGAACTTCAATCTTTCTAGTCTGATTTTAATATCAGCTTCATTTCCCTCGAAGAGTGAACTTTAATGATTGTATTCATTATGGTTGTACTTTATGATTACTTAACACATTTTGTACCATTAAAAAGTACATGCATTATATATCCCTAAATTAATCTGTAGCAGAGGTATTTTATGTTATTTCCCTGCCAGATAGTCAGTTTGCTTCTGTCTGGCTCATCTTAACAACTATAATGTTTCAATGTGTACCTTAAAGGGAAGCCATAACATGTTTCATGAAAAAATTCTGGATACTAGTAAAATAAAAATATTTCTATACTATACTTTCATGTCATAGGCAGTCTACCTGTTCAAAAAGCCTAATCTACAAAAAAAGTTAACTTCATAACTATAGGCTACCTTTTGATTTAATACAATTTTTGCTTTCAAAAAACAAGTAGCAATATACTCTTCTTTCATGTGAACTGAAATTTACTCCGTTTTTCAAGTAGAAATGGATCAAATAAAGAGAAATAATCATTTTGATTAAGTCCAAATATTCTGCACATATTTTGCAATAATGTTTTTAAATGTGGGTTCTTGGCATTTGTAAGAAAACAAATCTTGCTGAGCACAGGAAGAGGACCTTCTATTTTCACAGAGATTTCAAAGTCTGAGTCATTCTTGTCATTTTCAGGTTTAACTGTCCAAAGCTGAGTCACAAAGATGGGGTGAAGTAGGGGTTAAACTGAGTTTTGAAGTTAATTTGGCAATTTTAATAAGAGGTTAGTGCACTGTGACATCACCCTGGGGTCTATATTCATTGTAACTTAATCCACCTTTGAGGATTCTTGTTAATGGCTCCCCACATAAGCTATTTGGCTCTCTTCATTTTGTAAAAGTGAATATAATGTAGTCATATCAAACCAGCTCCAAAAATTGAATTTATAAATCTTAATACTACATATCCCAAGTTCTTCCATGTAGATCAGTCGTCAGCTTTTTTTTAACAAAAGATCAAAATTTTTCACTTATACTTCTTTGAGTCATTGTGAAAAATAAATGAGTTGATATGTGTACAATGATTTAAATTCGGTCAAACATAAGGTAAGTTAAAACTACTTAATGAACAATAAAGGTTGTAAGCAATAAGTGTTGGCTACTACTACCATCACTACCACAACTACTACTATTATTGCCACAGTCTCCACCACTACAACTACAATAAACACTGCTAGTTTTACTATTGCTGCTGCTACTGAATTTGTCAGAATAAATGTGTTTTAGATCAATGGTTTTGAACTGACAATCTGTGAAAAAAATATTGTCACTTAACACATGATATGCCTAAATAATATTTTCATTTTGATTCATATTTACAAACAAAAAGACAAAGTACTATTACAATGTTTTATAACATGCAAATATTTCTTTACTTTCACCTTCTGTGAGAGTAAAAGATTGAAAACAATTATTTTAGATCCTTGCAAGAAGCTTGCATATCAAAGGGCAGACCATGTTATCTGTAGACCAGCAGCAGGATCAATGGGGAGCTCATTGCTCATTATATATATATATATATATATATATATATATATATATTCTTAGGGGACTGGATAATAGTATAGCATGCAAAACTCTTGCCTTGCACATGGCTGACCTGGGATGGATCCTTGGCATCTCATATGATCCCCTGAGCCATGCCAAGAGCAAATGCTGCATGCAGAGCCAGGAGTAACCCCTGAGCATTGCCAGGTGAGGCCCTCAAACACCAAAAAAATATATATTATTAGGCATTATTTCAAATCTGCAGAAATAAAAACCTGTATTTCCACATGATCCATAGTTGATTTTCATTTGCATTTACATTTGAGAAGTACTCAGAAAACATTGTATATTGCATAATTGGACATATTAAATATGTCCTATATATAGATGCTTCATCTTCCAAGACTTTTGAACTCGAATTCAATAAAAAAAAACTTGTTCTCTAAAATTATTGTTGAGGACATACACGAAACTGCAGAGGGTTGCTTGTTGTTCTGTATTCTCAGGGCATAAAGAAAAGATAACTAAAACCAGGAAGGCATGATTATCACTAATGCTTACTACCTATTGGGTATTTGTTTCCTTATGTCATTCCATAGGCACCTCCTTTTACATATTCAAAGTCAAAATTATGGATTATGTATTCAGTTGGATTCCCCAGAAGCTGGACCAAATATTCCTGTGAATGTGACTCGTTAGAAAACATTTCCAGAATAATTCAGTAAGTAAGTAAGTAAGTAAAGGCCCTCCCGTTGATCATCGATTTGCTCGAGCGGGCCCAGTAACATCTCCATTGGAGACTTTGTTGTTACTGTGTCTGGCATATCGAATACTCTCGGTAGCTTGCCAGACTCTGCCCGGCCATGCGAAAACTCTACAAAGAATGAAAGAAAAAGAATCAGAGATATATTGAGTAATAAAATAGAATAATTCAGTAATAAAATAGAATAATTCAGAGAATAATTCAGTAATAAAATAGAAACAGGTAGAGGTGGAAGCTAAGCAAGGAAACAATATCAAGTTTCACATGGATAATCTTAGTTCAGTCTCAGATAACTGTGGAGATAGTGGCAACTCCTCGCATGGCAACTCCTCGCATGGCAATTCCTTGCAATGCATTTGTATCCCCTGAGTGTGTAGTATGGAACACAGCATCAAGCTTGAAGTAAAGAATCTCAGACTGTGTGTACACTAGCTCTAAGAACTTCCATTTTAACCAGACCCCCCTGAGTGATTCATAATCATACAAAGTTTTGAGAAACACAGGTAAAGATGCCTTAATTAGGTGAAAGAATGATGAAATATTTACATACTACTATTTTATCAATATTTAGATATAAGCCGATCAGAGTCTCCAGGATTTTCTTAATGAAGTCATTTCTTAATGAAGTAGGCAAAGGAGTTTCAGTAACCTAAGATTGATCCTTGACAAAGAGATCCAGGTTCTGTTCCCTCCCAAGTATTTATTGAGAGTGAAAAGATATCAGGAGCAGGTGAGCATATAAATGGAAGAAAGGGGAGGGAAGGAGGGAAGGAGGGAAGGAAGGAAGGAAGGAAGGAAGGAAGGAAGGAAGGAAGGAAGGAAGGAAGGAAGGATACAAATGGAAGAAAGGGGAAGGAAGGCAGGAAGGCAGGAAGTCAGGAAGGCAGGAATGCAGGCAGGAAGGAAGGGAGGAAGGAAGGAAGGAAAGAAGGAAGGAAGGAAGGAAGGAAGGAAGGAAGGAAGGAAGGAAGGAAGGAAGGAAGGAAAAAGGAAGGAAGGGAGGGAGAGAGGGAAGAAGGGAGGGAGATAGGGAAGGGAAGGAAAGGGAAGGATATATTCAGTGCTCACACTTTTTTTCAAAATTTAATAATTGTCTCTATGGTATTTCTCAAGTTATTTAACATATGGACAGCACTGTGAATCTACACATACATAATGAAATCCTGTGTCCTCCCGTTGTTCATCGATTTGCTCGAGTGGGCCCAGTAACATCTCCATTGGAGACTTTGTTGTTACTGTGTTTTGGCATATTGAATACATCACGGGTAGCTTGCCAGGCTCTGCCCTGCAGTGTGAAAACTCTACAAAGAATGAAAGAAAAAGAATCAGAGATATATTGTATGAGCTGTCTATAAATGGACCATCAGTTACTTCTTGGTAGCTTCTCTCAGCTGCTTTGGAAGCATTTATTTGAAAATTAGCAAACAGTTTCCTTAAGAATTGATGCAGTGCATGCCAATCAAAGCCAATCACTGCTTAATATTTTTACTATTAATAATCACTTTTCATACTCATTGCAGATTTGAAACCGTTTCCCAAATACATGCCTTGAGAATAGATACTGCTTCCGTTTACTAGTATCATCCCAGAACAAGTGCAACATTTGTAACTTGAGTAATTAGCATCTGGTCTCTTCTTTCTAAACTGTGAGTATCTCCCTCTCTCTTGCTAGCGCTCTCTCTCTCTCTCTTGCTCGCTCACTCTGGTTTAATTAATGCTAATGCATACTGTCCTACAAGAATTTGCAAGCTGTACTGAGAAATAATGCAGTGTTAGTTTTATAATTTAGTGCACAGAGCACATTTGTGCAAAAGCTTTGTAAACTGGGCCTGTGGTCAAAAGGAGCAATTAGCACTTTGTTAGTATGCAATGATCTACTAATCTGTGCAGTCCCCAAAAGCAATTGTCTGTTCCATTTTGCCCTCATGTGCAAATTTTTTCCAGTGTATACAGCACTACTCCAAAAATAACACATTGCACGCCTGGTGCTGTAAACTGGGTTCATGATGATGAAGACATATCAATTAGAAAATATTTGTGAGGCAAGTAGGACACATAAACTAGGTCCTACAATTTTTAACACAAGGAAATTAGTTGGCATACAAGCTTCATGAGTAGTTGAAGTTCTTTATCTCTCCATATTTCATAAGAGTTGTCTTCATCTGGACAAAGACAGTGTGAAGGACATTTGGAGGGAAAATAAGATTTCAAACTAGAATAGTTAACCTAAAATCACACTGATGTCGACTTCATTAACACTGCACACTGATTTGCATTTAAACAGACACCATCAGTTCCTTCATTTAAATAGCACATAGGCACCATATAACAATTTGTACCTGCTTTGGACTTCTCATGTTCTAAGTGAAGCACGTGCCCATGTCAGGGTAATAATACAAATAATAATAATAATGTCTTACATTTTTATAGTCACTCACAGTTTCCCAAGATATTTCAGATACACTGGCTCATTTGAGTCTCACCACATGCATGGGTAGGCATTAACATTGCCACTTTGCTGATGTGGAAATGTGGGCTCAGAGAGGTTGGATAATTTGTACAAAGTCACACAGAAGGTATGCCTTTGTTCAGGCTCAGGTCATGGGCTTTGAAGACTGATGGCCTGCAAACACACCTTTCCTTTGGTTCTGTCTGAATGTATGAACCTGGTTTCACCCTTCAGTGCTCCAACTTTGAAACGAAAATGATATTCATAAGAATATATGCACACCACTATTCATTGCAGCATTCAATATAATAGCTAAGATTTGGAATCAATCTAGATGTCTAATGACAGATAAGTGGATCATGAAGATGTGGTACATATAAACAATGGAATTTTACACAGCTATAAGGAATGATGAAAGCAACATGAATGAAATCGGAAGATATATTAAACAAAATAAGCCAGAAGAAGGACAAATATAAGATGATATCACTTACATATGGTATTTAGAGTAAATGGATGAGGCAATGCAATATTTTAAAGGGGGAGATGCCCTGATCAACCTTGGACCCAGAGTATAGGGAGAAAGAAAGAAAGAGTGAAGAGGAGGGGAGAAGGAGAAAAGACAGATGAGGCCAGGTCAGTGTAATCACGTACAAAGAAATATTAGAGACAATATTTAAACCATAGAGTCAACAAAACTGAAATCAAGAGACACAAATTTTAACAACCAAACTTAGAAAGGTGCCTGTCAAGAGGGAAAGCTGGAATGGTGGTGGTGGTGATGGTGGTGGTGGTGGTGGTGGTGGTGTGTGTGTGTGTGTGTGTGTGTGTGTGTGTGTTTGAGGTGGGGTAGGGGAGAGGTTGTTTATGAGAGAACACCGGTGGAGGGAAGTTGACACTGGTGGTAGGAGTAGTGCTGCAATATTGTATGTCTAAAATGCAACTATGGGCCCAGCTCTGGGCAACAAAGCTGAACGGCTCCAATTCCAACAGGTACAGCCCGCCCCCAAGGGCCTGGGTTCCTCTCTGGGCACGCGCAGCTAGAAACAGCCCCGAGACAGCCGGTTTTCAACCCCTGAGCCGCGTGGGACGGGCACAGAGGCCCAGCTCTGGGCAACAAAGCTGAACGGCTCCAATTCCAACAGGTACAGCCCGCCCCCAAGGGCCTGGGTTCCTCTCTGGGCACGCGCAGCTAGAAACAGCCCCGAGACAGCCGGTTTTCAACCCCTGAGCCGCGTGGGACGGGCACAGAGGCCCAGCTCTGGGCAACAAAGCTGAACGGCTCCAATTCCAACAGGTACAGCCCGCCCCCAAGGGCCTGGGTTCCTCTCTGGGCACGCGCAGCTAGAAACAGCCCCGAGACAGCCGGTTTTCAACCCCTGAGCCGCGTGGGACGGGCACAGAGGCCCAGCTCTGGGCAACAAAGCTGAACGGCTCCAATTCCAACAGGTACAGCCCGCCCCCAAGGGCCTGGGTTCCTCTCTGGGCACGCGCAGCTAGAAACAGCCCCGAGACAGCCGGTTTTCAACCCCTGAGCCGCGTGGGACGGGCACAGAGGCCCAGCTCTGGGCAACAAAGCTGAACGGCTCCAATTCCAAACAGGAGACCTTCCCAACTCCTCGCCCAGTGCCAGGGACTCTTTCCGGAGCCGCGGCCGCTAACGCGGCCGCGAAATATTTTCCCACTACATATGCCATAGGAACCATAAGCTAACTTCTTAGATGGAAACTTCTCTATTTTAGCTCAGCCACTAGAAATACAGTTGCCAATAACTCATAAGCCTATCTTAACTCACACTGCATATCAAGCAGAATAGTAACACTGAACGTGAAGGACTAAACCACACCTCTCACAATGGTAAAGCAACGCAAAAGCCCACCAAACATTCATATTGAAGAGTCTAGCCCAGATGACACCAACAGTACTGTAGTGTTAGACAACCTCTCTGACAAGGAATTCAGAAGGGAGCTACTTAGGATGCTTAGGGAATTAAAAGAAACAATGGAAAGCAATGCCAATAGAAGACAAGAGGATCTGAAGGCAGAAATGAGGAAAATGCAATCAGAAATGTCAGACCTGAAAAATCTCGTAGGCGAATTGAAAAGCTCAGTGGAAGGCCTCAGCAGCAGAGTAACAGCGGCTGAGAACAGAATCAGTGAGCTCGAAGATGAAGTTCAGAGACTCTCCCGAAAAGAGCAGAAAATGGAAAAGAGACTCACAATTCGGGAACAGATGGCAAGAGAAGATCGTGATGAAGCCAAGAGGGGTAACATAAGAATTATTGGAGTCCCAGAGGGACAGGAAGAAAACCTCGATGAAGAAGAAACTGTCAAAGACATCATTGCTACAACATTTCCAGAGCTGAAGAAAACTTGTGACCACATTCAGGAGGCCCGAAGGGTACCAGCTAGAAGAAATCCGAATAAAAATACGCCAAGACACATTCTGATCAAAATGACCAAAACCTTAGACAGAGACAAAATTCTGAAAGCAGCAAGATCGAAGAAAGAAATCTCTTACAAAGGAGCATCCTTAAAATTCACAGCTGATTTTTCTGATGAAACCCTCATGGCCCGAAAACAGTGGTGGGACATAGTAAAAAAACTCAATGAAATAAATGCCTCCCCCAAAATACTTTTCCCAGCAAGACTCTCATTCATAATAGAAGGAACAACACACAGTTTCACAGACAAACAACAGCTCAGGAACTTCATAGACTCAAAACCATGGTTACAAGAACAACTAAATGGGCTACTTTAAGGCAAGAAAGGCTCCTCAAATACACCCAATTTTAACATAACAATGGGACAAAATCCCATAACAATAATCTCTCTCAATGTCAATGGGCTAAACGCACCAATTAAAAGACATAGAGTGGCAGGATGGATTAGAAAATTGAACCCAACATTCTGCTGCCTGCAAGAAACGCATCTCAATAGTCAAAGCAAACACAGACTCAGAGTCAAAGGCTGGAAAACAATCCTACAGGCAAACAGCTCCCATAAAAAAGCTGGGGTAGCCATCCTTATATCAGACCACATTGATTTCAGAGTGAGGAAGGTCATAAGAGACAGTGAAGGCCATTACTTATTGATCAGAGGATCTGTACAACAGGAAGAACTTACAATAATAAATGTATATGCACCTAATGAGAGACCAGCAAAGTACTTAAAACAACTACTCATAGATTTGGAAAAAGACATCAATAGCAACACAATACTAGTGGGAGACTTCAACACTGCTTTGTCACCTCTTGATAGATCAACCAGACTCAAGCTTAGCAAGGACATACTTCATTTGAGGGAAACAATGGAAGAAAGGGACTTAGTAGATATATACAGGACACTTCATCCACAAAAAGCTGAATACACATTCTTCTCAAGCGTACATGGAACATTCTCCAAGATAGACCACATGCTGAGCCACAAAACATGCCTCCATAAAATTAAGAAGGTAGAGATTGTATCAACAATCTTCTCAGACCATAATGCGCTGAAATTAGAAGTAAATCACACACAAAAACAGAAAACTAAATCAAACACCTGGAAATTAAACAGTGCACTATTGAACAACGAGTGGATTAGACAGGAAATCAAAGAGGAAATCAAAAGATTCCTAGAAACGAATGAAAATGAGAACACGAGTTACCAAAACTTATGGGACACAGCAAAGGCTGTGTTAAGAGGAAAGTTTATAGCTCTACAAGCATTCCTCAGGAAGGAGGAGCGAGCATACATAAGTAACCTAACCTCACAGCTTAAGAGCTTGGAGAAGGACCAAAAAAAGGAGCACAACCCGAACAGGAGAAAGGAAATAATAAAACTCAGAGCAGAGATTAACGAGATGGAAACCCAAAAAACAATCCGAAAGATCAATGAAACCAAGAGCTGGTTCTTTGAGAAAATTAACAAGATCGATAAGCCTCTAGCAAAACTCACAAAGAAAGGGAGAGAGAAAAACCTAATAAACCGAATCAGAAATGAAAAGGGGGTCATTACAACAGAAACCACAGAAATTCAGAGGATCCTCAGGGAGTACTTTGAGAAGCTTTATGCCACGGAACATCAAAACCTCGAGGAAATGGATAAATTCCTAGACTCCTACAGACTCCCAAGGCTGAACCAAGAAGACCTGGAATACCTGAACAGACCTATCACCATCAAGGAAATTGAAATGGTAATAAAAAGTCTCCCCAAGCACAAAAGTCCTGGCCCGGATGGATTCACTAGTGAATTCTTCCAAATCTTTAAAGAGGACTTACTCCCAATACTCTTTAAGCTTTTCCACGAAATTGAAATATCAAAAACACTTCCAAACAGTTTCTACGAAGCAAATATCACACTGATACCAAAAGCAGACAGAGATACCACAAAGAAAGAGAATTACAGGCCGATATCCCTGATGAACACAGATGCAAAGATCCTCAACAAACTACTAGCAAATAGAATCCAACTACTCATCAAAAAGATCATACACCATGACCAAGTAGGATTCATCCCAGGGATGCAAGGATGGTTCAACATTCGGAAATCAATCAACATAATCCACCATATCAACAAAAGAAAAGATAAAAAGCATATGATCATATCAATAGATGCAGAGAAAGCATTTGATAAGATCCAGCACCCCTTTATGATGAAAACCCTAGCCAAAATGGGTATAGAGGGGACCTTCCTCAACATAATTAAAGCCATCTACCACAAGCCTACAGCAAGCATCATCCTCAATGGGGAAAAACTGAGAGCCTTCCCTCTAAGATCAGGGACGAGACAGGGATGCCCACTCTCTCCACTGCTGTTCAATATAGTACTGGAAGTACTTGCAATAGCGATTAGGCAGGAAAAAGATATTAAGGGCATTCAAGTAGGAAAGGAAGAAATCAAGCTCTCACTATTCGCAGATGATATGATACTCTACTTAGAGAACCCAATAACTTCCACCAAAAAACTCTTAGAAACAATAGACTCGTATAGTAAAGTTGCAGGTTATAAAATCAATACCCAAAAGTCCATGGCTTTCCTATACGCAAACAGTGAGAGAGAAGAAAGCAACATGAAAAAAACAATCCCATTCACAATTGTGCCCCAGAAAATCAAGTACCTAGGAATCAGCTTAACTAAGGAAGTAAAGGACCTGTACAAAGAAAACTACAAAACGCTACTTCAGGAAATAAAAGAGGACATGAGGAAATGGAAAGATATCCCCTGCTCATGGGTCGGGAGACTTAACATTGTCAAAATGGCAATACTACCGAAAGCATTGTATAAATTCAATGCAATCCCTATAAGGATACCCATGACATTCTTCAAAGAAATGGAGCAAACACTCTTGAAATTTATATGGAACAATAAGCCCCCACGAATAGCTAAAGCAATTCTTGGGAAAAAGAAAATGGGAGGAATCAACCTCCCGAACTTCAAACTGTACTACAAAGCAGTAATAATTAAAACAGCATGGTACTGGAACAAAGGCAGAACTGCAGACCAATGGAACAGGGTTGAATACACTGACATCTCTCCTCAATCATATGCTCATCTAATCTTTGATAAAGGTGCAAGTAATGTGAAGTGGAGTAAGGAAAGCCTCTTTAATAAATTGTGTTGGCATCACTGGACGGCTACATGCAAAAAAATAGGCTTAGAACTCTGCCTAACACCATGTACAAAAGTAAGATCAAAATGGATTAAAGACCTCAACATCAGACCAGAAACCATAAGGTACATTGAAGATAAAGTTGGCAAAACCCTCCATGACATTGAAGCTAATGGTATCTTCAAAGATGCCACGCCACTGGCCAAGCAAGTGAAAACAGAGATAGACAAATGGGACTATCTTAAACTAAGAAGCTTCTGCACCTCCAAAGAAACAGTGACCAAAATACAAAGACAGTCTACAGAATGGGAAAGGATATTCACCGAATACACATCTGACAAGGGGTTGATATCCAGGAAATACAAAATACTGGTTAAACTCCACAAGAAGAAAACATCCAACCCCATCCAAAAATGGGGCAATGAAATGAACAGAAACTTTCTCAAAGAAGAAATCCGAATGGCAAAAAAGCACATGAGAAAATGCTCTACATCATTAATCATCAGGGAGATGCAGATCAAAACCACAATGAGATACCATCTCACACCTCAGAGACTGGCCCACATTCAAAAGAACAAAAGCAACCGATGCTGGCGTGGTTGTGGCGAGAAAGGGACACTCCTTCACTGTTGGTGGGAATGCCGACTGGTTCAGCCCTTCTGGAAAACAGTATGGACGATTCTCAAAAAATTAGAAATTGAGCTCCCATTTGACCCAGCAATACCACTCCTGGGAATATATCCCAGAGAGGCAAAAATGTATAGTCGAAGTGACATCTGCACTTGTTTGTTCATTGCAGCCCTCTTTACAATAGCCAGAAACTGGAAGAAACCTGAATGCCCAAGAACAGATGACTGGTTAAAGAAACTTTGGTACATCTACACAATGGAGTACTATGTAGCTCTTAGAAAAGATGAAGTCATGAAATTTACATACAAGTGGTACAATATGGAAAGTATCATGCTAAGCGAAATGAGTCAGAAAGAGAGGGATAGACATAGAAAGATTGCATTCATCTGGGGGATATAAAGTAACAAAGTATGAGATTAATACCCAAGAATAGCTGAGATCAGCACCAGGAGGATTACTCCATAACTTAGAGGCCAGCCGGGTATCCTAGAGGAAAGGGCTATTCAGATAGAGAAGGGAGCACCAAATAAAGGATGTTTGGAGGATCCTCCCAGGAGGGGAGATGCATGTCGAAAGTAGACTATGGACTGAACATGTTTGCCACTCAATGCCTCTTTTGCAGACCACAACACCCAAAAGGAGAGAGAGAACACAGGGGATTGCCCTGCCACAGAGACGGGGGGATGGGGGGATGGGGGTGGGAGGGATATTATCCATGGTGGTGGAAAATGGGCACTGGTGGAGGGATGGGTTTCTGATCATTGTATAATTGAAACCAAAGCACAAAAAATTGTAAATCTACAACTTTAAAAAAAATAAAATAAAATAAAGGGGAAAAAAAAATGCAACTATGAGTAACTTCATAAATCATGGTGCTTTAGTAAATGTGAAAAAAATAAAAATGAGAATGATATTGCATTACTTGCCTCAAGGGGACTATTTTTCCTCATAATATAAATCTAAACAAAGGTATGTCTGATACAAATATTATTATAAACATAATTATCATGATCTAGCATAGACTTATTCTTAAATATTATAATTTTCTAAGAATTCAAAGATATCTAGCAAATAGAGCTACTTTTCCTTAGTAAAGATAAATTTTGAAGAGCTATAAAGTTATCAAACTTTTACTTGAAGGTAAAGGAGTTGAAGGAAAAATCATTGCTATAACTTGAGAAAAAAAACCCCGCTGTAGTAGGGATAACGGTGAATACTGCTTTCATTGTCATCAAAGGATATATATGTATTAGACTGGTAGTTAGCTGAAACATGATTTTGATTTTGCATGAATAAATAGTCCTTTTGTGGAAAAATGGGTTATTGGGGAGTGTGGCAGATTACAAAGTGATCACAAACACCAGTTTTCCTTTTATTAGTGGTCTTTGGGAGGTGACATTGCAGCTACTGCTCAAGAGCTGAAGCCTTTTTTTTTTTTTTTAGTGATGATTCTAGTGGCTTGTGGTTTGTTTTGGCAAATAGTGGAAAAGATGACCTGCCAGTTCTGAGTCTAGGCCTCAAGACATTTTATAACTTCTGCCCTTGCTCTTGGAAAGCTGCCCAGTTTGCCTAAGCCAGCTTGCTAGAGGATGAGAGGAAGCCTAGTTACTTCTTGTCCCAGAAGACAGCAGTGAATTCAGAAGGCAGTCAGCAGTCATCTAGCTCACAGGCACCTGACTGCATGCGCAAAAGTGAGCCCAGCTGAGTCCAAAAGAATCCTCCAGCTGAGTCCAGGCCAGATTGCCATCCCACAGCAACTGGGACAAAAAATGAAGGGTGCTGTCTCAAGCTGCCAGGTTTAAGGATAGTTTTCTACAAGTTAGAGATAATGGACAGTGGAAGATGGCAGATCTAACCTTAAAAATCCTTAAAGAAAATATAGGCACTTCTCCCCATTCGGAAATTATTAAGAACAACAACAACAACAAACAACGTATGGAATACAAATAGGAAATTTTGAGGTTTTGTTTTGATATATATGTTTCTAAATTAGTGAAATGGAGATTTAAGCTTCAGCTAAAGGTTTACTTACTGTTTGTAAGGAAACATCACAATCTTTTAAGTTTGCA
The DNA here is from genome assembly GCF_029834395.1 of Sorex fumeus. Lineage (NCBI taxonomy): Eukaryota > Metazoa > Chordata > Mammalia > Eulipotyphla > Soricidae > Sorex > Sorex fumeus. Next base: position 31,014,501 of record NW_026606129.1, read on the forward strand.
TTCAAAAACATTAATTGAGTATCTACTTTGTCCTAAAGGCTAAGACAATAAATTTGTCAAAAAGAGAAAATAATAATTGTACCAAACATAACTGTGACCACATAGTAGATTTTTGGTTTTCCAGAGGACTAGTCTCAGGACCACTGTAAAAGTAAAAATACAAAGATGCTCAAGAATCTTATGAAAAGTTGTATATTACTTGTATGTAACCTATGAAGTTCTCCTTAATATTTTAAATCCTTTCTAGATAACTTAAGGTACCTACAAATGTAAATTCCATGCATATAGTATCTAATGCTGTATCATTTAGAGAACAGTGATAAGAGAAACATCTGTATATGTTCAGTGTGTTTAATGGGGATGTAACCATTTCCAAAAAGAAGTCAAAGTTGAATCTCATCAAAGACTCTCAGCCCTAAGACTATAGGTTGATTCCTATTTTCCTTATGTACTCCGTGATCAAGCATTTTACCTTGCACTAATTGTCTTCTCTGATCAAAATATGTTCACAGTACTTATAAGGGAGGCCAGCAAAGTATAATTCATGTCCCTAATCCATCTGTCTCCTGACTTTTTATGAATAAAATAATTATTAGAAGACTTATTTTATGACACAGTAAAACTATATTAAATTCAAACTTAGTTACCAACAAACAAGTTTTGTTGGAACACATAGCAATGCGTTTATTATTATTTATCTGTGGCTGATTTTGTTCCAAACACATTCTAAAAAGGCAAAGGTAGGTGTGCCAAATACTCTTTATCTACAGAACCAAAATATTTATTTATCTATTATTTATGTATTTTTACTTTTAAAAGTGACACATGCTTTAACTTCTCAGCTTCACTTGTCAAATTACTAATAGTTGGGTCCAGAAAAACAGGTCAATGGTTTGAAACATATGTTGTGTATCCAGGAGGCCTGGGTTTGATCCCATGGTCCCCAAAACACCAAGAGGAGTGATTCTTGAGCAAAGTTGGAGGTAATTGCTGAGAACCTCCATTCATAAATGGACTACTGTATAGATATGAGCTGAAAGTCAAAAAACCAAAAACACAAAGCCTTATCCCAAATTATTAAGCTACCATGAAGCAAATAATTAACTCATAGTATAAATGATTTTGCCCCATAATTTAAATATTTTTCTTTCTTTCTTTTTTTAAGATGTAGTTTTCTCTTTCTTTCTTTCTGTCTTTCTTTCTTTCTTTCTTTCTGTCTTTCTTTCTTTCTTTCTTTCTCTCTTTCTTTCTAATTGAATCACCATGAAGTACATAGTTACAAGGTTGTTTATGACTGGGTTTTAGTTATATAATGTTCTAATACCAATTCCTTCATCCATGTACATTTCCCACCACCAATGTCTCAGTTTCTCTCCTGCCATTTTCTGCACCTATCTGCCTCCCCCACCTGCCTCAGTCTCTCTCTCTCTCTCTCTCTCTCTCTCTCTCTCTCTCTCTCTCTCTCTCTCTCTCTCCTTTTGAGCATTATGGTTAGCAATATAGATACTGACAGGTTATCATATACAACTTCTCACCTACTTTCAGCATCAGTTTTTGTCTTAAATATTTTTCTTATTGGATTTTCTTTAAATTAGAGTGACTTTATCTCTTTGTACTATAACTAACTTTCTATTGTTCAGGTGAACCTAGAGATATATGACTTATAAAAGATCTAATGTCACTATTAGTTAAGTCTATGTTGCCTACACTTTTCTATGAGTTATGAGATAAAGCCAATGTCTAGCCTCTACTCAAATTCTGATGGATTTATCTGGAAAAGAATTAATTACTTTTGGCTTGAAACCCATTCTGGGTAACTACTGTACATTTGAATGATAACATTTTATAAATATGTGAAATGCTTTTGGAAACAATAAAAATCAGATAATTCACACCAATAACAAGGAGACCCAGTACAGATTAGCACATTCCTTGGGAGGGAGGATTAATTGAAAAAAAAATGGTGTAAGTTGACTGAATCATCCTGTAAACTGTGCCCAGAGAGACACACACTGTTGACGGGAATTTTTTTATAAAGACACCATAACATATTTGGTAAACATAATGGGAGTTGCACTTGCAAGAGACCTCATTACAGCTTTTGGCTATGAAATCTTGGTGGAGAAGCAGGGTGAGACTGCTGGGTTTTCTGTGAGAAGTATTGAATTTGTGGATTATTAAGGAGGTGAGAAACAATAAATACATGGGGTTACACTGTATAGCACTTTTCTAAATCCATTTTGTTTTTGATGTTTGAACTGCTACAGACAGTGATTCCAAGCTGAAATGAACACCCAGGACTTATCTTTCTAAATAAAAAATTTTTAATTTATTTATTTTGTATCAGGTACCACTCTGTATGGCAGTACCATATTTTAAAGGCATGGAATTGGATTTGGGAAAAAATAACAGAATACTGATAAATAACCTTTGGATTATTCTTGATGGGCCTATAAGAAAGCAGAAAAATAATTAAAACTAACGGGAAAGGAAAATAAAATTACATCCTGTTCCATGGGGCTAGGATGAGTATTTTTATAAAGAAAGCAATATTTTATTTGCCTTCACGTGAGTACCACTTTTTTCTTTTCTGTTTGTTCAGCTTTTGGGCCATACTGAATGGCACTCAGGAATAACTCCTGGTGGTTCTCAGGGAACCATCTGCAGATTCAGGGATCAAACCAAGGTTGTTTGTGTGCAAGGAAAGCACCTTACATGCTGTACTATCTCCTCAACCCCTATACCATAATAACATTTCCCTAATCAATTACTTGTTTTTTTCCTTGATCATAAATATGTCAAATATTTTCTGAGCAGCACCTAAGAGATGTTAGTTGTAATCTCTAGAAGTTCTACAGAAAGCTGTAAGAAGCAATACTTGCTATATCAGTCTGGATAAAGAAATGCTGTAACAATGTCAATATTTCATTGAACTTTTGTTTGTTTCTCTTGCCTATAAACTTTCAATGTGGAAACAGGGACCTAGGCTCCTTCCATCTGTAGCTCTATGATATCCTAAAACTTCTACCACATTTTATCCACCTGACAAGAGTCTGGGAACATGAGTCAAGGATTATGTGTGAAGTTTTCTATGAACCCTGTGGATATATTATACATCATGTGGGCTCCCATTTCACTGGAACTCAGTGATCCGGAACACTGTACTGACAAAAGTGTCTGCCTATTCCAAGGAGTAGTAGAAAATTAGGTTTGAGCAAGAGGTGGTCAGTCTTGGCCTCATCTGACATCATAAAACTGTCTAAAAAGAGAAAAAGAAAACCAGAAAACTGGCCTTGCCCATCCCTGAATGAAGTATTCAGCACCATCATTCTTGCATGGATTATTATTCAAGTCATACTTTGTATCACCCAAGAAACTCAAATTATCCAGCATATTCTCCAAGAACACAGAAGGCAGAAATAGATAATGTTAAACAGCTTGAATAGAAGATTTATTGAAAAATAATTCTGTACCATTATTTTAATCTTACAGTTACAAGTATTTAGATCTTGTCCATTGATCCCAACCACTCTTAACCACGAAGGAAGAACTGTCCTTTTGCTCATTAGCATATATTTTTTTGGAGAAGTATTACTATTTATTCAGTCATTGATTAGGCTGATTGAACTGGGCATGAACTCCACTTTACTATTTTTTTTCCTTTTTTACAATTTTATTTATTGAATCAGTGTGAGAGCAGTTACAAAGCTTTTGGTTTTAAGTCTCAGTCATACAATGAAACACCTGTCCCTTCACCAGTGCCCATTTTCCACCACCAAAAACCCCAGTATACCCCTCCATCCCACACCCTCCTCCTACCTGAGGGGCAGATGATTTCTATATTACTCTCTCTACTTTAATTACATTCAATATTTCGACACCAGAGCCAACATTATTATTTGGGATTTTACCCCAACACTCAGATCTGCCCAAAAGGCAACCGTAGACAATTTGTTTTCTACTGCTGATTATGAATAACATATGATGTCATGCAGCCGCAGTAGTGGGCACGCGATTTTGGAATTCTAAAATTTTAACAACTAAATCTGGAGGGATTTCTGACATAACCTGCTGGGTTCTGAGATTTGTTCCTGAGTCTCTTGGATCATGGCTTAACATAAGCAGCTTGATCAGGAGCCAGAGAGGCAATGCGTGGGCGGCGACTCGGGATCTCATTGGGATGGGTAGGAAAGGGACGGCTCCATCCCCATCCCGTGAGGCCCTGCGTGTCTCATCACTGCAGGACCAAACCTGACTGTCCAATGGCTTCTGGAAGATGACAACCCACCAAGCCGCCAAGGGGCAGCAGACAGAGGGACAACATTTTTTTCCCCCTGGGGTGTCCGGTGCTGGTAAACCATTGCGGGGAACAAACGCATCTCTGTCAAAAGCTGCTGGGTTCTGAGATTTGTCTCTGAGTCTCTGGGATCATGGCCGTTAAGCAGTTCGATCAGGAACCAGAGAGGCCTTGCCTCCAATTATATAGCTGAGTAAGAGGTGGTTTGTGGGTGTGTCTCCCACATACCTAACTTTTGGCCATTTACTTTCTTGGTAGACTTAGCCCCAAGTTTTTGGGGTCTGGACAAAGCACAGCAGCAATTTTGGGGTATCTGGAAGCCTGAAGGTGCCATCAGGGTGCAGATGCACTCGCCTCACAGGGATAAATTGACAAACTGGTGGCATCATACCCCCTCATTTAGCATATTTCTAATGACAAAGTGATTTAGAGAGGTTAAAATTCTCCTGAAGTGACTGGCTTTTGGACTCAATGCATCCCCAATTGAGAGCACTTTCACTACACCATTGCTTACCAAATTTAATTTGTTCAAGCCCTACTTATATGCAATTTACCATACAATTACATTTAGAGTATTGTTGAAAAGTTTCACTCATGAGGAGTGAATGAAGCACTAGTTAAGATGTCTGCCTTGCATCCTGCTGATTCCAGCTTAATCTGCAGCACCACATATGGCCACTGAATATCACCAAGGGTCATTCCTACACACAGGGCCAGAAGTAGCCCCTAAACATGGCCAATTATGACCCAATCTTACACCATGACAAAAATCCACTCAGTAAAGTTTATTCTCAGAATGATGCTCTTTGTGATATGATATGATATGATATGATAGTTCTGTATTTTCTAAAACTTAGTTTATCAGTTTGTAACACTTCACACATTGACAATCATCATGTTGACTTCATCTCATTATTTGTTATTTGGCAAAATAGCCTGACAATTCTTGGTGAGTACTAAAGACCAGGGTTGATAGTTCTATAAACTCTTTCTCTGGGGGCTGGAGTGATAGCACAGTGGTAGGGTGTTTGCCTTGCATGAGGCCGGCCTGGCCGAGCCAGGTTCGATTCCTCTGCCCCTCTTGGAGAGCCCGGCAAGCTACTGAGAGTATCTCTCCCACACGGTAAAGACTGGCAAGCTACCCGTGACATATTCAATATGCCAAACACAGTAACAAGAAGTCTCACAATGGTGATGTTACTGGACCCGCTCGAGCAAATCGATGAACAACGGGAGTACAGTACTACGGTGCTGGAGGTTATACTATTTTTAAAAGATGTACTGGGCAAAGGATGTGACTTGGTGGTAGAGCTCCTGCCTTACATATGTGAAGCCCTAAGTGTGATCCTCTGACACTTAACACACACTTAAAACACACACACACACACACACACACACAAAGCCCAACTCACTTTTTGACTAGTTCAGTGAGAGTACTTGCCATACATGTGTGATTCTCTTGATTTAGTCCTCAGCACCATTAAAACAATTTATTGGACAGGAGATAGAGTGCAGCAGATTGAGTGCATGCTTGGGATGTAAGAGGACTGAGTTGATTGCCTACAATACTCATTCCCTGAACACGTCTATGGGTGACCTCTGAGCACAGAGCTGAGAGCAATCTCTCTGAGCATAACCAGTAGCCCCCCACCAAACCAAACCAACAAAGATATAAACTATCATTTATTCCAGTGAAAAAGCTTTTTAAAATGACATCCCTCAGATTAAGACCATAATAAGATTTAATTTTATAAGTACTTGAATGATTAAAATTAAGCAAATTTTAAAAGAAAATTTGGCAAAAATGCACAATATAACATTGTTGCATAAAATTCTTTTATAAAGAAATATAAAATCACTCTGGAAAGTTGAATTTTCTTATAAAACTTAAGATACATCTGCCTCCCACGCAGAAATTCATCCAAAAGAAAAACTTATGCTTATATACAGACACACAAAATGTACAAAATACATAAAGATTTTTAAAACTTTTTAGTATTGTGACCTTTTAAAATTTATTTTCATATTTACGGCTAGAGAAGAGTACATGGGATAAAGCTTCTGCCTCACATGGGCTTAATCCCCAGAACTACAAATGATTTCCGGAGCCCCACCAGGAGTGAGCCCTGAGCACACCAGTAATAGCCAAAAAAAAAAAACAAGAAAAAGAATTTGAGTCAGAAAATTAGAAAGTTTTTATTATTCATTGAAAAACAATAGTAACCCATTATTAACCTAAAAACATGTCTTATGGAAAATGACTATACTTTCCAAAATAATGAAATAGAGTATGTGGCAGTATATTGCACCTTTAAAAATCTCTTAAATGCTTTTTATAATAAACAGATGAAGACACATTATTTGTTTCTCCCTTTGGTCTATTGTGATATTAAATATCATAATACCTTCTAAACAACTGCTGTATCTTATGAAATACAAGAATTGAAAATATGAATAATGGTTTATTGACATTATAGAGTGTCCAAATGAATATTGTGAAAATACATTTACTCCATAAAATCTTCAAATGGGTCTCAGAAAACTCTAGGTTTTCCTGTACCACACTTTGAAAGTCACTGCTATGAAAACTTTCCTACAGATGCACAGGTACAACTATTAAAAATGTATAAGAATGTTTACTGTATCATCACTTTTAAAAAGGAAAAAAGTGAGAAACAATAGAAATGTACATTTAATGGAAGGATGAATAATTTAGTAAATAACTGCTCAACTAGATAAAGTTACATGTGTCAAATAGGGAAATTTCAGAAAAAATATTCTTTTTCTTTTTATTTATTGATCAGTTACTGTTTATTCCATTCTTCCCATGAGCCTGCCCCAGTCTCTCTGAGCCTCCTATTCTGGTCTCACACTGCTCCTCATTCCCATCTCCTTCTGTCTCTCTGCTCATTTCTCCGTGCTCCATCTCGCAGCTTGGGCTTTCTCTCTCTCTCCACGTGCCTGCTCCTGTATTCTTCTTCTACATTCTTCGCTCTCTGTTCCCCTTGCTAGCCTCTCCACAGTCCATCTTGCTGCCCTGCTCTCTCCTCTCTCCAGCTCTCTTCCTCTCCAACTCCCCTACATTCTGGGCTGACACTGCACCCACTCAGGTAGCAAAATCAACATAAGAAAGCCCTTCCTGAGGGCCCACCAAATTCAAAGGGAACACCACCTAAAAGATATTCCAAAGCCCTTCCTGACTGCCCAAAGCAAAATACCTCTTAAGATGTTTTTCTCCTTTCCTCAGTCCAAAACTATCAACATATCAATACTACTTATTTTTGTATGGACACAGTAAGAGATAACATTGAGGCTTGTAGCACTGCTCTCCTGGGAACATCTTGCCACAGACTCAGACTACAAAGTTCAGGCCAGATTAATCATTCCTCACCCTAGCATTGTCCAAATATAATTATTACTTTTTGGATCATGACTGCATTTGTCCATGACCAAGCTCTTAACATAGTTAAGCATTATGGCGCTTTGGCCAGGCCCAGAGTAGCGCATAGCTTACTGCTTGCCCTAGTTCCATCCAGTCCCTCGTTGTCAGGACCCTGCTTTTAGGAAGAAAGGGCAGCTGAGGCTTAGGTGAGAGAACAGATGCCCAGGAAGAAAATATCACTGGGAGTCACATAACAAAAGCATAGTGTCTTCTAGTGTCCATACAAAAAGGACATTGCCCTGAATAAACTATGCAAAGGACTTAGGGAGAAGAGAAAAACAATATTTACAAGTCAACAGAGCACAAAGAAAGAAACAAATAAACACAGAGAAATGGGAACACTGTGATGGGAGCAACCCAATAAACCTAAACTACCTGAGGCTATGCAGGAAGGACAAAACAGTGTTATCCTACATCTCCCCCTTTTTCTTTTTACAAAAACACAAAATTTGAAACAGAGGAATAATTCCAAACACAAAACAATCTCATTAGTAGTACTAAGATTTCAGTCCAATCCTGGACCTAGAGCAGTGCTTGTTGTAAAGCATCCAGTTGCCCTGCACTGTCCAGGGGTGATAAGAGTCACCAATGATGAGGGTCATTAGTCATATGCTGAAGAAATGAAGTGTCTGGATCAAAACTGAAGAGTTGTTCCTGTAACAGCATCAGTAGTATTTGCAGCAATGAGTCCCAGGGGAGCAGCTATTAGGAGTCTGATAAATTTCGGGAAGCACTGGATCAGTCAGAGAGCACTGGAACAGGAGCATCACAACTTTTGGCAGGAGTATTTCAGCAGAGGAATGCAGCCATTCTCTGGTCAGGTTCATCGGCAGTCATAGATGTGCAACCTAACATAATGTTTGAGAAAAACACTTTTTAAAAGTTATGAGAGGCTTTGACCATCAGGGTTTGGTCTCCATGCCTGAGGGTAAAGAAAGAGACAGCAGGAAGCTCCAATACAAATGGATATCCTAGAGAGAAATGAAATGGTATTCCTGTTAAAAGTTATTCCTTTCTCCTTCAGAAACCTGTGAATTCCAAGGAAAGGGTAAAAGTAAAGTATTGCTTATTCAAAATATGGAAGCCTGGCATTGTCCAATCCACAACCTGTAAAAAGAGAGGTATAAGGAATACCTTCATGTGAACTCATAATGTGTTAAAGGAGCCAGAGGCCTTGCTGCAGGTCCTCTGACGCTGGCTCCTCTTTTCCTTGTGACTTCCAGCTGAAATCAGCTGGGCGAAGGCTTGGGGCTAGAATTTGAAGGGTTGTGAGTCTCTGGCGGTCTGAGATCCAAATCACTTGATCACTTGATCACTTGACTTCCCGTTAATCGTCGATTTGCTCGGGCGGGCGCCAGTAATGTCTCCATTTGTCCCTGTCGCGTGCTAGTGTAGCCCAATGGTGTCTGTTCGCTTTAGGAACATGAAGAGCCTCAAAACGATTGTTCATGATCTTGATGAAGAAGTCTGACCATCTGGTAGGTGGGCAGCCACGCGGTCTTTTGACATCCCATGGAATCCAGTTGGTAACAGCTCTAGTCCAGCGGTCATCTTTAAATCTCATTATGTGACCAGCCCATCTGATTTTTGACACCTTGGCAAACAAGACAGCATCCCTGATACTTGATTGTTGACAGATGTCAGAACTCCGGATTCTTTCTCTCATTTGAGTGAAACGTGATATTCCAAGCATAGCTCTTTCAATTCCTCTTTGGAAGACCTGAATAGCGTTCTCATCTTGTTTGCATAGGGCCCAGGTCTCTGAGGCATATGTTAATGCAGAAAGAACAGTGGAATCAAAGAGATGTGCCCGGAGCCAGAGGTTCTTCGTCCTCTTAGCTATTTCTTTGACGCTCTTGAAGGCGTTCCAAGCTGCTCTCTTCCTCCTGTGCAGCTCGGGTGCCAGGTCATTTGTCATGTTGACTTCTCGACCTAGGTACACATAGCTATTGCATTCCGAGATGGTCGTTCCGTTGAGAGCGAATGGGGAGTCAGGAATGAGGCTGTTTCTCATAAACATTGTCTTTGTAAGATTCAGCTGTAGTCCGACCTTTCCACACTCACGGTCGAAGTCGGCCAGCATTTGTGCTGCTTGGCTGATGTTTGGTGTTATTAAAACAATGTCATCAGCAAAGCGGAGGTGGTGTAGTTGCCGACCATCTATCTTCACTCCCATTCCTTGCAATTCCAGTCGTCACATGATGTTCTTGAGGGTGGCACTGAAGAGTTTCGGTGAAATGGTATCACCCTGCCGAACCCCTCTCTTGACATCGATGATTACCTCTTTGTAGAATGGTGAGATCCTGGTAGTGAATCCGCAATACAGCTCACGGAGGATCTTGATGTCCTGAGCTTGAATGCCCTGATTGGCTAGGGCTTCAATGACCGCTTCCGTCTCAACAGAATCAAAGGCCTTTAAATCAATGAACGTTAGACAGAGCGGCATCTTGAACTCCCGAGAAACCTCAATGAGCTTGGTTATCATGTGGATATGGTCAATGGTGATGAATTCTTTGCGGAACCCGGCTTGCTCGCATGGTTGTCCTTCATCTAGTGTTCTGCCAATCCTATTCAGGATGACTCGAGTGAACAACTTGTAGATGACAGACAATAGGCAGATCAGGCAATAGTTGCCAATGTCATGGATGTCTCCCTTCTTGAACAGTAGTACAGTCCTGCTGGTTTTCCATTGGGACGGAACCTTGCATTCAGACAGGTAGCATGTGAAGAGCCAAGCCAGTGTATTGATGAGTACTGACGGCAGGTTCTTCAGGTGTTCAGGTTTGACCTTGTCTGGGTCGGATGCTGTTCGTTTCTTTACTGACAAAATGGCGTGTCGGATTTCGGAAGGGAGAACGTTGGGAACGATATATGCATCCTGTGGAATTTGGTATGTCGGCAAGTGGACATGGCTATCAAAGAGATTTGAGTAGAAGTCATGGATAATCTTCTCCATTGCCGTTCTGGAGGATGTGATAGATCCATCAGGACGTCGGAGGGCAGTCATCTTGGTCTTGCAGTTGGCGAAGGACAGGCGGGCGTTACAAATACCTTTCCCGGCTTCTGCCGCATCTACCAGCACTTCTGCTCTTCTCTCTTTGAGGTCTTCCTTGATCGCATCTCTGCACTGCTTTGCAAGCTCGGAAGTTCGCTTGCGGTTGCCTGAGACATGCGCCAAACCACGTTTGCGAATAAGCTCAAGAGTTTTCGAAGACAGGCTTTTTTTGTGGCTATCTCTCTCTTGGCGTTCCTCGCACAATCATGGAGGTGCTGAACCAGTCGATCGTATTCCTCGTCAATATTGTCAACAATGGCATCTTCCCATGTTGCCGCAATTGTGCCAAAGAGTAGATGGTGGTCGTTCTGGGAGTTCTCTTTTTAAACTTTGCAGCCCTTTCTCCCCGCTCTGTGAAGTAGAATTTTGCACGAAGGAGACGGTGGTCCGATCCCGTTTGGAATTTTGGGACAACAGCGACATCAGTCAGGCAAAAACGTTGATTGAATATGATGTGGTCTATTTCGTTGTGGAATCATCCACCGGGAGACTCCTATGTCCAATATTTAGATTCAGCCTTCTGGAACTGTGAGTTACCATGGATGGTCTTGGTCAACATGATGACATGATGACCTCTCGGAAAGACTCGCAAGCTACCGAGAGTATTCTGCCCGCACGGCAGAGCCTGGCAAGCTATCCGTTGTGTATTCGATATGCCAAAAGCAATAATTACAATGGGTCTCATTCTCCTGACCCTGAAGGCTTCACCAACATGGCAGCACTGAGAAGGATGAGAAAGGAGAGGCTGATAAAATCTCAAGGTCGAACTAGGCTGCCACAACAAAGGAAGACAAAAATGATCGTCTGTACTTTCAATGCACGTACGCTAGCCTCAGATGCATCCATCGAGGACCTGATGGTACAAGTGCAAAAGATCAAGTATGACATCATTGATCTGACCGAGACAAGAAGGCACCAATCTCATCATGCCGTTTTCAACACTGGAGAAGAACTGTTCCTCGGAACATATGATAAAAGAGGTGTCGGAGGCATGGGTGTCCTTGTCAACACAAACTTGGCCATGAGCATTGATTCATTCAAATGCCTAACAACATGAATCGGACATTTACATTTGAATAGATGTGGCTCACTGCCGGCAGTTTCTATCTTTGTTGTCTAAGCACCAACATATAATTATGATAAAGGAGAAATTGAGAAGTTCTACATGGAGCTGGAGAAGTTCTATAAAGAAAACCACACCTTCTTTCTACAAGATCATTGTGGGTGATTTTAATGCCAAGATAGGACTGAGAAGATCAGCTGAAGAACTTCACATTGGGACCCATGGCCTAGAATGGAACGAAGAGGATGAGAGACTGTCTGAGTTCATCATGATCCAAATCAGATGGATGAATTCGACTTCTGATGAGACATAACGGGACCTTAAGTTTCTCAGTGGGGTTGTCATCTTTAGTTGGTAGTTCGTGCTTGCTCCAGGGACACCAGATGTAAAAAACCTTTAAAGGCAGCCAGGGGGGGCCCAACGGCTCTTCCCCTAGCTGCCAGCATTCGGGGAGGGGGAGCGGGCTGCTCCCCCAGCCTGTGCAGCCTGGGCCCTGGGGCAGACGGTGTAGGAAACCAGGGCCAAGCCCGTTAATTGTTCAGTTGCCTTTTATTCCATTCTCCCCACGCACCTGCCCCAGTCTCTCTGAGCCTCCCAATCTAGTCTCACACTCCCCTCATTCCAGTCTCCTCCTGTCTCTCCTGCTCATCTCTCTGCTCCATCTCACAGATTGGGCTCTCTCACACTCCACGTGCCTGCCCCTGTATTCTACATTCTTCTCTCTCTGTCCCCCTTGCTAGTCTCTCTGCAGTCCATCTTGCTGGCCTGCTCTCTCCTCTCTCCAACTCTCCAGCTCTCTGGGCTGACACTACACCCAGTCAGGTAGCAAAATCAACATAAGAAAGCCCTTCCTGAGGGCCCACCAAATTCAAAGGGAACACCACCTAAAAGATATTCCAAAGCCCTCCTGCAAAATACCAAAATAATATTCTTTTAAAAGCCAGGAGGAAGACGCAGTAGGAGGCCACATACTTTAGAGTAAAAAAACCTGAAGGAATGTTCTAAATGGTATCTGCTACATAAACATGTGGCAGATATTATATAAATGCATAGATTTTTTTTTGATGTCAGAGATGCTGATTTAATGCCAGAAAATGCACTCAATATAATGTCAATTGGATTAAAGAAGAAATAAAATGTACATATGACATTTTCCAAGCTTGCAAATATGAGCTTATTTATATTCAAAAACATTATCAAAAGTATAAAATATAGAAGTATAATTGTCAGCACTCCATAACACAATTATGAATGTCGCACATTTACATATTTCATATATATGAACATATGTATATGTGAACTTCCTTTTTAATTCCTTTTTCACTTATTTGTGCTGTTTCTATAATAACATATGGCTTTTTATATATTCATTTATATTTCATTAAATTTTTATTAGTGAAACACCGGGCCCGAGCGATAGCACAGCGGGTAGGGCGTTCTCCTTACACGCGGCCAACATGGCCAACCCGAGTTCGATTCCTCCGCCCCTCTCGGAGAGCCCGGCAAGCTACCGAGAGTATTCGATATGCCAGACACAGTAACAACAAAGTCTCCAATGGAGACGTTACTGGGCCCGCTCGAGCAAATCGACGATCAACGGGAGGGCCTTTACTTTACTTTTTACTTTTAGTGAAACACCATGAGGTACAGTTGTAGACTTACAAACTTTTGTGCTTGGGTTTCAGTTATACAATGATTGAGTACCCACCTCTCCACCAGTGCCCATTCCCCACCTCCAATGCTCCCAGCATCCCTCCCACCCCCGTCCCCCCATTCCACCCTGCCTCTGTGGCAGGGCATTCCCTTTTGTTCTCTCTCTCTCCTTTTGGGTGCTGTGGTTTGCAAAATAGGCATTGAGTAGCAATCATGTTCGGTCTATAGTCTACTTTCAGCATGCATCTCTCATCCTGGGAGGATCTTCCCAACACCCTTTGGTGCTCCCCTTTCTATCTGAGGTGCCTTCTCCCCCAGCATGTGTGACTGGCCTCCAAGCCATGGAGTGAACCTCCTGGTACTTATCTTGGATATTCTTGGGTGTTCGTCTCCCATTTTGTACTTTATATTCCCCAGATGGATGCACTCTTTCTATGTCTGTCCCTCTCTTTCTGACTCATTTCACTTAGCATGATACTTTCCATGTAGTACCACTTGTATGTAAATTTCATGACTTCATCTTTTCTAACAGCTGCATAGTACTCCATTGTGTAGATATACCAAAGTTTCTTTAACCAGTCATCTGTTCTCAGGCAGTTGGGTTTTTCCCAGATTTTGGCTATTGTGAATAGTGCAGCAATGAACATAGAAGTGCAGATATCATTTCGACTGTACTTTATTGCCTCTCCGGGATATATTCCCAGGAGTGGTATTGCTGGGTCAAACAGGAGCTCAATTTCTAATTGTTTGAGAAATGTCCATACTGTTTTCCAAAAGGGCTGAACCAGTCGACATTCCCATCAGCAGTGAAGGAGAGTCCCTTTCTCACCACATCCGTGCCAACACTGGTTGCTTCTGTTCTTTTGGATGTGGGCCAGTCTCTGTGGTGTGAGATAATATCTCATTGTTGTTTTGACTGAATTCATAGATATTTTAAACTCCAAATTTTCAGTGATAATTATCTCTGGATCAGAGAGAATAGGAGGAAAGGAATGGTATTGGAAAAGAGTACAAGGTGTTAAACCTCAAAAGTGTAATGAAAATCTGGAATAAAGGTTAATATTTGAAAAGATGGGTAGTTGGTCCATAGTTATTTGTTATGCTTTTATGTATTATGGAAATATTGTAGATTAATATTTTTGAAAGTTAAGTTCAAGAATGCCAGAGCCTTTTGGAGCAGGTTTATAGCTCTATTGGCAATCTATTTATTACGGCAATATAAAGGCTTTTTTTTTTTTGCTTTTGCTTTTTTGAAGACTTTTGTGTTTGAAGTCTTCACACAAAAGGGAGGATTTTAATTTTTAAATTCTTTACATAAAATGTCTTATTTTATTATACCTGAGTAAATAATATTAGGAGCGATAGCACAGTGGTAGGGTGTTTGCCTTATAAGCGGCCAACATGGGCGACCCGAGTTCGATTCCTCCGCCCCTCTCGGAGAGCCCGGCAAGCTACCGAGAGTATCTCACCCACACGGCAGAGCCTGGCAAGCTACCCATGAGGTATTCTATATGCCAAACACAGTAACAACAAGTCTCATGATGGAGACGTTACTGGGCCCACTCGAACAAATTGATAAACAACGGGAGGACCGTGACCATGATTTTAATAATAAGCCAACATTATGCTCACTAATATATTATATCAGGTTTCCAGTAAGCCCTGGTAAACTATAGATTTAATTATTGTAAGTTTTTTTTTGTTCTTTTCTTTCCATTGAATCACTGTGCGATACACAGTTACAAAGCTGAGTATGGTTGGGTTCCAGTCATACAACGTAAAAAGAAGAGTTTAGACTAAAATCTTGCACACATTTATGTTCTATGATTGTGAGTCTAGAATATTTCAAAATTTTTTAGGAATAGTCCTTTAAATAATAGGGGGTGGGAGAAGTTATTCAGTCATGCTTATATTCGTCTAATGCAAACACCTTGTGCAACATATTAAAATGGTATTATATGTATATTCCATGTAATAATGCATCAAGAAAGTCTTACTAACTTATTGGGCCAAAGAGATGTTACAGCAGGCAAGGTGCTTGCTTTACATACTTCTGACTCAGTTTTGACCTCTGGCAATTTATATGGTTCCCCATGGTGCAAACACAAAACAAAACAAACAAAAACATTTACATCTTTTGATTAATTTCAGAGATGAATGGTCAAATAACCAACACTGACCAAGAATGTCTATGTCACAGGAATTAATGCACCAATACATGGGACTCGAGTACAAGGAAATTTCCTGGTTTTAACCAACATCCAGGATTCAGAAATGATTAGATAAATAACAGTGAACCCATATAGTAGGATATGATCTAGTCCTAGTTTTTAATAGAACTTAAAAGCTTCTGGGATCTCTCCTCTTTGTACAATTATCTGTTATTATTGAGAGTTTAAAATTTATTTTTCCTAAAAAGTTTAAAAATAATTTAGTCTAAATAAAAGGAAGAAAAAGTTTTTTAATTGGGATGGTGGGCTGGAGCGATAGCACAGTGAGTAGGGCGTTTGCCTTACATGCAGCCAACATAGCCAACCTGAGTTCAAATCTTCCGCCCCTCTCAGAGAGCCCAGCAAGCTATGGAGAGTATCTTGCCCTCACGGCAAGGCCATGACGTATTCATGACGTAGTCAATATGCCAAACACAGTAACAACAAGTCTCAAAATGGAGATGTTACCAGGCCCGCTCAAGCAAATCGATGAACAACGGAGGACAGTGACAGTGAATTGGGATGGTATGAATTTTTGGGCGGGAGTCACATTCGGCGATTGCTCGGGGGTTACTCCTGGCTTATACACTCAGGAATTACTCCTGGCAGTGTTTTGGGGCCATATGGGCTGCTGGGAATCCAACCCAGGTCAGCCTCATGTAAGGCAAATGCCCTACATGCTGTGCTATTGCTCCAGCTCTGGGATGGTATGAAATTTAAACTATCTTTTATAAAGTCCAGAGATTGAACCCCGGACCTCACATTTGAGTTATTCAACATTAATTTTGATATAAACAATCTTCTATTCTCATTTCTGTTGTTATCATGAAGTGTTGTCCAGTTCCAATTCAGGTACTTAAAGCTAGCATATATGAAAGATATAGTTTATTTCAAATATAGATCATCTATAGAACAACCGTATCATGTTTTCTTATTAATATTATAAAGATTTTTGCTCAAGTGAAAAAATCTTGAGCAAAAATCTTTATAATATTAATAAGAAAACATGATACGGTTGTTCTATAGATGATCTATATTTGAAATAAACTATATCATAGCACAGTGGGTAGGGCGTCTGCCTTGCACGCAGCCAACATGGCCGACCCGAGTTCGATTCCTCCACCCCTCTCGGAGAGCCAGGCAAGCTACCGAGAGTATTCGATATGCCAGACACAGTAACAACAAAGTCTCCAATGGAGACGTTACTGGGCCCGCTCGAGCAAATCGATGATCAATGGGAGGGCTGTGCTGTGCTGTGATTATAAAGATTTTAATAAAGGTTTAAAATTTTTCTTAATAAGTTTCTTTGACTTTTAGCTTATTTGATTGATGGTGACTCTTCACCGGAATGAAATAAAGCAGTCCCTACCTGTTGGCCTCTAGTTTAGCAGCCAGCTCTCTGCTGAGACACCTTTTCCATTCTTGAAGAAACCATGCTCTCTTTTGAAACAAATTCCTCTCTTTCTATTCTCTCACACTTTTCTAAGTAAATTTCTTTCAAGACAACTATTTTGCTTTACAGAAACAGCCAGGATAGCCTTTGCTCAAGAATTCACCAATTACAAAACATAAATTCTTATCTATGTTCTACAAAGCTGCGTACTTAGACTATAAGAAATCAAGCTTTACATCAGTTTTTACCGTAATGTCTCTTCAGCTCCCTGCTGCCTAAATTAAGTAGGAGCTATGAAACTGAAGGACTGCATTGGAACATTTGTTCCAAGATTAACTCGGTGTTGTTTTGTTAAAGAAACTGAAAAATATGTCTATGGCTTAATTATGTCTCTAGAACCTACTGACTTTTTCACATTTCCCCAGTTTTATTCTCTGTCATACCTGCCTTAATTAAATGAAATATAAATTATTAAAAGATAAATCTTATGATATAATGATATAATGAGATTCTACGATAGCACAGCGGTAGGGCATTCACCTTACAAGCGGCCAACATGGCCGATCCGAGTTCGATTCCTCCGCCCCTCTCGGAGAGCCCGGCAAGCTACCGAGAGTATTCGATATGCCAGACACAGTAACAACAAAGTCTCCAATGGAGACGTTACTGGGCCCGCTCGAGCAAATCGACGATCAACGGGAGGGCCTTTACCTTTACCTTTACCTTTACCTATTTCATAGATAGCTAAACCTTGCTTAAAATTCGCATTCAGTTGAAAGAGTTATAGACCCAGTGATGACTGGCTCTTATTTTTTTATTTAATTTAATTTTTTTAAAGTTTATTTTATTTTCATAAAGTTGTTAACAATAATTCATGCATTTAATATTCAAACACCAATCTCACCACCATTGCACCTTCCCACCACCATATTTCAAACATTTCCACCCCAAATTGCAAACCATGCCCCCCAAAGCAGAACTGAAACAATTAATTTTGTATTGCTTTTTATGAATAATTTGTTAAAAATGGTCCAATAAAGTTTCCTTAGAGGAAAGTGTGGGAAGATTGTTGTATTTCATCCTGAAGCCATTAAGCCCTTGTATAAGAGATTTACAAATATGTTTGTTAAACCTGATCAAATGTTGTGTTCTACTCTTGGCATATCAGTGGTGTAGAGTATGAGAGGTCGATCCAGGAATTCTAAAATTTAGAATATAATTATATAGCAGATACACTCATGGTTGAAATGTCGCTCTTTTCCAGGAGCTTTATTTCTGAGTCTCTGGGTCATGGCCATTGATGAGATTATATGGGGCCAGGGGCAGTTTGTGGGTGTGACTGCCAAGCTAATGATAAACTTGAGAGATGGGGGAGGAGGCCCATTCCCACTTGTAGGGAGCTTGGAAATTTCAATCACGGGTCCTACATACCTGTTTTTCTGCAGATTCATTCATGATTGAGGCATGTCAAAGCCTATGGAGGGTGGCCGTGAGCACAGGTGGCTGGGTTCTAGATGGCTGGCTTTTAACTTTATATGGTTGACTCAACAAAACAAATCTTATTTCCACTTACCTCATCTCAATATATATCTAGAATATCTGACAAATCATTCTTTCCTGAGCCATAAAAATCAACTGGCTTTACAAAGATAAATATGGAAATTTTTTTTCATTACTGTTTTCTCATGATTCTAGCACAGCGGTAAGGTGTTTGCCTTGCACGCAGCCAACATGGCCGACCTGAGTTTGATTCCTCCGCCCCTCTCGGAGAGCCTGGCAAGCTACCGAGAGTATCTCGCCCGCATGGCAGAGCCTGGCAAGCTCCCCGTGACGTATTCGATATGCCAAACACAGTAACAACAAAGTCTCCAATGGAGACGTTACTGGGCCCGCTCGAGCAAATCTCAAAAGTATAATAATTTATATGTAAAACCTAAGAATAATTTTAATGTTATAGAAAATGAAAGAAGCATGTAATTCAAGATTGATAAAAATATCTTGCTTATTCTTGGAAACTGCAACCAACTACTTAACTATATGTGAACTGGTGTCAAAGAAGGTTCCCAGTGAACCACATTTTCCTGTCCCTGGAATATAGCACACTTGGAAACTGAATTGGATCTGGGACTGTGGCTCACTTCACCTGACCGGCTTCATGGGAAATGACACTAAGAGAGTTTCAAAGCCAAAGTCTATGAGACAACCTAACAGCTTTGAGGCACAATGTAAAATAGCCAGATGCTTGGCTGAAAGACAATATGGAAAGTTCATAAGTAGAGACAAGTTGAAGAAGAGAAAGAACCAACAAACTACCCTTTCACCACCAATTTAGCCTCCAAGCTTAGGCATCCTGGTCAAGTTGACAGTAAAATTCTAAGTGAAAACACTGTATACCTTTTTTTTCTTTTCCTCTTTTTTGGGGGGTTGAGGGGGTGTTTGTTTTGTTTTTTGTATTTGGGCCACAACCAGTGGTGTGGACTTACTCATGGCTCTGCAGTCAGGGATCACTCCTAGTAAGATTCAGGGAACCATTCTAGGTGTCTGGGATTCAACCCAGGCTCAGCCAGGTGCAAAACAAGTCACCTATCTGTTGTATTGTCTTTCTAGCCCCCCAAATACTGCATTCTTAAGTGCTACTCGCAATTTACCTGCAGCTACAGAGAGACCCAATGAGAGTGGCAGAAGAATCATGATGGAGCATGTTCATAATTAATGGAAGAGGCTGAGAAGATAGCTTAAGTGGTAGAGCACAAATATACAAATCTCATCCATATGAGGGCTTGAACACAGTCTCCAGCACTTTTATTCCCCCTTAGCACTGTACCACACTACTGCTGGCCTCCAATAATCAGAGGAATATCACGCCTCCCCCAGCCTATATTTGCTGGGGGTAGGAAGATGCAAATAAAAATGACAAAGAGAGAAATAATATGTAAATGGACTGAGTTCAGTTCTGATTTGCATACCTACTCTTCAGAATGCCAGCTCATAGAAAAATAAATAATTTTTAAAGATTAGTGTGATGGTTGTCTATTTCATCACTAAATGTGGTGTTTTGGTCTAGAGTCAAACACTCCATACATAACTCCAAAACACTCCATACATAACCAAACTAATGCTAAGCAGAAATCTGGAGTAAAGATAGGACTTTCCCATCCTTACAATGACCTACTTTGGGGGCTGGGTCTCTTTTTAATGGGTTCACAGCTTTAAACAGAGCCTCTACCAATTTGTTATACTCAAATACAATTCTTAAATTATAGCACAGAGAAGACTGCTAGGACACTCTCAGGGATCTTAAAATACTTCTAAAGAATTTTTTTAGTTCAAGCATGGGTTTGCTCAAGATCCATAGTACAGAAAGCAAATAATGAGATAAAAGCAATCTTCGAGTTTGAATTCTTCAACATATATTCCCTCCACTGCTTACAGTTTGGTATCATTTCTCAAAAAAACATGAGGTTTTCTGATTCAGGTCTTCAATCCAGTAAAGTGTCTAAGACAGTAAAGAAACACACACAGACTCATGAAATCATAATAAAAAAAATCCATGCAGACTTTTTTTTTTCAGCTGTGAAGCAGCACCTGCCATTAGCTGTGGTGGTTCCTATTTTCATATTGTCTGACAGTAGCAGTTGGATCAGGCTTGAGCCAGTGTGACTGAGAGGCAGGCTCCCTGCTTCCACAAAGCTGAATTTAATAAGATGAGAACAGCATGCCAAGATGGGGAGCTCCCTCCCTAACACTTATCCTGACACCAGCCCCTCAGCGGGGCCGTATTGCCTTGGTAATCTGGGTGAGCCGGACAGAGCGTCCTGCTTACAAGTTCAATATAATGGAACAGCAGGGGGCGAAGGGCTGGCAGAAAAGCTTAGCAAAGTTAAAGCCTATTACTCTATGCTTGAGGAAAAATGAGTCACAAAATATTACACCCAGAGCAAAATGTGAACCTGCCAAATGCAGCAGCAACACACGCTAAGCCCTGTCCATAATGGTGCATTCATTATTCTATGGTCCAGGGTGATGTAGATTTAAATGTCTTTAACCCTAATGGAAATGTATATGCAAATTGCCTCTCAAACCCATCCCTCCCTCACTATTCTTTTGCCCTGTTTGAATCAAATAGGCAAGGTGACTGTACACTGCATATGTCAAAGAGAATGATGCCTTTTAAATCTGTCTTTAGTGGCAATAAGAAGGCAAGACACTGAAGAGAAACCTTTCAGCTGCATATCATGGTCTTTGTTGTTGCTCTTGTGGTACTGAATTTAAAACTACTGGAGAAATCCAAGCAATTGCTCTGTGTTCCGTCTTGGTTGAGGCTTAGGTTGGCTTAGTTAATTGGAATATCAATGCTCCAACATAAGTGAGTTCTGACACAAACTTTTCAATAATAATTAAATCAATAATAATTAAATACTTGGTTCCTATTTCAATCAACCAGAATCCCAAAAGCAACACAAGACAAGAGTCTAACTAACCAAAAGACTCTTACTTAGAATCTATTTAGAATCCTAAACATTAAGCTGTTCTAGAACTGTTCTTTTCTTTTCTGGGGGAGGGGGGTCCAAAACATGATTACTTCTGGTCCCACCAGGCCAGCCATGGATTCTTATTATAGCAGAGAACACATGATCATCAGATATGGTATCAGTGACAGTGCCACCGATTACTCAGGTCTTCCCATGAGCCAGGAGCTTATATCATTGCTAATCTTAATGCAGTTGGTTATAAATTTTCCATACTTCTTCTTAGATATACCAAGAAATACCCATGGAGCAACAATATTAAAAGTCATACTTGAGAACTTTTGACTATTATCTTCCTCTAGCTTTCTTTTTGGATGTATAGTGTTACTCAGTTATATGTTTAGGTTTTTTTTTTTAGATTTTTTCTCTCTATTCCTTCCCTCTTCCTTTTGAACAGGCATCTGGAACTCATAGGCAACGTACCAGTGGAGGATAGAAATTCTAGAGTCACTTGGTAACCTGTGGATCACATCACAAGTCTCTGTTTTGGATGACTGGTCCAGACTGATGGTTGACTACAATGAACTAATAACTCACCATTCAGATGGTACTTGTCATTAATTGGTTTCTACAATCTGGTCTTAGCCTATTGACTCTGTTCATGATCTACTCAGACATACAGCTTCTGACTGTTTAATGCTATATGACAGTCTACTTCCTATATGTGCAGTTTGGTGTTCCCAAACTAAGACATTCTTCAGGCTTATCTTTCCAGTTTCTCTGTTGGCAAACACTTATTTTCATTCCCATCCATGAGGAATTGGTGGCACTGTCACTGACACCATATCTGATGATCCTGTGTCCTCTGCTGTAATAAGAATCCCTGGATGGCCTGATGAGAACCGAAGTAATCATGTTTTGGACCACCATATAATAGATTCTAAATAATAGTCTTTTGGTTAGTTCGAAGGCTGTGTTGCTTTTGGGATTCTGATTGATTGAAAATAGGAGGCAACATGTGAATACACTTCATACTAGGTGCTGGGAAGTGAAGCAAGCATATTTTCTCAGGCTTATTTTTCCAGTTCCTCTCTTGGCAAACACTTATTTTCATTCCCATCCATGAAGACATGATGCAGAGATGAATAAATGTTTCCTCTAAGGTCTAGGAAAGATCGCTAACTTAGAGTACTAGAAGTCTCTTAGACCTATTTGAATATCTCTATGATTCTCTTACTTTGGGAGATGTGAAAGGGAAATAGGAATCTATATTTGTTTTTAATATGTCTTGTCTTTCTTCTTGTACAACACTCCCTGGACCAAGAAACAGAGCTTGCTCCTTCCTCTCTGTGTCAAGCCAGACTTCTTCACTTCATGGCATGAGTTCTTATTGCCAAAACTTGGAGGAAGCAATCAGG
Source organism: Sorex fumeus (assembly GCF_029834395.1). NCBI lineage: Eukaryota > Metazoa > Chordata > Mammalia > Eulipotyphla > Soricidae > Sorex > Sorex fumeus. Next base: position 31,037,501 of record NW_026606129.1, read on the forward strand.
ACGCTCTTCAGTGGATGACTGTAACTGATTTGCCATGTGGAAAAAAGGGTATTATTGACTAACAATAGTAATAAAGACTAGCAATTACTCTGGGTACTTGAGTACAAACCAAGAAGATCAGATTTGGGCTGATGTAAGTAGACAGGATATGACATTGGCTAGAGAGGAACTAGGTACTTTGGTGTCTGTGAAATAAGGGTATTTTGTATACCAAAATCATAAATGTCAACACCAATGTAAATACATAACCTTAATTATAATAGCACAGTGGTAGGGCGTTTGCCTTGCACGCAGCCAACATGGCCGACCCGAGTTCGATTCCTCCGCTCCTCTCGGAGAGCCCGGCAAGCTACCGAGAGTATCTTGCCCGCACGGCAGAGCCTGACAAGCTCCCCATGACGTATTTGATATGCCAGACACAGTAACAACAAAGTCTCCAATGGAGACGTTACTGGGCCCGCTCGAGCAAATCGATGATCAACAGGAAGGCCTTTACTTTTACTTACTAGCAAATAAACCAAAAATATAACAATTTTAAGACTCTCAAGTCATGAAAAGACATTGAGGAAAGTTAAATGAACATTGATATACAAAATAAACCATTTTAAAAAGATTATGGCCAGAGAGATATTACAGAGATTAAGAATTTAATGCACCTGACTCTGGTTTGATCCCCTGGAACCACATATGGCCCCCTGAGTGATAGTTGAGCACAGACCTAGAAGTAAGCACTGAGCACCACTAGGAATGACACCCCCCCTGCCAAAAAATTAAAAAAACACTCAAACAAAAATTTAATTGTGTAGTATTAAATGTAATTCTAGAAAAGGTAAAAACATGGAAATTTTACCAAAAAAATCAATGTATTAAAAGACGATGATGGGGTGAGGTCATAGTTCAATGACTTGAAGGAATGTCTTGGATATAGTAGGCCTGGATTCATCTCTAACACTGACTTCTATGATTCCCTGAGCACAGCAGGGAGTATAACCCCAGCACAGAGCTGAGAGTAGCCCAAGTGCTGCTGGGTGTGACTAAAATACTGAAAACAAAAACATGAACAATAACTATAGAATAAAATGATTGAAGGTTGACCAATAAGCACAGAGCCAGGAGTAAGCCCTAACCACTACTGGATGTGGCCCCAAAACAACAACAACAACAATAAAACAATGGATAGTTTCCAAGGTTTGGAAAGCAGGAGGAATAATTAGGAAGCATGTAAGAATAGTGACACTATTCTACATGAAACTATAATGCTTGTATGTAGTTGTTACATATAGTTCAAAGTTCACAGTGTCAAGAATGATTCTTCATGTAAACTATGACATTTGAGTGATGATGACACGTCAATGTAGGTTCATTTGTTGTAAGAATTATAACACTGATGGGAGTGCTAAATGTGAGGGCAGCTATCTTGTGTGGGTTCCAAGTCTATATAGGAAATCTGTTCTCTTCCTTTAATTTCGCTGTAAACCTAAAAATTTAAACTAAAAAATCATGGAACTATATGCAGAAAAATCCAACTTAATATGTACAAATTTAAAAACATAAACATGAAGAAAAGGAGGAATGGAAGCAAATCAGTATTAAGATTAGAAGATAAACAGTAAATTCCTTGACCCAGGGAGTGCTTTTTTTCTTCTCTGAGGTGATAACCCTCTCAAAGAGCCTTTTATCAGAAGTTTCTAAGGAATATTTATAGATACCAAGTCCTGGCAACTGAGAAATTATTTTTTTAATTTTATTTTAATGAATCACCATGAGATACAGTTACAGACTTACAAACCTTTGTGATTACGTTTCAGTCATATAATGTTCAAGTACCCATCCCTCCACTCCACCACCAATGTTCCCATTATCCCTCCCTCTACCCCTACCTCTTCCCACCCCCTGCCTCTGTAGCAGACACATTTCCTCTTACTCTCTCTCTCCTTTTGGGTGTTATGGTTTGCAATACTGGTACTAAGCGGGCAACATGTTTGGTTCATAGTCTAGTTTCAGCACACATCTACCATCCCAAGTGAGCCTTTCAACCACTGTTTACTTAGTGGTCCTGTCTTTATCCCAGCTACCTTTTCCCCCAGCACGTGAGACTAGCTTCCAAGACCTGGAGTGATCCTCCTGACCCTTATCTCTACTTATTAGGTGTTAGTCTCCTATTGTTACTTTATATTCCACAAATGAGTACAGTCATTCTATGTCTGTCCCTCTTTCTGACTCATTTAGCATAACACTCTCCATGTTCATCCACTTAGATGCAAATTTCATGATTTCATCTTTTCTAACAGCTTTATATTATTCCATTGTGTAGATATACTAAAGTTTCTTTGACCAGTCATCTTGGCACTTGGGTTTTTTTTTCTCCAGATTCTGGCTATTGTAAATAGTGCTGCAATAAACATATAAGAGCAGATGTCACTTCTACTGTACTTTTTTGCATCTCTGGGATATATTCCTTGAAGTAGTATTGCTGGATCAAATGGGAGCTCAATTTTTAGTTTTTTGAGAAATGTCCATATTGTTTTCCAAAAAAGCTGAACCAGTCAGCATTCTCACCAGCAGTGAAGGAGAGTCCCTTTCTACCCACATCCACATTAATACTGGTTGTTTTGTTCTTTTGGATGTGTGGCAACAAGAATTTAAATGATAACAATCTTTAGAATATGCTAAATCTGTGAAATGGATCCAGGTCTATCTGGTCCCAAAGTTTAGATTCTAATCACAAACCACTAATACTAGTGCTCAAGGACAGCTATTGATACTTTTGGCCATTGAATAATATTGTAACAGGAAACAGGTGGATAAGTTAGAAACAAATGAGAGAAAAGAAAAATTGAAGCCAGGGAGAGCAATCAAATCACTAGAATATACCCTCTTTGCAGAGAATGAGCTGGGTGTGGGATATGATAGGACGCTTGATTTTGGTGAGGTTTCTTTCTTTATTTAAAAATTTAACTTCTAGTAAAAGAGTGTTACATTTATTCCAAACTTATGAGAACACTATTAAAGTGCTACTTCCACTGATCCAGCCAAGATGGTGAATCAGTAGGGCTTTTGATCTAAATATATACATTTGTTTATCAGTCAAATTATTACAGATCATCTTTATTTGCTGGTGCTTTGAACAAAATTATATGATTATAAGTCCACTTATACAGGCTGAGATCTCCAAGCCTGTACAGTTTGGGACTGGACCTGCCAGTAACTAGACAGTTACACCCACCAACTGCCGTGTAACTCCAACAACGGCCAGGATCCAGAGATCATCACACTCAGCTCCTGGGAGAGAACAAGACAGAGTCTCCTACCCTATGCCTGACTGTCTCCACCAGGGCCCAACAGCTGAAGACCACCGAGGCCCAGCCAAGGCCATGCTGAGAGCACTCTCCACACACTTGGATGAGCCTCACGCATAAAAGAACTGACAGAGGAACCCAGGTGTGTGGGACCCGGGGCTGAGATCTCCAAGCCTGTACAGTTTGGGACTGGACCTGCCAGTAACTAGACAGTTACACCCACCAACTGCCGTGTAACTCCAACAACGGCCAGGATCCAGAGATCATCACACTCAGCTCCCGGAAGTGCGCGGCCGCATTCGCGGCCACGCGACATCTTATCATCTCATTCCTAATTCGGTCAAACTGGCAGGCTACCAAATGTAACATGCCCACACGGCAGAGTCTGGCAAACTCCCCGTGGTATACCCAATATGCCAAATACCAGTAACAATGATGGGTCTCATTCTCCTAACCCTGAAAAAAAGCCTTGAATATGGCACTTTAAAAAAAAAAATCTCAGGGCTAGGACGAAGAAGACGTTACTGGCACCTGCTCGAGGCAATCGACGAACAACAGGGTGGTCGTGATCGTGATCGTGATCGTGATAAGTCCACTAGCAGTGGACTTTGCAATTCCAAATGGCATTGATAGTTCAATCTATTTTCTTTATAAATTGTTGGTGGGAGTGGAGAGTACCCATGGACATTGGGAAGAGATGCTAACACTGGTGGTGGGATTGAAGTTGGAATATTGCATGCTTGAAATTGCTGACAACTTTGTAAATTATGTTGCATAAATTATTTAAAGCTTAACAAGTTATTTTACGTGCTTGTGACCTTTAATCTCTGCTCTCTTAAATCTAATAAATAAATAAATAAATAAATAAATAAGAGCCAAGCAACATTCATTCTGGTTCAGTGACAGTCATAGATAAAAATGGAGAATAATTTGGCAGGGATTTATTTTGGGCTTTGTGTGTGTGTGTTTGGGGTTAGCTATGCTTTTTGTTTGTTTGTCTTGGGGGTATAACTGGCAGTGATCAGAGCTTATTTCTGGCTCTGGACTCAGGGATCACTTCTGATCATGTACAGGGGACCATATGTGTACTGTGGATCAAAGTAGAGGCCAGGTATGTGCAAAGGAAACATTTTAACTCCTATACTGTCTCTCCAGTCCATTGGTTGAGTTTTAGTATCTCAAAAAATTGATTATTTTGATATAAAGGGAAGAGCATTTAAATAAACAATCCAAGTAATGCTTTTAATAAAATGGGATCAGTTATCAAAATTTTTTAAATAATTTGTTATAAATAAAATTTAAAATAAATCTGATTATTTATACATAGAGTTAATATTCCAACAATTTCTGGGTTCCAACACTTTAATCTTTGGGCTATGTTTTTCTGGGACATTCTGCTACCACATCTTTTAGCTTTAGGTATTCCTTTATATATAATTTCCTTTGGCAATTTTCAGTCCCTTCTGCCACCCCACCTTCCCCAAAAAGTACATTTTATTTTATTTTTATTATATTTTTTAAAACTGTTAGTAGTGAAACACCACGAGGTACAGTTGTAGACTTTTTGTGCTTGGGTTTCAGTTACACAATGATCGAGTACCCATCCCTCCACCAGTGTCCATTCTCCACCACCACAATGAACAAACAAGTGCAGATGTCACTTTGACTATACTTTTGGCCTCTCTGGGATATATTCCCAGGAGTGGTATTGCTGGGTCAAATGGGAGCTCACTTTCTAATTTTTTGCAAAACATCCAAACTGTTTTCCAAAAGGGCTGAACCAGTTGGCATTCCCACCAGCAGTGAAGGAGGGTCCCTTTCTCCGCACATCTGCGCCAAAACCGGTTGCTTTTGTTCTTTTGGATGTGGGCCAGTTTCTGTGTGGATGATATCTCATTGTTGTTTTGATTTGCATCTACCTGATGATTAATGATGTAAAGCATTTTCTCATGTGACTTTCTGCCATTCAGATTTCTTCTTTGCAAAGGTTTCTGTTCATTTCCTCGCCCCATTCTTCGATGGGGTTGGATGTTTTCATCTTGTGGAGTTCAACCAGTATATTGTATATCCTTGATATCAACCCCTTGACAGATGAGGATTGGGTGAATATCGTTTCCCATTCTGTAGACTGTCTTTGTATTTTGGTCACTATTTCTTTTGAGGTGCAGAAGCTTCTAAATTTAAGAGAGTCTCATTTGTCTATCTCTGTTTTCACTTGGTTGGCCAGTGGCGTGACATCTTTTGTTTTGTTTTGTTTTGTTTTTTACTTCATTAGGTATTTATTTTCCTGACAAAAGTATTTATATATATATATATATATATATATATATATTTTATTAGTGAAACACCATGAGGTACAGTTACAGGCTTACAAATTTTTGTGCTTGGGTTTCAGTTATACAATGATCAAGTACCCATCCCTCCACCAGTGCCCATCCTCCACCACCATGGGTCCCAGCAACCCTCCCACCTCCCATCCCCCCATCCCACCCTGACTCTGTGGCAGGGCATTCCCTTTTGTTCTCTCTCTCTCTCTCTCTCTCTCTCTCTCTCTCTCTCTCTCTCTCTCCTTTTGGGTGTTGTGGTTTGCAAAAGAGGCAATGAGTGGCAATCATGTTTGGTCTATAGTCTACTTTCAGCATACTTCTCCCATCCTGGGAGGATCCTCCCAACACCCTTTATTTGGTGCTCCCTTCTCTATCTGAGTTTCCTTTTCCCCTAGCACATGTGGCTGGCCTCCAAGTCATGGAGCAAAATTCCTGGTACTAATCTTGGCCACTCCTGGGTGTTATTCTCCCAATTTGTTACTTTATATCCCCCAGATGAATGCAATCTTTCCATGTCTATCCCTCTCTTTATGACTCATTTCGCTTAACATGATACTTTCCATGTAGTACCACTTGTATGTAAATTTCATGACTTCATCTTTTCTAACAGCTACATAGTACTCCATTGTGTAAATGTACCAAAGTTTCTTTAACCAGTCATCTGTTCTCGGGCACTCAGGTTTTTTTCCCAGATTCTGGCTATTGTAAAGAGTGATGCAATGAACAAAAAAGTGCAGATGTCACTTCGACCATACATCTTTGTCTCTCTGGGATATATTCCCAGGAGTGGTATTGCTGGGTCAAATGGGAGATCAAATTCTAATTTTTTGAGAATCGTCCATACCGTTTTCCAAAAGGGTTTGACCAGTCGTCATTCCCACCAGCAGTGAAGAAGGGTCCCTTTCTCGCCACATCTGTGCCAACACCGGTTGCTTTTGTTCTTTTGGATGTGGGCCAGTCTCTGTGGTGTGAAATGATATCTCATTGTGGTTTTGATCTGCATCTTCCTGATGATTAATGATGTAGAGCATTTTCTCATGTGCCTTTTAGCCATTTGGATTTCTTCTTTGAGAAAGTTTCTGTTCATTTTGAAACCCCATTTTTGATGGGGTTAGATGCTTTCTTCTTGTGGAGTTCAACCAGTACTTTGTATATCCTTGATATCAACCCATTGTTGGATGTGTATTTGGCGAATATCCCTTCCCATTCTGTAGACTGTCTTTGTATTTTGGTCACTATTTCTTTGGAGGTGCAGAAGCTTCTTAGTTTAAGATAGTCCCATTGGTCTATCTCTTTTCACTTGCTTGGCCAGTGGTGTGACATCTTTGAAGATACCATTAGCTTCAATGTCATGGAGGGTTTTGCCAACTTTGGATGTACCTTATGGATTCTGGTCTGATGTTGGCGTCTTTAATCCAATTTGATCTTATTTTTGTACATGGTGTTAGGCAGAGATATGAGCCCATTTTTTTGCCTGTAGCTGTCCATTTTTGCCAGCACAATTTGTTAAAGAGGCTTTTCTTGCTCCACTTCACAATTCTTTTTCCCTTATCAAAGACTAGATAATCATTTGTTTGTGGGGAGATGTCAGTATATTCAATCCTGTTCCACTGGTCTGCAGCTCTGCCTTTGTTTCAGTACCATGCTGTTTTAATTATTACTGCTTTGTAATAGAGTTTGAAGTTAGGGAGGTTGACTCCTCCCATTTTCTTTTTCCCAAGAATTGCTTTAGCTATTCGTGGGGGCTTATTGTTCCATACAAATTTCAGGAGTGTTTGCTCCATTTCTTTGAAGAATGTCATGGGTATTGTTATAGGGATAGCATTGAATTTGTGCAATGCTTTGGGAAGTATTGCCATTTTGACAATGTTAATTCTCCCAATTCATGAGCAGGGGATATTGTTTCATTTTCTCATGTCCTCTTTTATTTTCTGAAGTAGCATTTTATAGTTTTCTTTGTACAGGTCTTTTACTTCTTTAGTTATGCTGATTCCTAGGTACTTGATTTTCTGGGGCACAGTTGTGAATGGGATTTTTTTATGTCGTTTCCTTCTCTCTCACAATTTGCGTATAGGAGAGCCATGGACTTTTGGGTATTGATTTTATAGCCTGCAACTTTACTATACAAGTCTATTGTTTCTAGGAGTTTCTTGGAAGAAGCTTTAGGGTTCTCTAAGTATAGTCATATCATCTGTGAATAGTGAGAACTTTATTTCTTCCTTTTTACCTGAATGCCCTTAATATTTTTTCTTCCCTAACCGCTATTGCAAGTACTTCCAGTACTATATTGAACAGCAGTGGAGAGAGTGGGCATCCTTGTCTTGTCCCTGATCTTAGAGGTAAGGCTCTCAGTTTTTCCCCATTGAGGATGATGTTTGCCATAGGCTTGTGGTAGATGACTTTAACTATATTCAGGAAAGTCCCCTTTATCCTGATTTTGGTGAGGGATTTCATCATAAACTGGTGCTGGATCTTGTCAAATGCTTTCTCTGTACCAATTGATATGATCATATAGTTTTTATCTTTTGCTGATAAGATGGATTATGTTGATTGATTTCTGAATGTTAAACCATCCTTTCATCCCCAGGATGAATCCCACTTGGTCATGAACTATGACCTTTTTGATGAGTTGTTGAATTCTATTTGCTAGTATTTTGTTGAGAATCTTCGCATCCGTGTTCATCAGGGATATCGGCTGTAGTTTTTTTTTTTTCTTGTGATATCTTTGTTTCCTTTTGGTAGTAGAGAGATGTGGACTTCATAGAAACTGTTTGGGAGAGTTTCTGTTTCTCCAATTTCCTTGAAAAGCTGGAGAAGAACTGGCGGTAGGTCCTCTTTAAATGTTTGGAAAAATTCGGTAGTGAATCCATCTAGACCTGGGCTTTTGTTTTTGGGAAGACTTTTGATTACAGTTTCAATTTCCTTGATGTTAATAGGTCTATTCAGGTACTCTAGATCTTCTTGATTCAGCCTTTGGAGATTATAGGAATCCAGGAATTTATCCATTTCTTCTAGGTTCTCTTGTTTTGTGGCAGAGAGACTTTCAAAGTATTCTCTGATGATCTTTTGAATTTCTTTGTTTTCTGTTGTGATATCCCCCTTCTCGTTTCTGATTTGTTTTATTAGGGTTCTCTCTCTCTTTCTTTGTGAATTTTGCTAGTGGTTTATCTATCTTGTTTATTTTATCGAAGAACCAGATTTTGGTTTCATTGATCTTTCAGATTTTTTTTTTTAGTTTCCATGTCGCTGATTTCTGCTCTAAGTTTTATGTCTCTTTCCTTCTACCTGATTTGGGCTCCTTTTGTTGAACCTTTTCTAAGATCTTGAGTTATGAAGGCAAGTCCCAGATTCGAATAGTCACGTTTTATTTTTTTGAGATTCTAGAAATGTTAGCTTTATTGAAGCAGTGTTTACATAAGTATTTATCAAAACTTATCAAACTATATAAGACATGCATGTATATTATACCTTAATAAAGATTATTTTATTGTTATTTAAAATTTGTATATATTTGTTTATGGTTAAAATATATATAAACATAATGGTACCCTTATGAGACAAAGAAATTAACCCACCATAAACCACATTCGTCTACAAATGCTGACCAGTTTTTTTTTGAAGCCTACCAGCTCAGAGCTCAAGAGGACAAAGACAAGTTATAAACAGCTGTGGCTAACACTAGCTTATTTTACGTGGTTTCAGATTGAGTAAATTATCCTCTTATTTATGAAACCTACATGAGGAGACAGGATGTCCTATCAAAAAGGGCTGGGATCTCAATTTACAATTGCTCTGTGACTTTTGGCAAATTACCTAATCATTGTAAGATTCTAATTCTTGATTTGTGTAATGGAATTATTAATACTTGCCAGGGATATTATGCCAATGAGTGGCATATTGAAATCTATTGTTTGGCATTTTATCTAGCAAATGGTAAGCACTCAAATTGTGAGTTTTACTGCATTCTCAATAGGACTTACACAGAATCATGCAAATTCCATCTGAAATTAATGATTTTAATGTGTTAGTGTGCATTAGAATCATCTGGAAAGACTTAATAGATTACTGAGTTCCAGTGATAGTTTCTGATTATAGGTGTAGGTCATGATCTAAGAATTTTTATTACCAATAATTTCCTGGTTGATGCTGAGGTTACTGGTCTTGGGGCCATATTATGAAAATAAATTTTCACTTTCCATCCATGTCTCATCCTAGGTAGATGCACACTGGAATCTCTCAAGAAGATTTAAAAATTACCTATAACAGGATCCTTTTCGCTGATTATTGATTTGGTAGAGGTGTCATACCCGGTAGTGCTCAGAGGTTACTTCTGGTTCTGCACACAATAATCACTCCTGGTAAGCTCAGGGACCAGGTGGGATGCTGGGGGTTAAACTCAGGTTAGCTGTGTGCAAGGCAAGCACCTTTCCCACTGTACTATGGCTCTGGCTCCGAATTGCTGATTTAATAATAGATCTACACTACAGCTTGAGCATATGGGGGGAAAGAAAACTTTCATGGGTTGTTTTAATGAGAAGTAAAGATTGTGAACCATGTCTCTACTGGCAAACTAGACAAGTCTTGCCTCTCAAAGTAAGGTCCTAAGATCAACAACAGAGAGACTGTTGGAAGTGTACAAATGCATATTATGCCCTGATTAGATAAAACTTTGAACATTTAATAAATGTTCCAGAAGGTTCATGAGCACACTTAAGACTGAGAATCTCTGAAGTTAAGAGTCCTCTCAACCAACTCATATCAGAAGCTTCACCATAGGTCTCTCCTTCAACTTGACTTCCTACCTTTGAAGGGACCAGGATTCAGGACAAAATGAGGAACTCACTACCTTTCTCCTGTTCCCAAGGACATAATTTTTACTTTCTGCTTTTTAGGAATAAACATGCAGGGAGTCAGTCTTCCATCTTTCCCCCTCTCCCCACCCCCATGCCCCCATCCTTTAAGACTTGGTTTCCATCTCCAGATGCAGCCTTTATCACACCTATTTATTAATACCAAGGCTAGGTGTTATGATTCAAGTAAAGATAGGAGGCAGGATCGATGTCTTAGTAGGATTCAGAGAAACAAAACTGTCCTTTAAAAAAAATGTTAGCACCTGGCTTCTCCCTAAATTACCCTAACACACAGATGTGTTGAGATTATATTAAAATAGAATCCTTAGCCACTATAGGCTGGAAAGTGAAAAGTAACATGGAAGGGATGCCTAATGATTTGGAAAAAGAAAAAGATCCAACTGCATTAGTGAAGAAATTATGAGGTGTCTATGACCAGAGAAACCTGAAATGTGCTAATTGAATGCCCTTGGATGCCATTATCAGTGAATCCCCTCTGGAGCTAGCAGCACAAGTACATCAGAGCAGAAATCCAAAGTAACAGCAAAGAGACCTGTTTTAACAACCTAAGTAGGGTTCTGTTGCATGAGTCAGCAGGGGAGCATCCTTGTATGGGTGCGTTTATCGGAAATCCTTCACAAATAAGAGGTAAAATTTCCTCTGGAGGATTCCAGGCCTTGTTTGAGACTCAAAAGACTAATATGGTTTTCAGAGAGAAAAGTAACTAGCATATGTGCAGTATATGCTTGCATTACATGCTATCATGTACACACACACACACACACACACACACACACACACACATACCAAACCACAACTCTTGCTGTTAAAAATGTGTTTTTATACTCTCAACATAATCTGGCTCCACCATTACATTGATTATTTAAGAATCTGAATTTTAATGAGAACCCCACTACTATAAACCACTGACATATAACTTGGGCTGCACACTAGAATCACTTAAGTCAGTGTGCATCTATTATTTAAAAACCATTGATATCAAATGGAAAATTAAAAATCTACCTTTGATCTTCCTTTCAGATTTGAGTTCATTAACCAATTTAAATAAACATAACAAAACAGGCATACATGGATAAGATATTACCGATGCTCTTGGAAGAACTGGCTTATAGCTCTTTAAAAGACTTATTTTATTCTATTGAGGTAATTTGTTATACCTCTCTAACTATATGGTTTCAAGACCAGGATCTAGAACTTACTCTGTTCTACATTATGCTTTAGGTCCAACAAAGGGTTTGACTTAAGTTAATAGTTCAACTGATGTTTTAAAATTAATGATCATAAAGCCTCAAATTCTGATATCCTTTTGCTATAATTTTTGTATATATTTAATTGTTAAAGGAATTTGATTCAGTTTTCCTATCAAATCTTCAAGGTACTAAAAAGAAAGAAGACATGCAAAGTTTTCGACTACCTCTTCCATCTAAAGACACTGCATATTTATGAACATAGTATTTATATTCAGTACATATTCATTCATTTAACAATATCAACTTTTGATGTATGAGGGAGAGATAATTTTACAAGCAAAATATTTGTACCTAGGGAATACTGTGCCACCAACAGGTCAACCTGTACCTGCAGGGTAAGTGCATCAGCAGCCTGATGGCTTCCTGACACCCCAAAATTGCCACTGTGTCTTTGGCCAGACCCCAACAACTTGGGACCAAGTTTACCAAGAAATTAAGCAGCCAAAAGTTAGGTATGTGGGAGCCATGCCCACAAACAACCTCCAGCTCAGCTATAAAGGCTCACTTCTTGGCCTTATTTCAGAGACCCATAGATAAATCTTGAAAGAGATCAAAAGCCACAGTTAATCTCAGACCCGTGCATGGCTAAACAGACTTGGGTAAATTGGAGGGGGGAAGGTTGGCCTGTGCCTGCCCAACCAGAGCCCCTAGAAGTTGCTTGCTTTCACAATCCAAAATAGCCATCAATAACCCCCTTCCCCCACCCCCGCCTGATTCCACCGTCTTAGGATGGACCTCACTAAGATATAATCTGCTGAAAATTCAGGTATATGAGTTTTGTGACTGAAATCTCCAGGCTTTCGCAAAGTTCGGGTGGGCTACCTCACCGCTCTTTCCAATACTCCTGGAAGCACTGGAAGTCATCCCCACAAACCAACTCCAGTGCCACCCTGTAAACTCTATTACTGGTCTTGTTTCAGAGAACCATAAATAAATCTGGAAAGAGACCAAAAGCCAGACACACAACAGTGAGTCCAGGAAGACACCACAGAGCAGAGCCAGAGATCTCCCCAGGTCCCATACCGAGCCAATTTCACTGGGGCACCCCAGATGGAGCAGGTGCACTCTCTCCACTCCACTTACTTCAGATGGAATCTCAGCGACCAAGAGCTTCCACGAGCAAGGACCTGGTACGCAGGTTCCAGGACAAAATTTCTATGCCTCATGGTGGCAGAGTTGCCGGGCTGTCCTTCCCTGGCTCCCTGACCACTTGTCGGCCAGGTTGTCATGCCCACATTGTGTCTCGGTGCACCATCTTAGCGCACCAACGCCCTGGTCCAGAGATGCATAATTGAAGCCCAACATGATTAGTGCCCTACAGAGATGTCTCTGGAACCCAACCATTTACAATCTAGGATTCCAGAAGCACATGGTCATGGCACCCATGATATTCAAAATGAGCACTGTAGCACTGCAGTGTCTGTCCTCCCATTGTTCATCGATTGTGAGGCTTGTTGTTACTGTTTTTGGCATATCGAATATACCACGGGGAGCTTGCCAGGATTTGCCAGGCAAGCGAGATACTCTCCGTAGCTTGCCGGGCTCTCTGAGAGGGGCAGAGGAATCAAACCTGGGTTGGCCACGTGAAAGGCAAACACCCTACGCACTGTGCTATCCCTCCAGCCCAACCTTGGACACCAATATAATAAAAATATAATTAACAAAATAAAAAATGAAATACAGACCTTCCTTGTGGCTGGAATATTGTCCTGTGAAAATGAGCAATGGACAATAAATGATTTATCATTTGCCGCTGTCCAGCAGCCTTGAATGGTGGTGGGAAAATTCGAGCAAAACATAATGGCCAAAAGTAGAGAGAGAGTATTGGGGACATGGAGACATGGAGACAGGGTGAAGACTGGGATCTGGGATGGGGGGAGGGTATACTGGGGACACTGGTGGTGTAAAGTGTGCACTGGTAGAGGGATGTGTGTTCAATCATTGTATGGCTGAATCTCGAACATGAAAGCTTTGTAACTATATCTCAAGTGATTCAAGTTAAAAAAAAAAGTAATGTGGAGTTCATACCCAATTCAATCAGCTTAATCAATGGCTGAATAAATAGTAGTACATTAAAAAAATTTTTTTAAAAGACAAAAAACATTTTAACCTCGTGACCATTATGTATGCTTTCATTGTTTTTATATATAAGAAATCTTGAGGAAATGGAGAAATAGTATAGCAGGCAGGGCATTTTCCTTGAACATAGCTGACGTGGGTTCGATCCCCAGTATCCGATAAGGTCACTTATCCCTGCCAGGAGTGAACCCTGAGTATTGAACCAGGAATAAGCCCTGAGCACTGACAGATGTGGCCCCTAAATAAAAACTAAACAAGCAAACAACAACAAACAAAAAAAAAGAGAAAGAAAGAAATCTTGTTTAATGAGAAATGAAGCAAAGAAAAAATAAAGCTTATCTTAGGAGAAATACATTTTCTTAAACTTAACTACAGCTGAAATATCTCCTAAATTTAGATTATATGCAACATAGTAGAACACATCTCAAAATTTGTGCTTGACTATCAATATTAAGATTGCTCACACTAGACAGGGATTGGCAGAGTTTTTTTTATAAAGGGCAAGATTATCAATATTTTTTGGTTTTACAGGTTACAGTTTCAGTAAAAATAACTCAACTCTTTCTTTGTGTGTGTGTGTGTGTGTGTGTGTGTGTGTATGTGTGATGGGGGGGTTGGTTTAGGTTTTTGCTCACACTCAGCAGTGCTGAGAGGTTACACCTGGCCTCATGCTCAGGGATCATTCTTTTTTTTTTTTTTTTTAGCACAGCGGGTAGGGCGTTCGCCTTACAAGCGGCCAACATGGCCGACCCGAGTTCGATTCCTCCGCCCCTCTCGGAGAGCCCGGCAAGCTACCGAGAGTATTCGATATGCCAGACACAGTAACAACAAAGTCTCCAATGGAGATGTTACTGGGCCCACTCAAGCAAATCGACGATCAACGGGAGGGCCTTTACCTTTACCTTTTTTTACCTTTTTTCGTTATCCCTTGGGGAATTTTTTTTTTTTATTGAATCACTGTGGGAAAGGTTACAAAGCTTTCAGGTTTATGTCTCAGTCATGCAAATATCAAACACATTTCCCTTTACCAATACTTATTTTTTACCATGAAGAACCCCAATAAAACCCCACCCCCCACCCCTCCCCGTCCCTGTGAGGCAGATGAATTCTAGTTAACACTCTATCTGCTTTGATTAGATTCATTGTTTCAATAAAAGATTCACCACTCTTATTTAGAGTTTACCACCCCCCCCCAATTCAGACATGCTGAAAAAGCATTGTGAAGTGATTTGCTTTCTACAGCTGGGTTCAAGAATTAAATGTTGGTTTTGGATTTCTGCTATTTTACCTATTGACCCTGGAAGTATTTCTACTGAAAGTCAGATAGTTAAGAAATTGGTTTCTGTGTTCTGGAGTCGTGGCCATGCTGGAGAGCCGCTCGCGGGGGGCAACCGATGGCCTCGGTAGGGCGTGAAGGGCGGAGCGAAACGCCCCCCTTCCCATGAGGTTTTAGTCGCCCCCACACTCCCGGCTCATACCTGCTGTCCACAAGGCTCCCATGTGGCCGCCATCTTTCTTTCCAGAGAGGAGAGGGCGAATGGGGCAACACCCTTTCCCCTCCGGCAGACTTGATGGGCTGGATCAACGCATAGTCCGTTCACTTTTCTGCTCCAAGCTGCTGGGTTCTGCATTAAGTCCTTGTGCTTCTGGGACCATGGCCGTGCTGGAGAGCCGCTCGCGGGGGGCAACTGGTGACCTCGGTAGGGCGTGAAGGACGGACTGGAACGCCCCCCTTCCCATGAGGTTTTAGTCGCCCCCACTCCCCCGGCTCATACCTGCTGTCCACAAGGCTCCCATGTGGCCGCCATCTTTCTTTCCAGAGGGAGGAGGGCGGAAGGGAGCACCACCCTTTCACCTCTAGGCAGAAATGATTGCCTGGATTAACGCATAGTCCTTTCACTTTTCTGCTCCAAGCTGCTGGGTTCTGCATTAAGCCCTTGTGCTTCTGGGGCTGTGGCCGTGCTGGAGAGCCGCTCGTGGGGGGCAACTGGTGACCTCGGTAGGGCGTGAAGGACGGACCGGAACGCCCCCCTTCCCATGAGGTTTTAGTCGCCCCCACACTCCCGGCTCATACCTGCTGTCCACAAGGCTCCCATGTGGCCGCCATCTTTCTTTCCAGAGAGGAGAGGGCGAATGGGGCAACACCCTTTCCCCTCCGGCAGACTTGATGGCCTGGATCAATGCATAGTCCGTTCACTTTTCTGCTCCAAGCTGCTGGGTTCTGCATTAAGTCCTTGTGCTTCTGGGGCCGTGGCTGTGCTGGAGAGCCGCTCGTGGGGGGCAACTGGTGACCTCGGTAGGGCGTGAAGGACGGACCGGAATGCCCCCCTTCCCATGAGGTTTTAGTCGCCCTCACACCCCCGGCTCATACCTGCTGTCCACAAGGCTCCCATGTGGCCGCCATCTTTCTTTCCAGAGGGAGGAGGGCGGAAGGGAGCAACACCCTTTCTCAGGGATCATTCTTGACAGTGCTCAGAGCCCAAATGTGATGCTGGATATTGAACTGGAGTTAACCATATGCAAAGCAAGTGCTTTAACTCCTATACTATTTCTCCAGATTCAGAATTACTCCACTTCCATGGTGTAGTACAAAACCAGCCATAGATAGTAAGTAAGCAAATAGTTAAGTGGTCATTCTCATGTTATAATGAACTCTATAAAATTACAGGGATTTGTCCCATGGGGCATAGTTTTCTAATCCCTGCAATAAAAGGCTATAAATTACTATTTGAAAGTAAAATGTCATAAACTATAAAATAAGTAAACTCCAAAATTAAAATAAGTTTTATCTGACACTATCACTGTCCTCCCATTGTTCCTCGATTTGCTCAAGCAGGCCCAGTAACGTCTCCATTGTGAAACTTATTGTTACTGTTTTTGGCATATTGAGTATGTCATTGGTAGCTTGCCAGGCTTTGCCATGCGGGTGAGATACTCTCAGTAACTTGCCAGGCTCTCCAAGAGGGGAGAGGAATCAAACTCAGGTCGGCCAAGTTGGCCGCTTGCAAGGCAAACACCCTAACCGCTGTGCTATTGCTCCAGGCACGAGTAAGTTTTATAAAACTCTAAAATATAGATATAGCCTGAAAAGAAATGAACAGCATATCTGAGAACTAGGATGAGTTCAAGAGGAACAATATAAGAATCACTAGAGTCCTTGAAGAACAAGAAGGCAAATGTGATAAAGAAAATATAGTTAAGGAAATTATCAGTAAGAACTTCCCAAAGTCGAGGATTATAGGCACTGAGATCAAAGAGAATGGAACAATTCTGGTAAAAATAGACCCAGTTAGGAAAACTCCAAGACACATTATATTTTAAATGACAATATTGAAATATAGAGACAATATTGAAAGCAATAAGATCAAAAAAGTAACTTATATACAAAGAAAAGACCATAAGATATATAAAAGATTAAATGAGACTCAAGGTATGAGCCTGAAAGACACAGTACAAAAACTCAATGAAATGAGCACCTCGCCAAGAACATGCTATCCAGCTATCATTCAGATTTGAAGGAACTATACAGAGCTTCATGAACAAGAAACAGCTTAGGGAATTCATAGCTTTGAAATCAGTTTGGCAAGAAACACTAAAAGAGCTTCTTTATTTTTTTTTCATTTTTAAAACTTTTTTTCCTTTTTGGGTCACACCTGGTGATGTTCAGGAGTTACTCCATCTCTGCATTCAGTAATTACTCCTGGCAGTGCTCGGGGGGACCATATGGGATGCTGGGCATTGAACCCAGGTTGGCTGCATGCAAGGCAAATGCCCTACCCACGATGCTATCACTCCAGCCCCTAAAAAAATTTTTTTTAATTGAATCACAGTGATATACACAGTTAACAAAGTTGTTCATGATTGGGTTTCAGTCACACAACATTCAAACACCTGCCCCTTCACCAGTGCATATTTCTCACCACTAATGTTTCCAGTTTTCCCCCAGGCCCCTTACCCCTGCCTTTATGGCAGACTCTCTCTCTCTCTCTCTCTCTCTCTCTCTCTCTCTCTCTTTCTCCTCTCTATCTCTCTCTTTCTCTCTCTCTCTTCTTATTCTTCTTCTGGGCCTATATCTTGTCTTTCTTCTTAATTGTTAAAAGAGCTCCTTTAAAGGACAGGAGAAACTTCCCATCATGTGGCATTGAATAAGGCACTCACTAATGTTGCACATGGTTGTTCTCTACTAGACTAAGAAAGGTTTAAAAACATATAGCTATTTATCATCACAAATGGACTTTTATTAAATTATTTTCTGATAAATTCACTTGACATTTGTTTAAGTTTTATTGGACTTAGTAATATGAAGTAAATTTGTTATATGTCTGCCAAAGGGACCAAAAAATAAACTTCATTCATAATAGGGACGATGCATTGATACTGCAATAAGATCTAAGTACAAAATAAAATTTAGTGCAATATATTTTAGAAGAAAGAGTTGAAAACTAAGTAATGCAAGTGAGAATAGGCAATATACTATATTGTAGTAAAAGATTTGAATATATTTACAAAGGTTGATATCATATAGTAACTAATCACTATAAGTTGACTTGTTGATTTTTCTGATAATTCCATTTGCCATTTCTTTAAGTTTTGTTGAAGCAAGTAATATGAAATAAATTTGTTATATGCCTGCAAAAGAAGTGAGCTGAAATGTGGCAGGGAACCTGGGACACTGGTGGAGAGCAGGGTACATTGGTGGTGGAATGAAATAAAAATCTAGGATATAAAACAGCTGAGTAAGAATGCACACACAGTACATTATATTTTCAAACAAAATTGAAAGAGAACTCACCTTTAGAGACAATGTTTTTGCGAGGGGATGTAATGGACAAAAGCCTCAGTTTATGTAGAAGTTAATAGAATATGCAATTAAAATATGATATTCCTTTTTAATTAAAAATGTTTATTGAATCATAGTGAGATACACAGAGAATTGTTCATGACTGGATTTCAGTCATATCATGTTCCAACACCTTACCCTTCACCTGTGTACATTTCCTACCACCATTGTCCCCAGTCTATCCCATCCTCCACCCCTCCCTCTATGGCAGGCACTTTTCTTCTTTTCCTCACCTTCTCCTTTCCCTCTCCCTCTCCCTCCCTCTCTCTTTCCATCTGAGCATTATGGTTTACAATACAGATACAGAAAGGTTATAATATATATATCCCTTTACCTACTTTCAACTCTTGGTTCTTGTCCAGTGTGATTATTTCCAACCACTATTGTCATACTGGTTCCTTCTCTATCCTAACTTCCCTCCGCCCCCAACACACTTGTGGTAGCTTCCAACCATTGGCCAGTACTCCTGGCTCCTTTTATCTCTAACTTTAGATACTAGTCTCTAGGGTATGATATTCTTAAAGAGCTAAGCAATTCACAGGGCCTTGTAAAGCTTGTAGTATCAAGGATTTTTTGCCCCATTATTGGAAAACTGAGCGACAACTTGAGTAGATTAGTTGGAAGTATAAGTCTCTTATATTTTCCAGAAGAAGTAGGGTAGGTGCTGAAATAAACATCATCAAAATAGTTTTTATTCATCCATGACCCAGTCATTTGATTTGAGCAGTGATGAAAAATCATTTCAGGATTGAAAGTTTGAGTTTTAAGTGGTTAAGTCAAAATCACTACGTTCCCTGATAATATGAAAATTCCCTCCCCAAGAAGACAGAAGGTATGCAATCAGCTAAAAAAGAAACTCAGGCAAGCCTAAAATATTCAGTTATAGCTTTTATAATGGTCGTTGTTGCAGTTGTATTGGTGGCAGTGGTGACAGAGACTTTCTATTTTGTTTTTGTTTTGCTTATGAGTCACACTTGGCCATGATGGAAGGACCATGGTATGCTAGATATCCAGCAAGTAAAGCATGTACTCCAGCATCTTGACCCCTGACCCAGTAGTCTTTGCTTCCCTTCTCTACCCTCCCCTCCCCTCTACTCCTTCCCTTCCCCTCCTCCTCTTCCCTTCCTCCCTTCCTTCCTCCTTTCTTCCCTCCCTCCCTCCTTCTCTTCCTTCCTCCCCCCTTCCTCCTTCCTTCCTTTTTTCCTTTCTCCCCACTCTCCTCCTCTCCTTTCCTTCTTAAAATATTTATTTTAGGATTTTGTGAGCTTGCACTGCACCACTCATTATTGGATATATGCAGTGCAATATATAGTACATATATATAATAGTGCAATATTGATATATGCAGTGCAACAAAGAATAAAATATGGGAGGGGGTGAAAAGCATTCATAGATAGTACATCAAAACTCTAAAATCTCAGTACTTAGAACAATAGTTAAGATGTGGAATCAAACCTGGTGAACTTCTATTAGAGTTTGGCTAAAGATTCATTTATTAGGGGGTATGGTGCTGCCAGCAGGTCAATCTGTACCTGTGAGGTGAGTGCATCAGCAGCTTCATGATGCCTTCAGACTTCCAGATACACCAAAATTGCTGCTGTGGTTTTGGCCAGACCCCCAAAACTTGGGGCAAACTTTACCAAGAAAGTAAACGGCCAAAAGTTAGGTATGTGGGAGACATATCCACAAACCACCTCTGGCTCAGCTATATAATTGGAGGCAAGGCCTCTCTGGCTCCTGATCAAGCTGCTTAATGGCCATAATCCCAGAGATTGAGAAACAAATCTTGAAACCCAGTGGCTTTTGGCAGAAGTGCATCTGGACCCTGCAGTAGGTTACTGGCCCTGGGCCACCCTAGGTGGGAATAGGTTTCGTGCCTTGGCCTGTTCCCCCTGGCGGCCTGGTGGCCACCATCCTCCAGAGGCCACTGGACAGTTAGATTTGGGCCCTCAGTGGTGAGACACATGGGGCCTCATGGGATGGTGGTGGAGCTGGCCCTTTCCTCCCCATCCCAATGAGACCCCGAGTCGCCACACACAAACTGCCTCTCTGGCTCCTGATCAAGCTGCTTAATGGCCATGATCCAGAAGACTGAGAAACAAATCTCGAAACCCAGCAGCAATTGGCAGAAATGCGTGTGGACCACGCAGTAGGTTACTGTTGCCGGGCCACCCCAGGGCGGAAAAGGTGTTGTGTCTCCACCTGCTCTCCCTAGGCGGCTCGGTGGCTACCATCTTCCAGAGGCCATTGAACAGTTAGGTTTGGGCCCACAGTGACGAGACACGCTGGGCCTCACAGGATAGGGGTGGAGCTGGCCCTTTCCTCCCTGTTCCAAGGAAACCCCAAGTCACCGCCCACAAATGGCCTCTCTTGATCAAGCTGCTTAATGGCCATGATCCCAGAGACTCAGGAACAAATCTCAGAACCCAGCAGGTTTTGGCAAGAAATCCCTCCAGATTTAATTGTTGAAATCTCAGAATTTCAAAATCGCGTGGCCACTACTGCAGCCACACAGCATCATATTTTATTCATAACCAGTAATAGAAAACAAATTGTCTACTGTTGCCTTTTCGACAGATCTGAGTGTTGGGGTAAAATCCAAAATAATAACGGTGAGTGAGGTGTTGAGTTGAGTGTAATCAAATGTTGAGTGTAATCAAAGTATTGAGAGAGTAATTTGGAAATCATCTGCCCTACAGGTAGGGGGAGGATGTGGGATGGGGGTATACTGGGGATTTTGGTGGTGGATAGTGTGCACTGGTGAAGGTATGGGTGTTTCACTATATGACCGAGACTTAAACCCGAAAGCTTTGTAACTGTTCTCACAGTGATTCAATAAATAAAATTATAAAAAATGGAAAAAAAAGTAAGGCAGAATTCATGCACAATTCAATCAGCCTAATCAGTGGCTGAATAGAAAGTATTACTGCTACATTAAAAAAAAAGATTCATTTATTAGACTCCCAGTTTCTTCTCTAGTCTAGAAGTATCCCCCTCCAAAGCAAAAGGTATATAAATAACACTTAGCAATTAATTACTAAAATTCAGATCTCATTTTAATATTGAGCTAAAAGGACTTTGAAATTTCAATCTGAGAATTTATTTTTGCTTTAGAAGAAATTAAGTATCCTTGAGGAAGTATTCTAGATTAAATGTAAATGTTCCATACAACTTTGTGCTTGTGTTAAGTACAAATTTGCTTTCTATGACACTGTAGTCATTAGTAATCAGAGTGCTACCACAAAGGATCATTTATAAAACAGGAGTTTCTTGAACACATGGTCTGACAGTCTGAGATACTGTCACTTCTCACATGCTATTCCACTAAGTTTATTAGTAGAGTCCCTGTTCATTCTCAAGTGTGAATTGGACAGTGAACTTATATGGCCACTCTTTGATGACTTGACTTATTTAAGCCTTCTGCTAAGCACTTTTGTGCATCATATGTTGTTAAATCCTCACAATATTTGCAAGAGTTTATTATTATTTAAACTTTGTAGATGAGGAAACAGAATTAGAGAAGAGAAATTTTAAGGATAGTAAATAGAGAGAAGTTAATTGTATCCCATAAGGATGATTTAAAAGTTATTTTAAAAGCACAACTATAACATTCCATTTATTTTTTATTTTTTTTTGTTTACAGTTGTAGATTTACAATTTTTGTGCTTGGGTTTCAATTATAAAAATATGGAACGCTTCACGAATTTGTGTGTCATCCTTGCGCAGGGGCCATGCTAATCTTCTCTGTATGGTTCCAATTTTAGTATATGTGCTGCCGAAGCGAGCACAACATTCCATTTTTAACCGAAACTTTATGTAAAGAGAATTGCTGTCACTGTCCTCCCGTTGTTCATCAATTTCCTCGAGCGGGCCCAGTAACGTCTCCATTGTGACAATTGTTACTGTGTTTGACATATCGAATATATCACGGGTAGCTTGCCAGGCTTTGCCGTGTGGGCGAGATTCTCTGGGTAGCTTGCCAGGCTCTCCTAGAGGGGCGAGTAATCGAACTCGGGTTGGTCATGTTGGCAGCTTGCAAGGCAAACGCCCGACCCGCTGTGCTATTGCTCCAGCCCATAAAGAGAATATTATACCCAATAATAATGTTTCAAGACAGTCCTCTTTATTAATTAGCAGTCTATGTATGACATAAGATTCCAAAACAGTCCCAGAGGATTTTGTGTGTATATTTATATACATGTCCAGAGCTATGTATGAGAAGAAATCACAAAAACTTCTAAAAACAAAGGTGGTAGCAAAGTCTATAGAGAGGGTTCCAATGTGTTTTAGTCTGTATGTGTTATAACTCAAATATTATCTTTATTTCAGCACTCTTCTCCTTTCCACTCTCAAACTACTCAGTTTGGTCAATAAATTTAAGGGTAGGCCTGTCTATAATAAAATATTTATATAAATATTTCATTTCCATTTAAGTACTTTCAAAGCTTGATTTACATATTACCATGTATTTATTACTACTTCTTGGATATTTTGTTTACAAAAGAAAAGTCTAAATGAAATATCTACTTGAAAGTGTTAAACCAAGCACAAGATGGGAGTGAATCCTCATATTATATTGGCAGCCTATAAACCAAAGATAATTATAAAAACATTATAAAAGTCTTAGTGACAGGCAAACTATTCCTGGAAAGGGGTGTCTTTATTAAGAATATACAGTTTTCCTGGGCATGAAATATTGGGCAAAACCATTTTTTGTTGATCAATATAGAAGAGAAATGTTATGACTCTCTGCCCAAAAGTACACAAACCTCTACTAAGGGAAGAAGAAAAAGGATATTTCTTCCTATAGGGTCAATGGAAAGAGAACAAGGAGAGAGAATAAATAAATAGAAATTTCTCCCATAATGTTCTTGGTCAGAGATAAGGGCTGGCCTTTTTGATATCTGGTGACCCACCATTGCCATTGTCACCACTGTCTCTACAAAATAACCCAATAATGCTGGAGTACGAAAGAGCAAAAAGAAAAATTAAAAGCAGGATATTTTCTTCTCCCTCTCTTACCTTAATGGGCTCTTTCCTCCTTTCCCAAACCTAAGTTACATTACATCTCTGAAAGCTCATAGTGTACCTGGTACCTAGATTTGTGGTTATTTTTGGACTGACAGCTTGACCACTGATTTAGTGCCTTAGAGTTCTGGCATCCCCAGTCTGCCTGCTACCAATTTGTCAGAATGTTCAGAGAATTGTTATATACATTTCAACAAGAATTTTAAACTACATTAATCAAAGAAACAATATACTGCAAACTTATTCCTTCTTAACAGGAACTGTACCCAGAAACAGCATCTTAATTAATATAAAGAAAACAACTTTATAACTAAAATTGTCTGGAAAACTCAAAGTTTGAGAATGTCATGAAACCTATTAGACTCAGCTCAAAACTGAGGGAAAAAATAATTTTGGATGTTCTTTCCATATGGTTAGATTGTCACAAATCGTATTTCTAGATGAGCTATCTCACCCAATTTGAGATTGGAAAGGGGAGAAAATGTAAATCTTATAACACTTGAAATGCTTTATTATTTTTTAGAGTATAAAGTACGGAAGCAAATACTCAAGAATTTTCTATCTGTTTCAGTGGATCACCAAAATACAGGGAAATGTTAGTGATGGCTTCTGAGTGAGGCAAGATGAAAACCTCATCATGCCTGTGTTATTGTTGGGGGACTGATTAAAAAATAAAAGATCTACATTTCAGCTGGTTCCAAACTATGGAGAATTTTATCCACACAAAGCCCCCACTTGCCAATGCAAATCTGGTAATTGGACACTTAATTATCCTATTTGCACACATAAATGAGGGGTGTGCCTTGGAGAAATCGGAGTCCACTCTTAAAACTTTGGCCCCAAGCAATGAAACCACATGCTTTTGTCAACAGTTAAACTGATTAGAACTGTGTTGTTTCTGCTTGTGTTAGTCCACATGTATTTTCACTGGAGAAAGATGTCTATTGAGTTTAAGAGCTTAGTTAAAAATGAAAACCTATGTTATTCAGAAAACCTAGATAGTGATTGCCAACTATGTGTCAAGAACCCTTTCATTTTATAGAGAATGCGAAGTCTGAATAAAAAGAAATATTCATTGCAACTTTGTATGCCTGGACAGACTTATAGTCATAATAAAGACAGAAGGTCCTTTAGAAAGAATATCTTAAGCAAAATTTCCAGCATGGTTTACTCTATTGGGTCAATGGCTCAGGCATTGAATTTTTTCCATTTCTTTAGGGCAGGTAAAGAGGTGCTTTTTCCTGAATATCTTAGCTAGACAGTGTCCTAACAATGTCCTTAGGGGAAAAGTGCTCTTTGATTTGGAAGCATGTATTGTGAGTTGGCCCATCTGGGTTTCTTCTCCATGAGTGTAGCGAGATTTGGCTATGATCTGATTTTTCATTATATACAGGCCTGGGTTCTAGTACTGGCTCTAACTCAAACTAGTCATGTACTATTTGGATAGATTCAATTCCTTACAACTGTTAAATAACCTGTGAAAACAAAAGGGAAAATCAGGGAAAGTCTGAGAAAAGGAGGAAGGTGATGGGAGCTCATCAAGGTGTCAATGACAAGACAGGATGTGCAATAAGGAAAGGTTAGTAGAATTGATGATTTGAAAGTTCACAGTGACTTTATTTTTTACTTAGATCACCAGATGCTCAATACATAATTGTTGAGTGAGTGACTTTAATTATCAATATCATTTATTGAACACACTTTGCACAGTGTGGGAGCCTGGGAGTGGATTTAGGAGTAACACATCCTCTTCTCTGGTTCACCCCCCCCCCCCAAAAAAAAACTGGACCCTGAACAATTAAACAAAAGTGGAACTTTGGAAAATTAAACAAAACAGATTTGAAAAGACCCTTGTGAAGATGAGAAAACAAGATGACCTTTGTGTTCTCGTGTGACAGGGTGACCGCTGTGGGGTCCTCCTTTCAGACTGGAGTTCACTACTGGCTTGCCTACACCCCTAATGTGATCTCCTGAGGCTCAGAAGAGGCCCACAATGAGAAGCAATGCACCATTGGCTGCCTCATCTTTGAAGAACAGGAACCAAAAGACCCTGGAGTTGATCCTTGATTCTGGCAGCACAGAAGTAAGAAGAATGCTTGATATTACCACATTTTCAGTGTTTGTAGATGATGAGACATCAAGAGACTCTTCCTTGGGTATTTCTCACATGGAATACATGTTGTGACTATTTGTTGAATACAGAAAAACCAATATTCAAGGATTCACTATCACTAGACTGGAGAAGGAATTCAACAGACTGAGCATATACAAAGTATTTCTCTTATGATGAATCTGGTATCTCTTTATGTTTATGTTAGAACTTCTTGGATATGTATAGAGTATTTTCAGAAAATATAGAAAAGTTCTAGCCATTATTTTTTCAAGTACTTTCTATTTTCCTCTTTCTTCTATGCTGCCCCTTTGTGAGATGTTGAGATGTTGATCTCTTAACTGAGGGTCTATTCATTTATCTTCCTACATTGATCTTTTTGTCCTTCAGATTTTATAAACTCAGTTTATCTTCAGGGGCTTTCATTTTTCCTCCTGCAGATTCATAACTATGGTTGAGCCCCTCTAGTGAATTTTTCATATTTAGAACACAATTTCCAGTTGAATTTTAAAATAATTTCTATCAATTTGCTAAAATGGTCTGTTTGAAAAGGCATTATCATACTGTCTACTTCTTTACACATACATTGAGTCCTATGAATATACTTATTATAGCTTCTTTAAAGTCTCTGGGCCTTTCTGTAGTCAGTTTTTGTTGCCTTCAGTTTTCCTTTTATATAGGTCATCTTTTCCTACACCCTTTCATGGCTTATGGTTTTTTTCCTTTGGTGGTGGTGACGACTACTAGAAGTTTCATGTCAAATATGCATGCTGATTCACCATTCTCTATTTAGAGCTTATTTTCATTATCACTTGTTTGTTTTTATTGTTGTTATTGTATTTTTAGTTACTTTGCTAAATATATTTGTGAGATCTATTTCTTCTAAAATGGTATTTATGGATGGTATTTATACAGTCTTGAGAATATGCATTATCAACAAGGAGTACTTGTTTTGACAGGGTTTATTTTGAATCTCTCTTTTCCTGATTTCTATGCTAAGTTGTCTAATTTTGGTACCAGCTATAAGGCTCCATTGATTGCTTACCTATTACCCTATTATTTTCAACAACGTTTTGGAGTATAAATTGATACATATTCTGAGCAGAATAGTTTCTGTGGCTAGTTTTTGAGGTTTTTCTGACTTTAGTAGGATTATTGCAAACAGTCTTTTTTTCTGGTTCTGTCATGAGATTCAGATAACTTATAAGTTATCTCGTTGTTTCCACAAAATTACCTTCTTTTTCCTAGTTGTTTATTTGTTTACCATCAACATGCCCAATGTTTTTTAGAATAATCTCAGAAGTCTTATACTGCCTTCATACTTCATTACAAATAAAGTCAGTAATGTGGGTCCTTTAGAGTTGTCTATTATTATTTTTAAAAATATGTGCACTTTTATTTACAGTTGGTAATGATGGAAAAATTAAAGGAATCCAGACTGGAAAAGAATAAGTCAAACTATCACTACTTATAGATGACATGATACTGTATACTATGAAAAACCTAAAAACTCTACAAAGAAAAACCAAATAATCCCCCAAACCTTCTAGAAACTTATTATATTAAATGGAAGGCTACAAAATCAACACACAGGGACCAGAGATAGTAGAAAGGGTGGGGTGCTTGCCTTTCATGTAGCTGACCCAGATTTGATCCCTGGCACCACATATAGTCCCCCAAATCTGATTAGAGTGATCCCTGAGCAAAGAGCAAGGAGAAGCCCTGAGCACCACAGGCTATGTCCCCCAAAACAAAATTTTTTC
This sequence comes from Sorex fumeus, assembly GCF_029834395.1. Taxonomy (NCBI): domain Eukaryota; kingdom Metazoa; phylum Chordata; class Mammalia; order Eulipotyphla; family Soricidae; genus Sorex; species Sorex fumeus. The sequence goes on from NW_026606129.1 coordinate 31,065,068, forward strand.
TAAGTTTAAATTTCCCCATAATAACAAAATGACTAATATTTAATTTGACAGGTTATATTAATTAATTCAATTTGTCTAGCAGAACCTTTGATTTAAAGTACATACTTCTCTATCAATTCCTCTTATCTAAACCACAGTACATGGAAAGTTAAGGATATGTAGTAACAAAATTTCTGAATGATGAACCTCAAACATCACAGAAATGAAAACTTTTCTCCAAAATATGGTTTCTATCTAACTACTTAATTCAAATATCAACAACAATTCTCACATCATTTAAGTTTTCCAGGTTCACTAGACATCAAGGAAGTTCCAAAATGAAGTAAATGTTGTTATAAAACCCATGACCACATTTAAAAAAATTAAATCATGCAAATAACATTGCCAAATTTATCTGGGAATAAGATTAATTATTAGTAACTAGTGTCATGTTCTACCTCAAGCTCTTACCAAACTCAGAATCTTTTTTCTAAAAGGGAAAAATGAAACATTTATTATTAACAGTATTTATTGAGTGCCTACCATGTTACAGGCAGGAAAGAAGCTGGAAGTGAATAAGTAGAAAATAAAAACACTGAGCTCTTCTCATGAAGTCTATAATCTCACAGAGACAGGGGATCAGGCAATTTTTGAGGTACAAAATTGGACTGGATTATACACCAAAATATTAATAATAGAGATTAAAGGCCTGGGGATAACTCAGTAACAGGGTGCTTGCCTTTTATACATATGGAGGCTGAAAATGTTATCCCACACACCACCCTATTTTTTAAGAGCAAGAAGAGTGACAATATAGCTTGGGGTGTTTGGTACAACATAATAAGTGATCCAGTGAGCACAAATGAAGTGTGTGTGAGCACCTGCAATCAAAGTGTGCAAGCACTGCTGTCAATGGTGTGCGTGTTTAGTCATCAAAACCACAACAAAGGGAAAGGAAGTTGGGTGAATATGAGTAAGAGATCATATCATTGTTTGCATGGTGATATCTTGTAGATCCTAATAAAGCTGATGAATATATAAGAAGTTGTCTATAGGATTAGAAGGATATAGTGCAAATCTTTCATTTTTATCTCAAAACTTTCAAAAATTAATACATTGTTTTACTCAGGAGATTTTACCTTAGTGCATAGTAAGGCCACACAAAGCATATAAAATATATTATGGTACAAAGTAAGATGTTTATAATAGAAATAAACATTAGTTTTACTGTTGAGTACAAAAAGGTGTTTGAAGAATCAAATATAAGCCCTGCTGCATGTTCATGCCATGTGGAATGCCATCAAAATTTGCCATGGTCAAGGCAAACATGATTTGTCTGGATTTGCATGGGTACTTTTGTTTCACGATGCAATGGAACCTCTGCGGAAAAGATAAAATCACTTGCCTTAAAGTGATTGTGCTCATGGAAAAGTCTGAGAATAGAAAACCAAAAGAGAACACTCAAAGTTGAGTTCCACTGTGCTCAGCTGTGAGCCTGCTCCTGAGAGAGCCATGAAGACTTAACTTCTCTGAACCATATTTCCTAATCTGTAATTTTTGAATAGAACATTTTTAGTTCTGGAAAGGACAAAATGTAACAGTAGCTTTAAAAGTAGGGTGAAAATGTATCACAAACATGGGAGCTATTGTTGTGATCTAGCAGAAGTACTGAGTCCATTTTGCACTTTTGGGACCACCTCCCAAGACATGGACTCTGTTCATACAGAAAATTGAGTTCCTGTATCAAATAAACATTTTCTTATTCCTCATGCTTGTTCTGCTGACTTCTGATGAAAACAAACCTCTTGCTGATCATGTGGTTGAACTGTAATCTAAATGTAGTGTATGTTTGCCATTTGAAAGTTAGCATCTGAGCCTGGCTAATTTTGTATTCACCATATTCCACAATTCCTACTCGCTCTGTCCACACTCAGTTTGATTTAATAATTTTTATTTGGTTTAAGTTGTTAAGGGAGATCCCACCAAATGATCTTCTCCCTGAAAAGACTTGCTTGCTGCATTCATCCTTTTATCCCCTGACGATCAGTACAGCAACTTGCATAGAACTTTTGCACGATATTATTTTTCATGAAAGGGAAAGGAAACAATAGGACCAGAGAAAAGATACAGGAGTTAAAATGCAAACCTTGCATGCAGTTGACCCAGGAGCTATGTCCCTTGAGGGCTTGTGGACAGCGTTGGAATTGGAGGTCACTGAGACTGCTAGGGTAACCCTGGTATTCCCTGGGCACTAAAGGACCCAAGGAACCAGCAGCTTGGAGACCTAGCATTAAACTGCTGACCCGGTTGACTGAGAATTACAGGGAGTAGGTACTGGACTCCCTGACAGGCACCATTTGGGAGACTGCCCCCCTCTCCAAAAATCATTGTAACTGATGTTATTAGTAAAGTTATTGTCATATGTTTGGAACTAGCCTCTCATTATTCCTGCTCTTACAGGACTAGCATCCAATTAGTGGAACAATTCATAGTTCTAATACTGTTTGTTGAGTTCAAATTATGTGTTAGAACCCCAGAGTGAGCAAAGACATAGTTTGCTTTCATAAATCTTGTAGCTTATTTGTTTGGGGTTATAAATGAGAACAGTATATCATAAGTGAAAACCAAAACCAGAAAAATCACGAGCAGGTCTGTTGATCAAAGGAAAAATGGAGGTGCTGTGTATTTGTCAGTGTCTATACTAATTGGAGTTTCAGTCATGACATTTAAATTAACCTTATATTATTATTATTATCTAACTGAAGATGAACTCCTTAACTCCTACAGCTGCTGCAAAACATTAAAGAAACAAAACCACTGATGTAGTTATATGCAGACAGAGTGTTTTAGTGTGTGGGAATATTGTTGAATAAAAGATGACGTCTTAGCTGAAAGGGCTGGAGCGATAGCACAGCGGTAGGGCGTTCGCCTTACAAGCGGCCAACATGGCTGACCCGAGTTCGATTCCTCCGCCCCTCTCGGAGAGCCCGGCAAGCTACCGAGAGTATTCGATATGCCAGACACAGTAACAACAAAGTCTCCAATGGAGATGTTACTGGGCCCGCTCGAGCAAATCGACGATCAACGGGAGGGCCTTTACCTTACCTTAGCTGAAAGAACAGTGCATCCATGATTGAACACTAGCTGTAATATGAACATGCATTCATGCCATTGTAAATGAATGTTCACACATAATATCCTTTGCAAGGACTACATCCTGAGGGCTTCTGCTTGGTTCAAGAGTCTGTTTCCCAGAGTATGTACTTTACATACTAGTCCCCCAAAATGCTTTTCAAAAAGGGTTCCCCGATAAACACCAGTGAGTAGAGAATTTCTTGAAGAATGCATGAAAATCCTGAAAAGTCCTGCAATAAGAACATCAATTTAATACATTATCCAAGCTTCCCCAGATTCATTTCACTATAGAACCATTTTTCTAAAAATGCATATAAGTATCCTGGAAAAATAATTTTCTATGGAAGAAATTTTTATAATACTTCAGTTTAATCTAATCAGATGCTACTCTGGTAGGCAATTCTTTACCTATCATTATAGAAATTTTACTGAGTTCTTCAAATGCATCAGTCTTGCGATGATTAGTTATACTTCCTGCTGCATTAAATAACACAATTCAACTTTATTATTCAATAAAGAAGCAGTGAATTAGAGATGGGTGCTTAATAGTGACTAAAAAATGACTAACTGGGACTATGCAAGGACCTTCAAAGAATTCATCCTGCAAGCTTACACATGATTCATGTTCGTATCTTTACTGCATATTTATTTTCTTTGTATTTTTTTGCTTTCATAATCCTCAATAAATGTCTAATTTTCCAAGACTGCCTACAGTGAAGTCTTGTCCCCAGAGATTGTTTTTTATTAGTTTCTTAAGCAAGTTATACAATTCAAATCACCTCTCCCTGTCCACCCATCTGCTTGTTTTTGCTTTTCTTCCTCTTTGCTGGGTTTAGTGTAGAAATCCTCTATGCCTCCTCTCTGCCCTCCCTGTCCACTGCCCTAAACTCTCCCCCACCGTTCTGTCTATCCTCTCTGTCAGGGTCCAGGGGCCCCTTCTGTTCACATGGCTCTGGGCCCACCTGTACCGGCCCCATCTGTCAGCAAAGCAGCCCCAGCATCCTACAAACCTGGTGGAGGAAATTCTCCTCTGAAGAATTGACGTCACTAGGTGTTCTCCTGAGAGTTATGCCCTGAAAAATTAGTTACATTGGGGAAGAATAAAGGGCATTTCAGCATGGAATAGAGGCATGCCTCTCTCCCTGGTATTAATAAGGAACCTCTCCCCTACATAGCCATATTTCACGCTGCCATTTTTGAATACTATTTCACATCCATACAAAAATAAAAGAAAAACAGGAATGAACAAAAAATATTTTCTTCAGGACACTGAGAGTATTTTAATTATTCAAGCATATTCCAATTTTAATGTAAAAAGATCAAACAGATATACAGTTTTCTAAGCTTTGCATAACCAAACATATTTGTAATATTCCCTCTCACACTTCCAATTCAAGTAAGACAACTGTTTTTCATTCAGTTTTAATTTTTTTTGGCATTGCTGGCAAAGAAGTCAGAATCATGTGCCAGAGAAATAGCTCTTTGAAAGAAACACGAACTTTTAATATTAACACCCCCTGCCTCCTATAAAGTATAGTCACATAGTGGGAGTGGGGAAGGGAGGTTCTACAATTGAATAATACGTAAGACTTGCCAATTTTGTTCCTGTCTGAATTTGATTCATATTTAATCCAGATATGGGTGTCAGTTTAGAGCCTCAAGTGCCAAGAAGAGAACAGAATGGTCACTGCCAGCCATTGTAGAGAGTGTTTTATGCCAGGACTGAACAGGATCTAAAAAATATTGATGGCACCTGAATTCGTACATTAGAACCCCTTGATGTACAAGCCGTCCTCTTGCTTCTGATGTTCCCTTGCCTATTTCCTGCGTGTGTGCGAAGCACTGCAGCGACCCTGTTTATCTGGCCCCTGCACAACATTGTCAAGACACATTTCCATTTTCCAAGTGACTGCTGCCACTGGGCTGCAGTCTGTGCTCATTTCTCGAGTAGCTAAACCCTTTGACACTGTGGTTTTTAATTAAAATTACATTAAAGTTAATCAACCAGAAAGAGGCTGCTGTAGAAGGCAGGTTTGATTGCAACCTGCAAAGGGCACGAAGGCTGCCAACTTGCTAAAGATGTGCCTGCAGATGCCAATCTGCCTGCACGAGCCCCACGGTTACAGAGTGGTTGATGAGAGGTCAGTTCGGCTTGCATTTGTTGGTACTGTCAAAAAAATCACAGTGGCAGCAGTATGGTCAAAGTTTAGAAGCAGATAAGCCTCTCCAAAGCACACTATCCCTGTATTTCTGCTACTGCCCCAGACCACTGATGCGAAAGTGTTATATCCCAACTATTTCATCTTCAATCTCCGTTAGGCTCAACTGGGAGTCATTAGCTTTGCTGTTTGAGGAGGCCATAGATACTCTTAGATGAGCAGGTTGTCTACTGGCTTGAGTTTCTAGCATTTGATTGTTCAGTGTTTGGTGTGTTTTGGTTTTGAAATAAACAGGGAAAAATGTTTACTACTTCAGGATCTTTTGTTTTTTTCCCAGTGTCTCTCAAAGGGGCATCACAGAAAATGAATATACATTGCCTAGTCTATCTCCTATTATTCTGAAACAAGATACTATCAAACATAAGCTCACACCAAAGATCTATTATTTCCTAGTTATCAAACATTTCAATTATATAGTCTAATTTAAATATTATTTCTGTTAATTTCTTCTATGATTAATTTATTATACCCAAGACTTAGCAAATTATCTGAAACTTGGTAGAGATTATTGTTACTATTTAATAATGAATCAATTATTAAATTTTTATTGATAATTAATTCATAAATAAGTGATCACAAGTAATAATTTTATGCCTCTTTCCTAAAACTATAAAATCATCATTAGTACAAAAAGTGACTATTGGTAATCGCTCTTTATATCATTGTATTGAGAAAGATTCTGAAATATGCAAATAATTCAGCACGGAGTAAGATCTCAGACAATGGTTTTGAACATTTCTCTTGCTCTAAGGCTTGGGGAGCAATACAGAAATCATGAAATTCTTTAATTGCTTAGAAAAATTTGATAAAACCATACAGTGATGATTTACAAAGGAAGAGAAATACCTTGATAAAATTAATTTAAAGTTGTACAATGTTCCATATTTTTTGGAATTCGAGTAAATAATTTTCATATGTGGGGACTGCTAATTCATACCTACGATATGCTTTACTAATAGGTTAATCAAGAAGTTTAAAAGTTTCAGTTTTTAAAACTGAACTAAATTTTTGACAATCTCTTTTTAAAGAGCTCTTAGCTATAGCACAGCGGGTAGGGCATTTGCCTTCCAAGTGGCCAACATGGCCAACCCAAGTTCGATTCCTCCACCTTTTCTTGGAGAGCCTGGCAATCTACCGAGAGTATCTCGCCCGCACAGCAAAGACTGGCAAGCTCCCCGTGATGTATTTGATATGCCAAACACAGTAACAACAAGTCTCAAAATGGAGATGTTACTGGACCTGCTCGAGAAAATTGATGAACAACAGGAGGACAGTGACAGTATGTTACTTTACTTGTAAAATTGATTAGTTGTATTTTATTAAAATGACTTTTAGTTCTTTAAAATAATTTTTAGTTTTTTTTAAAACTGACATAAAATATTAGACATCAGTCTGAAACCTGACCCTAGCCCAATGAAACTCAAGTATTACTTGCAATGACTTCTTCAATTTATGAAATTCATAACCAGTCAATTAACACAGAGTAGTGGAACACTGCATGGGGTCTTAACTTCACTTTCCACTGATAGAACACTGAACTGTGTGGCCACACGTATGACCACACTATACTGCATTCCTCCAGCCACACAATACAGACACTGGTATCTCAGGTAGAAGCCACAACCCTGAAGTACCCTTAATTGCTCCTATAGTATGAGTTACTCAGAGAGCTCCCTTGGGAAGAAACTATAAAGATTCAGCCCAGAGCACAAAAGACATAATGGGGAAGCCGTGTAAAAGTTCACCAAGTTCAAGGAGTGAAGATAATGGACCCGAAGGCTCTACCAATACCATCCAGCTCTATAATCTCTCACATATGACTTTAGGGACACCATAATGTGAATCTTTAGAGCTCAAAGGAAACAATGGCTCATGTAGTCTTAATAAAGTACAAAACATATAACAGCAGAACTGAGAAAACTACAAACTGAAGTGACGGTCTGAAGAGTATGAAAAGGCAAATAAAAACCTCCATGGAAGGCCTCAAAAGCAGAGTAACAACAGCAAAGGAAAAAAAATTGTGAGTTCCAAGATCGAATGCAGGAAATCTCTATAGACAAAAAGAAGAGGGGAAAACTGTGAAAAGAAATGACAGAACACCAGAGAACTATGGGATAAGTTCAAGAGGAATGATGTAAGAATCATCAGAGGAAAAAGAAGGTAAATTTGATAAAGTACCAGTAGTCAATAAATAAATAAGTAAAATAAATAGATAAATAAATGATGAGATTTTCCTACAGTTGAGTCTGTGTGCCCAGATTCAAGTAGCTCAAAGGGCTTCACACAAAGTAAGCATAAATAGAAATTCCAAACACGTTGTAATCCAAATGACAAAACTCAAATGTAGAAACAAAATATTTAAAGCAGCATGATCGAAGAAGGAGCTCACATACAAAGAAAACCCCATAAGATTCATAACAGATCTAATGGGCCAGAAAGGAATGGTGATATATAGTATAAAAGCTGGAGGGATTTCAAAGTCTGGGGACAGACTTCAGAGGTGGTTGGAAAAATTGGAGACAACAGTGGAAGTAAGGTACAATGAAGATGGAAATGGTGTTGAACTATTCAGTGCCTGTAACAAATCATCGTTAACAACGACCTTATCTATTCCATGAAAACTCCAAAATATATTAACACAGAATGGCTTTAAAAGTTTATTAATGATAGGTGAGACATGATTATTTCCATAACCAGATCCAAGTATAAAATAAAATTTAATGCAATATACTTTAGATTCCAGAGTTGAAAATTTATATATGTAAATGAGAATAAGCATTTTATTACACTGTACTAAATGGTTTTAATTTTCATATTTACATAGGTTAAAATCATATAGTAATCACAAATTGGCTCTTACTTTTTTTTTACTTTAACAGTTCTTTTTCAAATTTATTTTTTATTTTTTACAGACTTACAAAATTTTGTGATTATGTTTCAATCACATAATAATCAAAAACCCATCCCTCCACCAGTGACCATTCTCTACCACCAATGTTCTCAGTATCCCTCCCACCACCCCCATCTCACCCCTCCCCTCTGTGGCAGGCACATTCCCTTTTACTCTCTCTCTCCTTCTGGATGTTATGGTTTGCAATATGTTAGGTCCATAGTCTACTTTCAGCACACATCTCCCATCCCAAGTGAGCCCTTTCAAGCAAGCATCATTTACTTGATGGTTCCTTCTCTATCCCAGCTGCCCTTTCTCCGAGCACATGAGGCCAGCTTCCAAGCCATGGAGTAATCCTCCTGGTCCTTATCTCTACTATCCTTGGGTGTTAGTCTCTCATCATGTTACTGTATATTCCACAAATGAGTGCAGTCTTTCTTTGTCTGTCCCTCTCTTTCTGACTCATTTCACTTAGCGGGATACTCTCCAGGCCCATCCACTTACATGAGAATTTCATCTTTTCTAACAGCTGCATAGTATTCTATTGTGTAGATATACCAGTTTCTTTAATTAGTTACTGGTTTTTTCCTGATCATTCCATTAGGCATTCCTAAAGTTTTGTTGGAATAAGTAATATAAAGCAATTTGTTAAATGCCCAAGGGCGCAGGTTAGGATTGGGAGGGAAACTGGGGATATTGGTAGATGGAATGGAATTCACATTCTAGTGCTAGAACACTAAATGATCAATACAACTGTATAATGAACAATTTTGTAAGCCATAGTGTTTTTATTTTAAAATTAATAAAATTTTAAATTTAATTTAAATTAATTATTTAAAATTATTTTTAAAATATTATTAAAATTATTTATTATTTTTAAATACTGTCACTGTCCTCCCATTGTTCATTGATTTGCTTGAGCGGGCCCAGCAACGTCTCCATTGGAGACTTTTGTTGTTACTGTGTTTGGCATATTGAATATATGCCAAACACGGATACCTTGCCAGGCTCTGCTGCGTGAGCGAGATACTCTCGGTAGCTTGCCAGGCTCTCCGAGAGAGGCGGAGGAATCGAACTCGGGTCGGCCATATTGGCTGCGTGCAAGGCAAAACGCCCTACTGCTGTGCTATAGCTCCAGCCCATTTTTAAATAATTAATGTTATTTTTTAAATAATGTTGAATTACTTAAAAATACTTTAGTAAAGAAAACTTAACATACTCTTTTATACAGTTATTTCATGTTTCATGTTTGAAAATTTTCTGGTTTATCTTTTTATATTCTTTCATGTTCTATTTTTATATCTTTTTTTTTTTTGCTTTTTTTGGGTCACACCCGGTGATGCTCAGGGGTTACTCCTGGCTTTGCACTCAGGAATCACTGCTGGCGGTGCTCAGGGGACCATATGGGATGCTGGGAATCGAACCCAGGTCAGCCACGTGCAAGGCAAACGCCCTACCCGCTGTGCTATTGCTCCAGCCTCACTATTTTTATATCTTTATTCCTTAAGAATGCCTCTGGGAAAAGTATATAGGTGGATATTTATGAATTCAGTCTGACAGTGTAGGTGAAAACATTTGAAAAATTTCCAGATTATTCTTAAGGGGGTTGGTTATATGTGAATAATTAGCTAAACTCAAGAATTTTCCTTTACCAGCTATGAGACTGAGGGAAATTGTTGGTGAAAATCTCAAACTCATCTTTTCTCCTCAAGAATTTTATACTTCTGATCTCATTTTCATGCATTCTTATCCTTTTTATTCCCCTTTCTCAAAATTTACGTAGATCTATCAATTAAATACACATTAAATCTGGCAAAATGAAGTAAACTATGGGAATAGGAGGTTTTATTTTTATGCTGTAAAACAAGACATCTATATCAATTTGTATGCTTTTGATTGCTAGTACTCTAACAGTGACTTAAAGACTAGGACACTCAATTATTTTACATAACAAATAATGTACGAATTCTAATTTAGGTAGTGAAGCTCAAAGCTGTCTTTAACATATCAATTTCTATTCCATCTTTCTTATTTAGTATTCTTATAACTTTTTTTGTCTTGGTACAAATGCTTTGTGATCACAAGGAGACTGTTTTAGCTCCAATTATCCTTGCTAAATTCAAAGGTAGGAAATAGTAGACCTGTTACATAGCAGTAAAGATCTCTTTCAGGAATTTTTTAAATTTAATTTTTAATTTTTAAAATTAATTCTATTATCTATTTAGTTGTATCAACTAATATAAGATATATTATTTTGTGCCTCTTAAGGAGGCAGGCTTGTGGGGCAAGTGGACACTGGGGACAATGGTTGGAAGAAGGTCACAGTGGTGATAAGATTGTTGATGGAATGTTGAATGCTTATAAAAACTATATTATAAACAACTTTGTAAACCATGGTGTTTAAATCGTAAATCAAGTCCCCCCCACAAAAAACTCTTGGATGCTAAATTTGACATTCCATCATACTGCACAGTTTTGATCAGTTTTGATGACTACTTAGAAATTTATTGAACATTTAGGAGGCCATAGCACTTCCTCCAATAGTTGGGGCAAAGTTTACTGTTAATATTCATGGGGTGAGTCTGCATAGTTATCCTATTGAAAGATCCATGGGAGACATTTCCCCATTGTATTACAGATGAATTTATGTCCCTGCATAATGATTATGAGATAACACTATCTTGATTCTTTAAATAGAAGATACTGAGACAGAGCTAGAGTACAGAATACTTACTAGAGTCATGATCAATACATATAAAAAAAGAGGTAGGAAATGGAAACAGAATTGGACAGAGGTGGTTGAGAAGAGAGAGAGAGAGAGAGACAAAGAGAGAGAACCTTACAGTTGTGCTAGAATTATTGAGTCTGTGTTGACCTGTCTAGCTCACAAGAGGTGAGCAGGTCTAATATATTCGTGAATAAGACTCAGCTTATTCTATAAGAGTTTACATTTTCCAGCAGGTTAGCTGAGTCTTTTTGGGCAGTGAGGGGATCAAGAGATCAGAGGTCCACCATACTTAGACTCAGTATCAACACTTTGTCACTTTTTCTGTGTGTGTTGGTCAAAGCAAGTCAAAAGTTCAGTCTAGTTTTAAGGGGTAGATAAACAATCCACCTCCTGATAAGAGGAGCTGCAAGACACAAAAGCTAGAGGAGCTAAATGAAACTTAACTTCAGACTTTATCATCTAAACCAAATCATCCAGTTTAGGAGATATTTCTAATCTCCAGCTTGTTCTGTTTTGGTATAGAAGAAATCATGTACAGGAAAATGAATGAATGTGAATAACAACATTTCTTAAGAACACATTCTCAAACTACCTGTCCTTAATATGCAAAAAGTAGTAATCTCTTAACTGCTGTCCCATCCAGTGAAGAAGATAATAATTCTGATTTTATATTGCCAATTTGATCAGGCTGGAACATTACAGCTTACTCATTTTTTCATCAATATTATAAGTCCTTTCTTGCATGGCATGTTTGGTACAACGACAGAACATTTATGATAGCATGAGAGAGTCAAGGTAGAAATATCAAAATAAAATGGCATGATAATTGTAATTTTCACTTCCTGCATTTTAAAATTTTTTAAGAAGCAAATCTTGAAAGTACTAAAGCCATCTAACCAAGAAGATTCTTGGATTGACATGTACATTTAAGCAGCAAATTTTTAGTGATTCAATACATTTAAAATTTCTGATAAATAAGAATTATGTTTTAAATTACAAAACATCTTTATATTTATAGTAGCATTGTAGCACTGTCCTTCATTGTTTATCAATTTGCTCAAGTTGGCACCAGTAACGTCTCCATTGTGTGACTTGTTACTGTTTTTGGCATATCGAATACGCAGTGGGGAGCTTGCCAGGCTTTGCCGTGCAGGCGGGATACTCTCTGTAGCTTTCCGGGCTCTCCGAGAGGAACAGAGGAATTGAAGCCAGTTCGGCTTCATGTAAGGCAAATGCCCTACCTGCTGTGCTATTGCTCCAGTCCTATATTTACAATAAGTAATAAAACAACACATAATACAATTTTCCTTGGATTCTTGTAGTTGTTCAAATTTTACCTCATTCTACACCTGTGAGAAATAGAATTTACAAAAAAATAAAAGCTTATACAACTCTTTTCAGAAACAACGGTAAACTGTTTTATTGACAGAATCAGCAATTTAATTAAAAAGTCTGTTATTATGGTGTTAATAAACCTGGCATATTTTCAATTTAGATTGACACTATTCAAACTGATACTTTTCAGTAATAAAATATGTCAGAAAATCTGGATGAAAACTTTGACTATTTAAGTTGAGAGTTTTTACTTGAAAATGTTGGAGGCTATTACAGATGTTCATGATCAATTATGCTTTTTCATAAAATGTTGTATTTAGAGTCAATATGAAATAATACGCTGTGTACTGTATATCTGGTTTTAGAGAAAAATAATTACCTACACATAATTATTCATGCCAGAAAAAATTTGAAATGGATAAATTTACTTTGGATTATAAAATTGAATTTTTTTCGCTACTTTTATTCTTTTAGCACATACTTATTGAGCTTATATTATGTGTCAGTTACTTCTATACAGATTGGAATATGAGGCACAAGCTAGACAAATATGCCAACCTCATGTAGTTTATATCTTAGTAATTCTGTTATGAAATTAAATTAAATTCTCAAATGAAGGCAGAAACATTGCAGTAAAGCAATAGTTCATTACAAAACTTCAAAAGGCTAAAATTAATTTTATATATAACAAGTATATATTCTCTTTTATTACTCAGTACCAATTTTTTCTTTTTTAAAAGTATTTTTAGAACAACACCATTATTTACAAAGTTGTTCATAACAATTATTGCATGCATACCCAATACCAATCCCACCACCAGGGCGATCTTCTAGCCATCAATGTCCCCTAGCTTATGAATTGATGCTGTAACACAGAACACCGTTTCTGTCATTGAGAATGCTAAAAATTTTAATTTATAGGTCCTGTTGTACGTCAAATTGTGATCCTAAGCTGAACATAAGGAAATTTAGCCTAATATATGACATAATAGGCTGTGTACTATATCTCTGGCTTTAAAGAAAAATCATTACCTACATATTCATGCAGTAAACATTTTTTTGAACAGACAAATTTACTTTGAATTATAAAGTTGAATTTTTTTGCTTTCATTCTTTCAGCACATATTTATTGAGTTTATATTATGTGTCATATATACGTACAAGTATATGTGTATATATACATACATACATATATGTATATGTTTATACATATATACATATACACTTATAGATGGAATGGTGAAAGAACCAAATGCCCACTTATATGGCTGTGACTATATATGTAGATGTGGCAGAAGCTGGGAAAAGTATTCGTAATGCCCACCTGTCCTTCGCCAACTACAAGACCAAGATGACTGCCCTCCGACGTCCTGATGGATCCATCACATCCTCCAGAACGGCAATGGAGAAGATTATCCATGACTTCTACTCAAATCTCTTCGATAGCCATGTCCACTTGCCGACATACCAAATTCCACAGGATGAATATGTCGTTCCCAACGTTCTCCCTTCCGAAATCCAACACGCCGTTTCGTTGGTAAAGAAACAAACAGCACCCGGCCCAGACAAGGTCAGACCTGAATACCTGAAGAACCTGCCGTCAGTACTCATCAATACACTGGCTTGGCTCTTCACTCGCTACCTGTCTGAATGCAAAGTTCTGTCCCAATGGAAAACCAGCAGGACGGTACTACTGTTCAAGAAAGGAGACATCCATGACATTGGCAACTATCGCCCGATCTGCCTATTGCCTATCTTCTACAAGTTGTTCACTCAAGTCATCTTAAATAGGATTGGCAGAACACTAGATGAAGGACAACCATGCGAGCAAGCTGGGTTCCGCAAAGGATTCAGCACCATCGACCATATCCACACGATAACCAAGCTCATTGAGGTTTCTCGGGAGTTCAAGATGCCGCTCTGTCTAACGTTCATTGATTTAAAGAAGGCCTTTGATTCTGTTGAGACGGAAGCGGTCATGGAAGCCCTAGCCAATCAGGGCATTCAAGCCCAATACATCAGGATCCTCCGTGAGCTGTATTGCGGATTCACTACCAGGATCTCACCATTCTACAAAGAAGTGATCGTTGATGTCAAGAGAGGGATGCGGCAGGATGATACCATTTCACCGAAACTCTTCAGTGCCACCCTCGAGAACATCATGCGATGACTGGAATGGGAAGGAATGGGCGTGAAGATAGATGTTTGGCAACTACACCACCTCCGCTTTGCTGATGACATTGTTTTAATAACACCAAACATCAGCCAAGCGGCACAAATGCTGGCCTACTTTGACCGTGAGTGTGGAAAGGTAGAACCACAGCTGAATCTTACGTAGACAATGTTCATGAGAAACAGCCTCGTTCCTGATGCCCCATTCGCTCTCAATGGAACGACCATCTCCGAATGCAACAGCTATGTGTACCTAGGTCGAGAAGTCAACATGACAAATGACCTGGCACCCGAGCTGCGCAGGAGGAAGAGAGCGGCTTGGAACACCTTCAAGAACGTCGAAGAAATAGCTAAGAGGACGAAGAACCTCCGGCTCCGGGCACATCTCTTTGATTCCACTGTTCTTCCTGCATTAACATATGCCTCAGAGACCTGGGCCCTATGCAAACAAGATGAGAACGCTATTCAGGTCTCCCAAAGAAGAATAGAAAGAGCTATGCTTGGAATATCACGTTTCACTCAAATGAGAGAAAGAATCCGGAGTTCTGACATCCGTCGACGATCAAGAATCAGGGATGCTGTCTCATTTGCCAAGGTGTCGAAAATCAGATGGGCTGGTCACGTAATGAGATTTAAAGACGACCGCTGGACTAGAGCTGTTACTGATTGGATTCCACGGGATGTCAAAAGACCGCGTGGCCGCCCACCTACCAGTTGGTCAGACTTCTTCGTCAAGATCATGAAAGATCGGTTTGAGGCTCTTCATGTTCCCAGAGCGAACAGATGCCATTGGGCTACACTAGCACGTGACAGGGATAAATGGAGACATTACTGGCGCCCGCTCGAGCAAATCGACGACTAACGGGAAGTTAAATGATTAAGTGATTAAGTGATGGCTGTGACTAAGGAACCAATTACTCCTTCCTGGAGAAATTTTAACTGCAAAATACACCAGGAGAAACATATATAGAACCAATGATCAGAAATAGGGTAAATTAAATATCAGGAATATCAACAGTTTACTCCTCAGGTAAGAGATCACTGACCACAAGTTGTTAAAAGGAAGTAAAGAGTTGCATTTCTAGCAATGCTGTTTGAAGTATTCATTGCAATGATGGGTATAAGCACTGTCCTCCCGTTGTTCATCGATTTGCTCGAGCGGGCCTAGTAACGTCTCCATTGTGAGATTTGTTGTTACTGTGTTTGGCATATCGAATACATCATGGGTAGCTTGCCAGGCTTTGCCGTGCAGGCGAGATACTCTTGGTAGCTTGCCGGGATCTCTGAGAGGGGCGGAGGAATCAAACCCGGCTCGACCGGGCTGTCTGAGTGCAAGGCAAACACCCTACCACTGTGCTATCGCTGAGCCCAATGATGGGTATATCTTTTCCAAATTGTTCCTGGCTGCATCAATATTTCTTTGGGGTGGAGGGGGGCTTCCTGGTAGCTTGACAAATCACTAAGTACATCACACGGTATTTTGTTTTTCTTTAAAGAGAAGCTTCACTTTAACTAAAGTATAAACCCACCCTTCCTTCCTTCCTTCCTTCCTTCCTTCCTTCCTTCCTTCCTTCCTTCCTTCCTTCCTCCCTCCCTCCCTCCCTCCCTCCCTTACTTCCCTTCTTCTCTCCTTCCTACCTTCCTTTCCCTCTTCCTTCCCTCCCTCCCTCTTTGGTGCTCAACCTCAGGCTTACTTCTGGTAATGTACTCAGGGATGACTCCTGGTGATGCTTGAGGAACCATATGTGGAGCTGGGGATTTAAACCTGGGTCAGCAGCAAGCAAGGCAAGTGGCTGACATCCTGAACTTTCTCTCTATCCCTGTTTTGTTGTTCATATCAAAGTACATAAGTTTGATGATAACCATTTTTCAACCTATATTGTAAAAACTTATCGGCAAGAATTTTCAATGGATACTAAGTAAGTAAAAATTTGAGGAGAAACAGAATATTTACACAGTATTAAGCTATAAGTTACAAAAGAATTTATAGTCTTGATGAAAACTACATTAAAATGATCAGAAGTATGTACTCTTAAATGGAATTAAATACATAGGAAGCTCCTTGAACATGTTTCTTGTTTTATTTTCTAGTAACTATGCAGAAAGGTAAATTTAAAATGGAAGCTAACAAGGAGAGATAGTGAGACGAAATATAACAGCAAAGAGATAGCACCTTCCTTTCATTTAAATCCAAAGTAAATGGATATCACAAGGTGATACATTTCTACATTGAGTAACTGGACTAACTAAAAAGCTAGTCCCCAAAAGCCTGTCTAATAGATTAACAAGAATGAGCGTGAATATGATTTTTGCATTATTCACAAGTAGTAATACTTTTATGAATAGAAAATGTGTGTGTGTGTGTATTTTTTGTGGGAGTAGAACTGTAAGATGTGACAATTAGAAAGAAGAAACAAGTGGGTTTCTGAGCAAGGACCTTAAGGAGAAGAACAAAGATAGTCAGAGGATTTGCAAGTATTGTCCATAGCTATAAAACCTACAATTTTAAAAAGGGAATGGAAAACGCTGCTGGACTTATTTTACTTATGATCAAGAAAACAGAAACATCATCACTAAACACAAGTGCCATTGTTAAAATCATTAAGTGCCTTTTCTTCTCTCTCTCTCTCTCTCTCTCTCTCTCTCTCTCTCTCTCTCCTTTTGGGCTTTGTGGTTTGCAATATTGATACCAAAAGGTTATCAAGAATGTCCCTTATCTACTTAGAGAGAGAGAGAGAGAAAGAGAGAGAGAAGAAAAGTGCCTGCCAAAAAGTCAAGCAGGGGTTGGGGGGTGGGGGTTGATGGGAGGGAACTTGGGGACACTGGTGCTGAGAAATGTACACTGCTGAAGGGATGGGTGTTGGAATACTGTATGACTGAAATCCCATCATAACTGGCTTTGGATGCTCTAAATAAATCAATAAATTTTTTAAAAATGTAAAAAAAGAAGAAACGAAGGCCACAGATTTTGAAAAAAAAAGTAAGTGCCATTGTTATATATTAAGTCTCTTTTATTTGACAAAGGGATGGTCTTAGAAATTCAAGTATAGATAAAACATAACCTTTTTAAATTTAATTCTGAAATAGGAAAAAATAACTGCAAGTATTAAATTTAAAATACTGTATTAAAGACTCTGTAATGAAGAGAGGGAAAAATAGGGTCTTAAAGATGCAAATTATCTAAAAAGGCCTCATAATGCTGATAATGACTGATAAAATCTAACAGGAATTTAATGCAACTATAGGATTTTTCTTCTTTTAACACTTTTATAGAAGTATTTTTTATGACACTTCTTGAACCATCATCATGATATATTATCCTAGTAAATTAACCTATATTAACACTTAAATCTCTCAGAAACATGATATATAAAACATTTTTTGAAGTTGATGCTGACAGCTAAATAAAAGGTAGCTTATATTTGGAGAACGTTGAAAAAAGAGGAGACAACCATGAGAGAGACAAGGCAATAAAGAAACAGATTAGGGAGTAGTTAGGTAAGGAAGTATGGAAGAGTGCATGAATTATGGCAGCAAAAATATCTAGAGAGGATGATTTGGCCCAAAATTTGTATTAATGTCAATAATATTTTATTGACAATGAATACCAAGGCAAGCAATAGAGAAACTCACCTTTGCTTCTAGTGTCTGGCAATCTAATATATGATTTATAGTTAACTTTCTGAGTAAAATGTTATTGGTTCAGTGACCATCAGCTTGCATTTATCTCTGATCACAGACTACATAGCCAAACAGACATACTAGATGAGAATTTATAGGAATAATATAGGAATAATATAGATATTAATTATATATAGGAATAATATAGATATTAACAAGGGATATGCATTTATAAAATCCATAGAATCACCTGACTGTATGGAGTACAGCATATGTCAGAAAACTTAAGGTAGGCTGAAATGATTCTCCATGAGTTACATATGTCTATACATCTTGCGACCCTTGCACATTTTTCTCAAAATACCATTTCATATGTGTTAATATAGTGAAAAATCTTTCGAAGTTAAAGATAATGCCTTCCTCCATGGCACAAGGTAGATTTGTTTATAACCTTGGATGCATGAATCTTCCTCCAGAGATAAGTCATCATTATAAAAATTTGAATTCCCTAGGTGCCAGACTGTTCTATAATACTACCAACTGCATCTGCCTCTGGGCTTATCCACGTTGCTTCAGTAAAATTTGAGGATAAGGGTAGTAGACAAATGCTCATACTTATACTTCTTTCTGTAACACAGATAATAAACTCCTCTCTGACTAAGAAAGCCCATCCTTTCTGTTATTATCCATGAAATTGTGACAGGAAAAGCTATTAGCTTCTAAGTAGGAAAAAAATCAAGGCCACTTCACAGTTATTGATGGAAAATTCATCCATATTCTTAATTGTGATGTGCTTAACATAAAAGAATTGGTAAATTGAGTAGTTTTTAAATTTAATTAGTTGTAATTTTTTACCTTCTTTACAGATGCATCACAATCCCCAGAACTGAATCTTGCCTAAGATTTAAATAAATTAGCTTTCTTTGTGACTGACTTAAATTTTCATAATTTTTGAATAGAAGTGTTAATGATGAGCAATTTTGACCTGCTAGAAATCCTCACCGAAAAATAGGAAATGATGGTAATGCTAAAATGTCTGTTTCAGAATTCACTGATGTAGTTTTCTTTTCTATTCTGAAGGAACAAACCCCTTAGGGATCTGAGGATAGATTTAAAAGTGCAAAAATAGTTTACTTAGAAATTAAACATACAATGGCTATTATGTGAAATGGAATCTTTCTGAATTTCAGCTAAGAATAGTTACTGGCCATGGAATTCACTGTTGTAGTTCTTACCCGTAATATATGTGTGACAAGGTGACACATGTATATTAGAACCTCAGAATATTTAAAACTGATGAAGGTATCCTATAAACACTGTCCTTAAAAAGTTTTGTCTCTTATAAAGCAGAATAAAATTTATTTTTGAAGCTAAACAGAGGTTTTTTTAAAGGACAGTGATTTACAAAACTAGTATCATGCTAAGTAAATTGAGTCAGAAAGAGAGGAACAGATATAGAGAGATTGCATTCATCTGGGGAACATAAAGTAGCAAAATAGGAGACTAACACCCAAGAATAGCTGAGATAAGTATCAGGAGGTTTACTCCATTGCTTGAAGGACAGCCGCACATGCTAGGGGAAAAGGGGGCTCAGATAGAGAAGGGGCACCAAATAAAGGGTGTTGGGAGGATCTTCCCAGGATGGGAGAAGCATTCTGAGAGTAGACTATAGACCAAACATGATTGCCACTCAATGCCTCTTTTGCAAACCACAGCACCCAAAAGGAGAGAGAGAACAAAAGGGAATGCCTTGCCACAGAGGCAGGGTGGGATGTGGGGATGGAGGGGTGGGAGGGATACTGGGATCAGTGGTGGTTGAGAATGGGCACTGGTGAAGGGATGGGTGTTCGATCATTGTATAACTGAAACCCAAGCACAAAAATTTGTAAGTCTACAACTGTACCTTATGGTGTTTCACTAATAAACATTTTTTAAAAAGAGATTCATATATAAAACACTCCACCAGAATGTCTGCTTCTCCGCACCAATGTTCCAGTGTTTCTCCCCTCCATACTCTCTTACCATACTAGAAAGTGTGGTAAGCTTGCTAGTGGAAGATGGTTCTCAGTTTCCATTGCCTTTCAGCATTTGTTATTCCTCTACCATGTTTATTTCCCACATAAAAGACAGATCATTCTGGGTCTGTCCTTCTCCTAAACTAACTTCACTCAGCATGTTACTCTCCAGATCCATCAATATAGCAGCAAGTTGTGTGACTTCATCTTTCCAAAACCCAAGTAGTATTGCCCATTTTCACTAATGGAAATAAATTTAAGGAAAATTTTCACTTTTATGACAAAAGGCAGAAAAGGAAAGATCATACCCAGTATTTGTTTTAGCAGTCCTTTTAGAGGTAGCATGTGGACAAGTGGACAGCCACAAACAATGCTGATCACACTGAAGTGAAGAAGCCAGGTTAAAAGTTAAATTGCAAATGGAACTGACATTTTATCTATTTTTTTTCAAGAATTCATGACTTTTTTCTGGGAATAAAAAAATTATCACAGAAAGAGGACTATTTGATTTTAACTGTAAAACACATATATATTTAACACTTTCTGAAGTAAATCTTGGAACAAAGTGGTAAATAAATAATAGATGAACAAGGGAGGAGGGAAGCTAATAGAAAAGTATACAACATAAAATATGTGTCAAAATATATACCAAGCTTGCCCTCTCTTACAGTTTCTTTTCTTTTTCTTGCTTCTGAACAAAATACTATTTTATACTAAATAATGGTATGACTATTCCTTCATTTCTGCTTACATATCATTTATCCAGTAAGCTCTTCTTTGACTACCCTACAGAAAATAGCAAGAAGGTTCATTCCCTAGCTCAGTACTTTCTAATCTTCCTTATTCAACTTTACTTTTATCTTTTTTGTGACCATAATGCTAACTGCCATTTTGAAATGCCTTTACTTGTGAATTTATATCTGACTTTTTCTATGCCCATGGAGAAAAAGACTTTTATTCACTCTGTATTATAAACCTAGAACAAAGACTAGTACAGACTGGACACTCAAATAATTATAGGGCCAGAGTACAGCAGGTAAAGCACATCCCTTACGTGCAGACAGGGGCTTGATCCCCAGATAGGGGTTTGAGCCACATTTGATTCCCTGAGCCCTACCAGGAGTAATCCCTGAAAGCAAGACCAGAAGCAAACCCTGAGCATAACTGGATATAGCCCCCAAACAAAACAAAAACAAAACAAAACAGAAAAGATATAAAAAATATTTGTTGAATGAATGAAGGAAAACTAGTTTAAATAGGATAGGACTGGAGTGATAGTACAGCGGGTAGGGCATCTGCCTTGCACAGGGCCAACCCAGGTTCGATTTCTCCATCCCTTTTGGGGAATCCGGCAAGCTACAGAGAGTATTCCACCCGCAAGGCAGAGCCTGGTAAGCTCATCGTGGTGTATTTGATATGTCAAAAACAGTAACAACAAGTCTCACAACGGAGACATTACTGGTGCCTGCTCGAGCAACTGATGAACAACGGGAGGACAGTGACAGGGTATTATAGTAAGAGAAATTCAGAGGTAATTTGCTTCAATATTTTAAAGTAGCTCCTGTAGTTCTAAAGATTACATTCTCACACAAATACGTGTCTGCATTTTAGTAAGTGGGTAAATTTTAGAGCACTATTAAGTGGATCACACTGAAGTGAAGAAACCAGGTTAAAAGTTAAACTGCAAATGGAACATATAATGAACATCCCTACTTTTGTGGAACTTCATTCTAATTTAAAAATTAAATGAAAGCATAGGGAAGGAAAGTGCTTTTCTCACCCATATTACTTTGAATGATGGAGTAAAAATTTTCTGAGAAGTCACCAGACTCTTTATATATCATGGATCAGAATAATAACACATGATTAACTATACATCTGTGGATAGTTAGGAAAGCAAGTCTTCAAAACTGTTAAGCTTCTTGTCTCTTTCTCTGGCAAGTGGGACTTTTTAGACGGAAAAGAGGTGGTGAATTATTGCTGGAGAGGCCAAGAATGCTAGCCACAAACAATGCTGAGCTCAATCATTCAATGTCTAGATTTGGAATAATGCAATGCAGTTAAAAATGATTATCTCATAGATAATATTTAATATTTATTGCTGAGATTTGGTTTCCTATTTTTGTCACTGCTTCTAACAGCCTTGATTGTATAGCACCTCTGACATCCTAATGAAAATGCTTTGGAAATTCCCCAAGAAATGTTAGATTGTTCCCAGGACTAAGGAAGGCATTTAATTTTCTCAACTGGAACACACTACAACTCCCCCCCAACCTATTTCTCCTATAATTCTGATTGGTCAATGAGTAACCTTTAAGATAAACTAATAGCTGATTATTTGTGTATAGCTCAGGACCAGACTTGAGTTTGAAACTTCTTTTATCCAGGGTAACTGCAAGACCAGACCCACATTCCTCCCTTGGTTTTTCTGTGGACAATAAAGCAATTGCCCAATCACTATTTCCAAATATCAAATGGAGAAGTGATAATTTGAGTATACGGTCCTGTCTGAAATGAAAAGAAAGAGGCAGCTTTTCTGACAGAGTTGTTCACACTGGCTCTGGATGGTTAGGAGACATTAGCTGGATTTCCCTAGACTGATATGCTTTTTGTTTGGTAGGTTAAAAATCATGAGAGCCTCCCAGGTAAATTGGATTTCTATCATACTAATTTAGCAACTAATCCTCCAAAAGAAGTCACTTTCAAATATTTATGCAGAGTTGCACCTTTATCCAGGTCAAAAGTTCACTGTAAGTCAACAAAATGGATCTTACGGGAAAGAGGCAAGAAAGGAATGAGAAAATCTTTATAGTTTTATTTCAGCAAAGACTGCTTTCTTTTGATGGGAGTTGGTACTCAGCAAAGCATACTAAAGGTAAGATATAGTGTGGGCTATAAATCGGGGGATAAACCTAAGTAGTATTTATGTGTATGCCATTTCTACTCCAGCTAGCCCACTCTCTAGAATGGATGAGGTCATGTATTTCAGAGTGCTGAAGGCTGTGTTAAGTCTTTGTACTGAACCACATTTCTGATGCTTTTTTTGCTATTTTAATTGTTATTTATTTTTACTGAACTGTCATAATATATACCATTACAAAGCTACTTGGATGGGTTTCAGTCATAGAATGTTCCAACACCCATCCCTCCACAGTGTATATTTCCCACCACCCATATCCCCACTTTATCCCACCATCACCCTACACCGCTCCCTATGCCTCTATGGAGGCATCTTTCTTCTTTCTCTGTCTCTTTCTTTTTGTGCATTATTTTGCAGTACAAGTATTAAAGAGGTCATTGTGTTTGTTCAGAGCACTCAGTATTTTTATTGGGAAGGTAGAGCTGGAGTAGCCTTTTATTTTTGACTGGGTGGCAGCTTTGTGGACATGAATGCTGGGGCTTCCAGAAATACAGGGCATTGGGAGCAGGTTCCCATTTTGACCCCGAGAAAGCCTGGGAATTTCAGTCACAAAACCCACATAGCCAAATTTTCAGCAGATTAATATCTCAGAGAGATTTTTCCTGAGACAGTGGAGTTGGCCAGGGACATGGCAATAACTTTAGATTATGGGAAAAAGTGGCTGCTAGGGGTTCTGTCCAGGCAGGCACCATAGTAACCCACCCCCCTTGGATCTGCATCATTCTGCTCAGCCTTTTGTGTGTCCAAGATTTACTGCAGGTTTTGATCCCTTTTGAGATTCATTTATGGGTCCCCGAAGAAAGACCAGTAGAAGAGCTTACATGTTGGCTTTGGAGTTGGTTAGTGGGGGTGACTGCTGGTGCTTCCAAGCGTATTGGGAACTGGGGAAATGTAGCCCAACTCAACTCTGAGGAAGCCTGGAAATTTCAGTCACAAAACCCATACAGCAAAAATTTTAGCAGGTTAATATCTCAGTGAGGTTGGTCCCAAGATGGTGGATTCTGGCCAGGGGCATAGCAGCATTTTGGATTGTGGGAACAAATGGCAGGGGCTCTGTTTATTTTGTGGGGGAGTGTCATCAGGCTGACCCTTTCATCGACTGATCTACCCTGGTCTGTTCAGTCTTGTGTGAATCTGAGCTTAACTGTGACTTTTGATTTCTTTTGAGATTTACCTATGGATCTCTGAAGAAAGACTAATAAATGAGCTGGTATGTCTCAGTGAGTGTGGTTTCCACATACCTAACTTTTGGCAGTTTAATTTCTTGGGAAACTTTGTCTTGAGTTGTTAGAGTCTGGCCAGAGATACAGAGATGAATTTGGGGTATCAGGACATCTGAAGGCACGATCTGACTGCTGATGCGCTCATCCCACAGGTCCAGGTTGACCAGCTGGGGATGTCATGTGCCCTGGTCCCCAGTGGTGATAGAAGGAGTGGCCCCACCAGAAACCTGGAGTGAGGTCAGGTCTGCTACTTTTCACAGTCTGGGGACTCTGGGCTGGCTTCAGCCACAGTTAGGGAGAGCATGAGCTGGAGGGCACATGCCCCATCCTTGGTCTCCAGACAGTTGACCCTCAGGGAGATTTTTTCCCCATAATATGCTACAGGCACATAGGCTGGTCTCACAAAGAAATGGCACACTCATGGTGATTATGATTACTCGGGGTCCCAAAGCAGCTCCAGGATCTGTGCCATGAGCCACAGGGACAGCAGCAGTTTTTTCGTCTTGGAGTGGCTTCTGGGCCCACAACTTTTCTGGAGCCAACCAGCCTCCTAAGCTGGTAGATCATATAGGAAACCGTTGATGCCACCACAATTCCAAGCATCAAACTGGCATGAAAAGTGTCTTTTAAAAAAAATTACACTTACATTCATTCCCACAAAATTATGGAGACTTTTTGTTGCATCCTGCCCCACAATTCAGAGTTCCGAGAGCCACCACCTGTCCAACTCATCCTGGCAGCTGCATTTGGGCCACTAACATTTTGGCTTCTCTCTTCACTAATTTTATTTTCAATGATTGAACCTACCTTTCTCAAAAGCTATCAACTGAATGTCCATAAATGTTACATATAAAATCTGCTTAAAACAAACTTTTTGAAACTAGTCTTATTCTAGTTTTTCACAGCTATCTTGAGCTAAATGTCTAAAATATTTTTGCAAGTATGTATTATTTGGACATAGGAGGTATAAACAAGCACAAAGAGAAACTTAGAATGAAAAAGCTGAATTCTAACCCTACCTATTGATTAACTCAGTGAGTATATTTTTTCTTTTAGTCTATTTTTCAATTACAGAGCTCGAAGTCCTATTCCCTTCACTTTAAGGAGAACTTAATTTTTAACATTGTTTTTTCCCACTATCATCAGTGTTTAATTACATGGACAGGGAATATCTATGGATCTTTTATATTCTATCATAATCCAGAAGGAAACCCAAACTGCTCTCAGGGCCAACTTATAAAATTTTGATAAGGTCACTGTCACTGTCACTGTCCTCCTGTTGTTCATCGATTTGCTCGAGCGGGCCCAGTAACATCTCCATTGGAGTCTTTTTTGTTACTGTGTTTGGCATATTGAATACGTCACGGGTAGCTTGCCAGGCTCTGCCGTGCGGGTGAGATACTCTCTGTAGCTTGCCAGGCGCTCTGAGAGGGGCGGAGGAATCGAAATTGGGTCAGCCATGTTGGCTGCGTGCAAGGCAAACGCCCTACCTCTGTGCTATCGCTCCAGCCCCTTGATAAGGTAGATATCATTAATTTTTTATGATCCCCTATGCAAATATGAGAATGTAATTTTAAAGTGTTTATTCTAAGTTAAAAGTGCTTAAAACAGTATTTATAACTTGTACATCAACAACTTAAGCCTGATCAGTTAAATATTCTCTATATTGCCTCTTGTCCCACATTCTTACCAATGTTGAAGAAATAATCTTACTATTCTATTATTAGTCAGTCTGAAAAGTAAATAAAACTGTTAGAAGATTGCCACCTTTAATAAATAAGAAAGGGAATAATCTTAAGATTCTATGATTTTTAGCATTTAATACAATTGTTTCTCCATTTTCTATATCAGGGATACCATGGAGCAGAACAAGAAATACTGCCAGGCAAATAAATGCAACTCCTGCATTACCCTTTCCATCCTTAGAAGGAAAATTTTTGTTATTGGTAATTTATTTGTTAGACCTTAGCATCAATTTTATTTAAATTAGCATCAATTTTAGTTAAATAATAGATTTCTTGATGTAAAAAAACAAAAGTAATTATGATCAAAATAAAAAGAGGTAACCATGTGTCACTGGAACAGATTTCAGTCATGGAATTTTTGACTTATAATACTTTGATTAAATTAAAACAAGTTATTTTACATAAAAATTTGGATTTCTGGAATTTTAATACTAAGAAGAGTGACAGCATTTTGTTTCAGTACTTGCCTCCCAAGGGAGAAAAAGTTCACTCAGGTGATACAGGACAGTGGAAACAATTTTTTAGAAGAAAATATAGTTAATAATAGAATACTCCAAAATATGTTTAGGGTACGGTAGCCTGAGAATGGGTATCCCCCAAAACTATGCTGCATGGGTTTGTATATAGTTCCTTCTTTGTTCCACAATATGAGAATTCCCATAACTTTCCTACTGTTGCTCTGCATCTAAAGCAGGAAAGCCCAGCCAGTATATCAGGTAATTTCAAACCCTGGAGACAAAAGTTCCAAAGGAGGGTAGTACCTCCATTCTTCAGTTTACACAAATCTGTAAGAATCTTTGGTGTGTTTTTATTTTGTGGGGGAGCATGTTTGGACATAAACATCAAACATCCCAGGGTGTTTTTGTTCTATGTAGCTTCCCTAATCATCATTCTATGTAGCTTCCCTAATTGTCAGCATTCTGAATTAGGTCTAGGAGATTTCCTTTGATTTATATGTGCCTCCCCAGCCTGCTTTTATTTATTTTTTTTATTTATTTCTTTATTGAATCACCGTGGGAAAGGTTACAAAGCTTTCAGGTTTAGGTCTCAGTCATGCAAATATCAAAAACATTTCCCTTTACCAATACTTATTTTTTACCATGAAGAACCCCAATAAAACCCCACCCCTCACCCCTCCCAGTCCCTGTGGGGCAGATGAATTCTAGTTAACACTCTATCTGCTTTGATTAGCTTCATTGTTTCAATAAAAGATTCACCACTATTATTTAGAGTTTACCGCCCCCCCCCCCAAATCAGACATGTTGAAAAAGCATTGTGAAGTGATTTGCTTTCTACAGCTGGGTTCAAGAATTAAATGTTGGTTTTGGATTTCTGCTATTTTACTTATTGACCCTGGAAGTATTTCTACTGAGAGTCAGATAGTTAAGAAATTGGTTTCTGTGCTCTGGAGTCGTGGCCGTGCTGGAGAGCCGCTAGTGGGGGGCAACTGGTGGCCTCGGTAGGGCGTGAAGGGCGGACTGAAACGCCCCCCTTCCCATGAGGTTTTAGTCGCCCCCACTCCCCCGGCTCATACCTGCTGTCCACAAGGCTCCCATGCGGCTGCCATCTTTCTTTCCAGAGAGGAGAAGGTGACTGGGGCAACACCCTTTCCCCTCCGGACAGACCTGGTGGCTTGGATTAACGCATAGTCCGTTCACTTTTCTGCTCCAAGCTGCCGGGGTCTGCATTAAGTCCTTGTGCTTCTGGGGCCGTGGCCGTGCTGGAGAGCCGCTCACAGTGGGCAACTGGTGACCTCAGTAGGGCATGAAGGACGGACCGAAACGCCCCCCTTCCCATGAGGTTTTAGTCGCCCCCCCACCCCCGGCACATACCTGCTGTCCACAAGGCTCCCATGTGGCCGCCATCTTTCTTTCCAGAGGGAGGAGGGCAGAAGGGACCAACACCCTTTCCCCTCCAGGCAGACATGATGGCCTGGATTAACACATAGTCCTTTCACTTTTCTGCTCCAAGCTGCTGGGTTCTGCATTAAGTCCTTGTGCTTCTGGGGCTATGGCCGTGCTGGAGAGCCGCTCATGGGGGGCAACTGGTGACCTCGGTAGGGTTTGAAGGGCGGACCGAAACGCCCCCCTTCCCATGAGGTTTTAGTCGCCCCCACACCCCCGGCTCATACCTGCTGTCCACAAGGCTCCCATGTGGCCGCCATCTTTCTTTCCAGAGGGAGGAGGGCGGAAGGGACCAACTCCCTTTCCCCTCCGGGCAGACATGATGGCCTGGATTAACGCATAGTCCTTTCACTTTTCTGCTCCTAGCTGCTGGGTTCTGCAGTAAGTCCTTGTGCTTCTGGGGCTGTGGCCGTGCTGGAGAGCCGCTCATGGGGGGCAACTGGTGACCTCGGTAGGGCGTGAAGGGCGGACTGAAACGCCCCCCTTCCCATGAGGTTTTAGTCGCCCCCCACTCCCCTGGCTCATACCTGCTGTCCACAAGGCTCCCATGTGGCCGCCATCTTTCTTTCCAGAGAGGAGAAGGCGACTGGGGCAACACCCTTTCCTTTCCGGACAGACCTGATGGCCTGGATTAACGAATAGTCCGTTCACTTTTCTGCTCCAAGCTGCCGGGTTCTGCATTAAGTCCTTGTGCTTCTGGGGCCATGGCCGTGCTGGAGAGCCGCTCGTGGGGGGCAACTGGTGGCCTCGGTAGGGCGTGAAGGACGGACCGGAATGCCCCCCTTCCCATGAGGTTTTAGTCGCCCCCCCTCCCCCGGCTCATACCTGCTGTCCACAATGCTCCCATGCAGCCACCATCCTTCTTTCCAGAGAAGAGAGGGCAAATGGGGCAACACCCTTTCCCCTCCAGCAGACTTGATGGCCTGGATTAACGCATAGTCCGTTCACTTTTCTGCTCCAAGCTGCTGGGTTCTGCATTAAATCCTTGTGTTTCTGGGGCTGTGACCGTGCTCCAAACTTAACTCTGATTTTCAGGGAGAAACGTTGGGTGGTTTACTTCCCATTGATCACTTTGTATATAGAGAGATGTCGCGCGGCCTTGTAAGCGGCCACGCGGTTTTGAGGAAAAGTCCTAGTTCCCGCATACTCGAGCTGTGCTTGTAGAGGCTTCTGGTCACCAGGGTTCCATCTGGGGGAGGCGGGATGCGGTACCTACCCCATCTGGGACTTCCCGATGATCTCGGCTCTTTTTGGAACCTTTTTTTTTTTTCCCCTTCGGGATCTGTGGATCCCGCCCTCCATGTTGTCCTTCTCTTCGGCTCCCCAGCCTGCTTTTATCTGAAAGATTTGTCTGGGCTAATGATCTGACAAATGTGAAGAACTGAAAACATTGGAATCCCATATAATAACCAAGGGCAGCTAGGTACTGGCTTCCCTTTTAGAAAGTCCCGCATTTTCCAATCCCCTACTATTCTCTATTGTTGTTGCTATTTTAGACAGATGTGCTCATTTGCCTTACACCTGAGAGCATTTTCATGATGACCCTTACCTATGTATTTTATAAGTCTATATTTTGATATAAGAAGAGGCAATATTTGCTCCCTATCTTCAGTTCTTGGTATTTAGCTCCTACCACCCTTGTAATTTCCCAAGTGATAGAAAATAGAGGGACATCTATTTATCACAAAACATAAACAAGAATATTTATGTTTTGTCATAACACTTAGTTTTTGTCCTAGTTCTTAATATAGTTCCATAATGATAAAGGTGAACTGGGCATCTCTGGTTATTAACAAGAAGCCCCATCCACACATGTTTGTGTTAAAAGGGTGATTTTCTGAAAGAACCCAAAACAACATACAGGGGATGTAGAGGAGTGACAACAGAGCCAAACTCTTGACTAGAAGCTTATTTTTAGCCCTTATTCAACCACACACATACTTCCACTGAGGGGAGAGTTAAAGTTAATAACTCATAGGCAGTGAGTGAATCACTTATGCCTATGTAGCAAAGCTCTTAAAGTCCAAAGATTGATGTTCTGAGAACTTCTGAATGGGTGAGGATCCTGGGAGGGTGATATAGCCAGAGAGGGCATGGGCATTCCACAGAATCCTTTCCTTGTGAATCTCTTCCATTTGACTGTTACGACATTTGTATTGTTCTGTAATAAACCCACAACCTAATAAGTAGACTGTTTCTTGAGTTTTGTGAGCCACCTTAGAAAGTGATCAACCTAAAGTGGAAGTCAGGGGAGCCTTGGTTTAGAGGTGATCAGTCAGAAGCTCAGGTTACCATTTGTGATTGGCAACTGAATTACAAAGAGGTTTTGTGAGACTGAAACCTTAAACTGTGGTATCTTATTTCATTTCTGGGAAAGTGGTACAGTTAGGTCAGAATTGGTGGGGGGGAAAAAATCCTCACATTTGTTGATCCAAAGTTAGCTACTGGTGAGAACAGTTTTCTGAAAGTACAGAGAAGAAACCAGAATATTTTTCCCTTTATTTTTTTTCTTTTTTTTTAATTAATTTATTTATTTATTGAATCACCATGGGAAAGGTTACAAAGCTTTCAGGTTTAGGTCTCAGTCATGCAAATATCAAGCACATTTCCCTTTACCAATACTTATTTTTTACCATGAAGAACCCCAATAAAACCCCACCCCCCACCCCTCCCAGTCCCTCTGGGGCAGATGAATTCTAGTTAACACTCTATCTGCCTTGATTAGATTCATTGTTTCAATAAAAGATTCACCACTATTATTTAGAGTTTACCCCCCCACACCCAAATCAGACATGCTGACAAAGCATTGTGAAGTGATTTGCTTTCTATAGCTGGGTTCAAGAATTATATGTTGGTTTTGGATTTCTGCTATTTTACTTATTGACCCTGGAAGTATTTCTACTGAAAGTCAGATAGTTAAGAAATTGGTTTCTGTGCTCTGGAGTCGTGGCCGTGCTGGAGAGCCGCTAGTGGGGGGTAACTGGTGGCCTCGGTAGGGCGTGAAGGACGGACCGGCGGAACGCCCCCCTTCCCATGAGGTTTTAGTCGCCCCCACTCCCCCGGCTCATACCTGCTGTCCACAAGGCTCCCATGCGGCCGCCATCTTTCTTTCCAGAGAGGAGAAGGTGACTGGGGCAACACCCTTTCCCCTCCGGACAGACCTGATGGCCTGGATTAACGCATAGTCCTTTCACTTTTCTGCTCCAAGCTGCCGGGTTCTGCATTAAGTCCTTGTGCTTCTGGGGCTGTGGCCGTGCTGGAGAGCCGCTCGTGGGGGGCAACTGGTGACCTCGGTAGGGCGTGAAGGACGGACTGGAACGCCCCCCTTCCCATGAGGCTTTAGTCGCCCCCACTCCCCCGGCTCATACCTGCTGTCCACAAGGCTCCCATGTGGCCGCCATCTTTCTTTCCAGAAGGAGGAGGGTGGAAGGGACCAACACCCTTTCCCCTCCGGGCAGACATGATGGCCTGGATTAACGCATAGTCCTTTCCCTTTTCTACTCCAAGCTGCTGGGTTCTGCATTAAGTCCTTGTGCTTCTGGGGCTGTGGCCGTGCTGGAGAGCCGCTCGTGGGGGGCAACTGGTGACCTCGGTAGGGCGTGAAGGACGGACTGGAACGCCCCCCTTCCCATGAGGTTTTAGTCTCCCCCACTCCCCCGGCTCATACCTGCTGTCCACAAGGCTCCCATGCGGCCGCCATCTTTCTTTCCAGAGAGGAGAATGCGACTGGGGCAACACCCTTTCCCCTCCGGACAGACCTGATGGCCTGGATTAACGCATAGTCCTTTCGCTTTTCTTCTCCAAGCTGCTGGGTTCTGCATTAAGTCCTTGTGCTTCTGGGGCCGTGGCTGTGCTAGAGAGCCGCTCGTTGGGGGCAACTGGTGACCTCGGTAGGGCGTGAAGGACGGACTGGAACGCCCCCCTTCCCATGAGGTTTTAGTCGCCCCCACTCTCCCGGCTCATACCTGCTGTCCACAAGGCTCCCATGTGGCCGCCATCTTTCTTTCCAGAAGGAGGAGGGCGGAAGGGACCAACACCCTTTCCCCTCCGGGCAGACATGATGACCTGGATTAACGCATAGTCCTTTCACTTTTCTGCTCCAAGCTGCCGGGTTCTGCATTAAGTCCTTGTGCTTCTGGGCCTGTGGCCGTGCTGGAGAGCCGCTCATGGGGGGCAACTGGTGACCTCGGTAGGGCGTGAAGGGCGGACCGAAACGCCCCCCTTCCCATGAGGTTTTAGTCGCCCCCACTCCCCCGGCTCATACCTGCTGTCCACAAGGCTCCCATGCGGCCGCCATCTTTCTTTCCAGAGAGGAGAAGGCGACTGGGGCAACACCCTTTCCCCTCCGGGCAGACATGATGGCCTGGATTAACGCATAGTCCTTTCACTTTTCTGCTCCAAGCTGCCGGGTTCTGCATTAAGTCCTTGTGCTTCTGGGCCTGTGGCCGTGCTGGAGAGCCACTCATGGGGGGCAACTGGTGACCTCGGTAGGGCGTGAAGGACGGACCGGAACGCCCCCCTTCCCATGAGGTTTTAGTCGCCCCCACTCCCCGGCTCATACCTGCTGTCCACAAGGCTCCCATGCAGCCGCCATCCTTCTTTCCAGAGAAGAGAGGGCAAATGGGGCAACACCCTTTCTCCTCCGGCAGACTTGATGGCCTGGATTAACGCATGGTCCGTTCACTTTTCTGCTCCAAGCTTCCGGGTTCTGCATTAAGTCCTTGTGCTTCTGGGGCCATGGCCGTGCTGGAGAGCCGCTCGCGGGGGCCAACTGGTGACCTCGGTAGGGCGTGAAGGACGGACCGGAACGCCCCCCTTCCCATGAGGTTTTAGTTGCCCCCACACCCCCGGCTCATACCTGCTGTCCACAAGGCTCCCATGTGGCCACCATCTTTCTTTCCAGAGAGGAGAGGGCGAATGGGGCAACACCCTTTCCCCTCCGGACAGTCATGATGGCCTGGATTAACGCATAGCCCATTCACTTTTCTGCTCCAAGCTGCTGGGTTCTGCATTAAGTCCTTGTGTTTCTGGGGCTGTGGCCATGCTCCAAACTTAACTATGATTTTCAGAGAGAAACGTTGGGTGGTTTACTTCCTATGGATCACTTTGTATATAGAGAGATGTTTTGAGGAACGTTGCGGCCGCGCGGTTTTGAGGAAAAGTCCAAGTTCACACATACTCGAGCTGTGGTTGTAGAGGCTTCTGGTCACCGGGGTTCCATCTGGGGGAGGCGGGATGTGGTACCTACCCCATCTGGGGCTTCCCGATGATCTCGGCTCTTTTTGGAACCTGTTTTTTTTTTTTCCTTCGGGATCTGTGGATCCCGCCCTCCATGTTTTCCTTCTCTTCAGCTGAATGCTGTAAATCTATTTTTCCCTTTAAAGTACTAAATGAAATAATCTAATAACCATTGCAGTTTATATTGTCTAGTGACCAGGATGTGCTCTAAGTTGAAATTCGGAGTTAGCTCCAATGAGGCTTCAGCGGCAGAACTCAGAAGTAGAGCCAGCAACAGCCTGCTTCAGCATTTGGACAGATCCATAGTCTGACTTGCCTTTGGGTTGGCGTGACCTGAGAGTAACCTCAGGTAGGTCAGAAATAGTACAAAGGAAAGGATGCTTGCCTTACATGTGGTCAACCCTGGTTCAATCCCTGGCATCCCATATGGTACCCCAAGTACCACCAGGAGTAGTTATTGAGTGTATATCTAGGTGTAAGGCCTGAACATCCCTTGTTATGTCCTCCCCACAAAAAATGGAAAAAAGAAAAAAAATAACCATTTTCCCAGATTTCAAAGTCTATTGATACTAGATATATAAAATTTTAGGTAAGGAATTGAGGCAACATACCAGATAAAATAGTATTTAGCCTGAGACTAGAAGGATGAGGAGGAATATATTATACAAAGAGCCATATAAAGAATGTTCTAGAAGAATTGATAGTAGTCCTATTTTTCTTTTTCCGAGTAAGTACAAGGCCCTCTCTATGACTGATGATGTGGAAAAGTTTTAACTTACTTCTATATTCTTCCTTGAAAAATTAGAAAGTTTTAAAATTAAGACTCAAACTTTGGGACCTTCTGCTTGCTGCTCTACCATCCTAGGTGAGGTTGGTTTATATCACTGGGCCTATTCCAGAATAGGTTGCAGAACCCCTCTGTCCCACGTGGGTCCCAGAAACCTCCAAACACAACCTGAGCTATATTAAGGGCCCACACAGCAGATCCTAAAGAGCAAGGGAATTTATGCAGTTGTGCAACAGATCTACTCAACAAATTACATGCTGCTCACAGTCACTTTTCACTTTGCACTTTCTCTGCTTCACATCACTTTATGATGACAAGCAGAGAAGACAAAGAGCAATCTCCAGTTTAATCCCTCAGCATCTTCCTGGGGTTAACTATAAAGTCTCACCCCAGGCATTGCAAGAACCCTAGAAAACCAACGGGGAAAACGCATACAAGTTCACCATGCTTAATGAGAAAAAACAATATCACCAAAGATATAACATCAAAGGTTAAAAACATATAGCAATTCATCATTTTATTTTCTGATTACTCCATTTGCCATTCCTTTAAATTTTATTGGACAAAGTAATATGAATTAAACTTGTTATATTATATGCCTGTGATGGAGTAGGCTGTGGGCTGGGACATAATCTGGGGAAATTCACTGTCACTGTCCTCCCGTTGCTCATCGATTTGCTCGAGCAGGCCCAGTAACATCTTCAATGGAGACTTTGTTGTTACTGTGTTTGGTATATTGAATACATCACGGGCAGCTTGCCAGGCTCTGCCATGCAGGCAAGATACTCTCGGTAGCTTGCCGGGCTCTCTGGGGAAATTGGTGGAGGAAATTAAATTCTCAAAGTCTTTAGAGACACTGTGTTGAGGATGTTCAATGAGCTCAAAGAAATAATAGTACAAGCAGTCAACAAAGCACAAGAAAATAGGAGAGTAGAAATGAAAAAGAAAAAAACTACTACAGTCAGAAAAGACAGAAGTGAAGAATATGGTGGGTAATATAAAAAAATCAATAGAAGCTCTGAATAGCAGAATAACAGAAACTGGGCAAAAGATCAAGGAGCTCTAATATGGGGAGGAAACTTCCAAGAAACAGCAGAAATTTAAAATTATATGAAAAGAAATGAACAGTATACCACAGAACTATGGGATGAGTTCGGAAGGAACAATATAAGAGTTCCTGAAGAACAGGAAGGCAAATATGATGAAGAAACAATAGTTCAAGAAATCATTGGTTAAAACTTCCCAGAGTTTAAGATTGTGGAAACCCTGATTCAAGAGGCCTGAAAGGCCCCAGTAAAAATAGACTCAATTAGGAAAACTCCAAGACACATTATACTCAAAATGACAAAATTCAGAGATAGAGTATTCACAGCAGTAATATGAAAAAAATGAATTTATATACAAAGAAAAACCCGTAAGATGTACAGAAGATCTATCAAATGAGACTCTACAAGTCAAAAGAATATGGAAAGATGCAAAACAAAAATGAATGAATACCTTTCTAAGAATACTCTGTCCAGTTAGATTGCCATTCAGATTTGAAGGAACAATACAGAGCTTCAGGCAACAGTTAAGGGAATTCAAAGCCTTGAAACCAGTTTTGCAAGAAGAATTAAAAGAGCTCCTTTGATCTGCATCTCTCTGATGATTAATGATGTAGAGCATTTTCTCATGTGCTTTTTTGCCATTCGGATTTCTTCTTTGAGAAAGTTTCTGTTCATTTCATTGCCCCATTTTTGGATGGGGTTGGATGTTTTCTTCTTGTGGAGTTTAACCAGTATTTTGTATATCCTGGATATCAACCCCTTGTCAGATGTGTATTCGGCGAATATCCTTTCCCATTCTGTAGACTGTCTTTGTATTTTGGTCACTGTTTCTTTGGAGGTGCAGAAGCTTCTTAGTTTAAGATAGTCCCATTTATCTATCTCTGTTTTCACTTGCTTGGCCAGTGGCGTGGCATCTTTGAAGATACCATTAGCTTCACCTCAGAGACTGGCCCACATTCAAAAGAACAAAAGCAACCAATGCTGGCGTGGATGTGGCGAGAAAGGGACACTCCTTCACTGTTGGTGGGAATGTCCACTGGTTCAGCCCTTCTGGACAACAGTATGGACGATTCTCAAAAAATTAGAAATTGAGCTCCCATTTGACCCAGCAATACCACTCCTGGGAATATATCCCAGAGAGGCAAAAATGTATAGTCGAAGTGACATCTGCACTTGTTTGTTCATTGCAGCACTCTTTACAATAGCCAGAAACTGGAAGAAACCTGAATGCCCAAGAACAGATGACTGGTTAAAGAAACTTTGGTACATCTACACAATGGAGTACTATGTAGCTGTTAGAAAAGATGAAGTCATGAAATTTACATACAAGTGGTACAATATGGAAAGTATCATGCTAAGCGAAATGAGTCAGAAAGAGAGGGATAGACATAGAAAGATTGCATTCATCTGGGGGATATAAAGTAACAAAGTATGAGATTAATACCCAAGAATAGCTGAGATCAGCACCAGGAGGATTACTCCATAACTTAGAGGCCAGCCGGGTATCCTAGAGGAAATAGGCCAGCCAGGTATCCTAGAGTTCAGATAGAGAAGGGAGCACCAAATAAAGGATGTTTGGAGGATCCTCCCAGGAGGGGAGATGCATGTCGAAAGTAGACTATGGACTGAACATGTTTGCCACTCAATGCCTCTTTTGCAGACCACAACACCCAAACGGAGAGAGAGAACACAGGGGATTGCCCTGCCACAGAGGCAGGGGGGGTGGGGGGATGGAGGTGGGAGGGATATTATCCATGGTGGTGAAAAACGGGCACTGGTGGAGGGATGGGTATCTGATCATTGTATAATTGAAACCCAAGCACAAAAAAAATTATAAATCTACAACTGTAAAAAAATAAATAAATAAAAATTAAAAAAAATAAATAAAAAAAAGAGCTCCTTTAAAGGACCAGAGAAACTTCCCATCACGTGGCATTGAGTATGGCAATCACTAATGGTGCTTATATGGTTGTTGTCTATGAGATAAGGAAAGGTTACAAAAATATAGCAATTCATCATCACAAATGGAATTTTATTGATTTATTTTCTGATAATTGAACCTTCAATTTTTTTGAGTTTCATTTGACTAAGTAATATAAAATACATTTATTATATGCCTGCCATGGGGTAGACTCGGGTGGGGAAGAGAAACTGAGTATACTGGTGGAGGGAAGGGGAGATTGGTGGTGGGGTTGGTTTTGGAACACTGTATGCCTGAAACTATTCTGAACAATTTTATAAATCATGGTACTTCAATAAACATTCCTTTTAAAAAAGACTCAAACATTGTAGGAGGAAAAGTGATAGATGGGGAGGACTTAGTTACATAAAAATGTGTTGCCCTTAAATAATCTAAATAACAATCACTTTATAACTAGGACCAGGGAGATAATATGAGGGTTAGGTTACATGAACCTGATTCACTCTCTGGCCCCACAAGGACCCCTTCCAATAGCACTAGGTATAGCCTGGAGATTACAAAGCACTGTGGATGACTGAGGTTAATCACTGGCCCAGACAGGACTCAGAGAGTACTGCATCCCCAGGCCCAGATTGAGTACTGCATCACCAAACCACCACCTGCTTTGTCAATGAAATTATGGAAATGGCCACCAGACTAGTGGCCATTTAAGTACTACTTTAATTAATGAATTATTTTCCCTGGTTTTTTGTTGTTGTTTTTTGTTTTATTTATTCATTTATTTTTATTGAATCACCGTGAGATACAGTTACAAAGTTGTTCATGATCAAATTTCAGTCATACAGCGTTACAATACCCATTCCTCCACCAGTTATATAGTTACCATCACAAGTGATTTGTTCCCTAACACAAATACCTCCTTCCCCCACAGCCTGCCTCTATGGCAGACACTTTTCTTCTTTCTCTCTCTCTCTCGTTTTGGGCATTATGGTTTGCAGTACAGATACTGAGAGGTTATCATGTTTGTTCCTTTACCTACTTTCAGCATGCAGTTCTGATCCAGAGTGATGATTTCCAACTATCATTGTAATAGTGGTTTCTTCTCTATCCCAAATGCCTTCTCTCCTAGCACCTGAGGCAGGCTTCAACCATGGAACAAACCTCCTGGCACTAATTTCTACTATCCTTAGGTAATAATCGCATACTACATTTTTATATCCCACAAATGAGTGCAATCATTGTATGTCTATCTCTCTCCATACTCGTTTCACTCAGCATCATATTCTTCATGTTCATCTATTTATAAGCAAATTTCATGACTTCATTTTTCTGGGTGACTGTACAGTATTCCATTTGTAGTTTTACCATGCTTTCTTTAACTACTCACCTGTTCTCAGACACTCAGGTTGTTTCCAGCTTCTGGTTATTGTGTATAGTGCTGCAATGAACACAGAAATGCAGGTGGCATTTCTGCTGTGTGTTTTTGCACCCCCGGGATATATTCCTAGAAGTGGGATTGCTGATTCGTATGGAAATTCGATTTCTAGTTTTTTAAGGGATGCTCATATTGTTTTCCAAAAAGTTTGAACCAAACAGCATTCCCACCAACAATGAATGAGAGTCCCTTTCTCCCCATATCTGTGTCAACATTAGTTCTTATTTTTGATGTGTGCCAGTCTCTGTGGTAAGATATGACATCTCGTTGTAAAAAAGAAGTGACAGCAAGTGCAAAGGTTCTGAAGAAGAAATGAGGCAGATGTGTTAAACTAGCGGGATAGAGTTTTAGTAAGAAAAAAACAAAACTTTAAGATGTTTGAAATTAAGTAGCTTGAAGAAATCCCATAAATCATGGCAGGGTGTCTGGATTTTATTTAATTTTCAGTAGAAATCCTTTATGAACTTTGAGGAAGGTAAGTAGTATGCTGTGTAAAGAATGCTTTTCAGGAGAGCTATTCATTCACCATTCTGTGAAGACAGAAGGATGAAGTGATGAGTGGAGAAGAAAGTGTCATGTCTCATTCTTGGCATGTTCCCTTGAAATATACTAGCCTGCTACACATGTGGAACTCAGAGGAAAATTCTAGGAAAGAGACATAAATTAGCTTCAGCTACAGGCATAATTTCGTATAACTGGAAAAGATAAAGCATGACACAGTTTAACTTAAATGATACTTCAATAGGAGGAGCTGGAGTAAGGAGCAGAGTCAGCAAAATTGAGCAGAGTCAGCAAAAACACTAAAGAGGAACAGCTGGAAAGAAAGAACAGAAAGACTGTGGGATTACCAAAGATATACAGGAAGAAGGTGCTGTCAACTTTTTGGGTATGATTCTGAAGAGAAGAGGTGAGGCTAGAAAGCAGACAAAGGGTTTTAAAAACCATAGGTAATTTCTAATTCAAACAGAATGGTTTTGGAGAATGTTGGAATAAAAGCCAAATGGAAACAGAATAAAGAGAAATGCTAGAGAGAAAAAAAGGCAATAGTTATGTGGGATTAGCTAAACATATCAATAATATGTAACTTTTTGTATCTATGTAGCACTCCCTGGATAGTCTCGAGCATTATAAAAATATGAATTTGGGAGATAGGATTTTACTACTGGGGATGTGGTGGGGGGGTAAAGAGTGGACCACACCTAGCAGTGCTCCTGGCTCTATACTTGGCCACTCCCAGTGACAACAGCAATCACAGGATTGGCCACATACAAGGAAAGCGGTCTCAGAATTCACTGTTTATTTTACCTCAGATTGGACCCATAGTATAGCAGGTAGGGCACTTGCCTTACACATGGCCAGCCAGGATTTGACTCCTGGCATCCCATATGTTTCTTGGAACACTTCCAGGAGTAATTCCTGAGTGCTGAGCCAGGTGTAACCCCTGAACACCACTGGGTGTGGGCCAAAAACCAGAGAGGAAAAAAATTCTTTTTCAATTAGAAGTCAATAATTACCTTGGTTTTCTTATAACCAATAAGTTTCATCTAGGTATTTCATAGGACAGTTTTAAGACTTGGCTGTATTTCAGGTGTACTTCAGGGCATGAGGTTATCTCAAGATGGTGTGTTGGAGTCTGTACAAGTTTTATTTATTTAAAACTTGGACTTGGTAAAAGAGTCTCTTGAGATATAACACTTCCCTCCCCTTGGCAGGCTTGCGTAGGGGAAACAAATCATACACAGCAAATATCATTTACACCATCCTAACACCTTTATAACATTCTTACCAAATCCTAATGAAGGGAGAGGGAATGCATGCAATAGACAACCTTGTAAAATAAGAAGTATACTGTCATTTCAGGAATGCGTAATATAAGGAGGAAGATCAGAGAAAACTACTGACACATTTATTTTTAACTTAAAGAGAGATAAGTATTTAGAATTTCAAGATTTAAAAGTAAACTAAATTCTTCATCTCCAAGCAGGCATAAATCTATTATCTTTTGCTTTTTTCCATTATTTATTTAAATTTGTACTAAACAGCAATGATTTATAATGTTACTGATAGTTGCATTTTAGGCATACAAAATTCAACACCAGTTCCTACACCAGTCTATCCCTGCCTGTCAACTGGACAGGCACATTACAAAGTTGCAAGTGCTGGTGCTTAGATCTCAGGTTTTCAGTTCTGTTGAATCAGTGTCTTGGGGTATATGGCTATACCCGTCACTCATATACCTGACAATACTGAAGCCCTGATGCCTCTTAACTCATAAAATTTTTTGAGGTTATATTTATTTAATTTATTTTTTTCATGTAGGAGTACTGTTTCATTCAGCCACTGATTTTAAGCTGAATGAAGCAGGCATGGAATCCACATTTTTTAAAAAAAAATTTTATTGAATATTCGTGAGATAGACCATTACAAAGCTGTTCATGATTGGGTTCAATCATACAATGATTCAACATCCATTCCTCTACCAGCGTACATTTCTCACCACCAATGTCCTCCACTTCCCTCCTCCCATCCCATACCCCACCTTCTATGGCAGGCACTTTTCTTCTTTCTTTCTTCTTTTCCTTTTGTGCATTGTAGTTTGAAATATAAAACAAGATTGTGTTTGTTCAGGGCATTCAGTATTATTACTGAGATGGAAAGGCTGAGTAGCTTTTTAACTGGATGGCAACTTTGGGGTGTATATGTGACTGATGAGGCTTCCAGAAGTATAGGGAGGTGGAGGGAGGTAGCCCATCCCAAACCTGAGAAAGCCTAGATATTTCAGTGACAAAATCCACATGCCTGAATTTTCAGATTATATCTCAGTGAGGTCCATCCCGAGACAGTGAAGTAAGGCTGGAGGCATGGCAGCGATTCTGGAGTGTGGAGTAAGAGGCTGCTGGGGGCTCTTTATGGGGAGTGGGGGGCACCAGGCTGATCCACCCCACTCTGGTTTACCCCAGTCTGTTCAGCCTTGTTAAATGCAGCTTTTGATCTCTTTCGAGATTTATGGTTATCTGAAGCAAGGCCGGTAGAAGAGCTTACATGGTGGCCCTGGAATTGGTTCATGAGGTTGACTGCTGGTGCTTCTAAAAGTATAGGGAAGTGGGGGGAGGTAGCCCATTCTGTAGGATAACACTGTTTTGTCCTTCCTGCATAGCCTCAGGTAGTTTAGGTATATTGGGTTGCTCCCATCACAGTGCTCCCAT
Source organism: Sorex fumeus (assembly GCF_029834395.1). Classification (NCBI taxonomy): domain Eukaryota; kingdom Metazoa; phylum Chordata; class Mammalia; order Eulipotyphla; family Soricidae; genus Sorex; species Sorex fumeus. The sequence goes on from NW_026606129.1 coordinate 31,106,587, forward strand.
TCCTCTGTGTTTATTTGTAACTTCTTTCTTTGTGCTCTGTTGACTTGTAAATATTTTTTCTCTACTTCCTAAGTCCTTTGCATAGTTTATTCAGAGCAATGTCCTTTTTGTATGGACACAAGAAGACATGATTTTGTAATGTGACTCTCAGTGATATTTCCCTCCTGGGCATCTGTTCTCTCACCTAAGCCTCAGCTGCCTTTATTTTCTAGCGCTCCCAAAAGCAGGGTCCCGACGAGGGACTGGATGGAACCAGGGCAAGCGGTAAGCTATGTGCTACCCTGGCATCAAGATGTGTCTTGCCAAAGCGCCATAATGCTTAACTATAAGTTAAGAGCTTGGTCATGGACAAAGGCGGTCATGGTCCAAAAATAATAACTAGATTTGGACCCTGCTAGGGTCAGGAATGATTAATCTGGCCTGAGTGCTGTAGTCTGAGTTTGTGGCAAGATGTTTCCAGGAGAGCTGCCCTACAAGTCTCAATGTTATCTCTTTTTGTGTCCATACAAAAAATAGCTAGTATTGATATGTTGATAGTTATTGCTGCTGGGGCTCTGCTCGGGGTGGGGAGGGAAACTCAACCCACCCTCCTCCATGGGGCCCTGGTGAGGACAGCGAGGTGTGGAGGCAGGAGACTCTCGCCACAGCCATGCTTAAGACCACTCTCCATATGTTTGAACGAGCCTCACGCATGAAGGGACCAGCAGAGGAACCCATGAGTGAGGGACCCGGGACATAGATTTCCAAGCCTGCTCGAATTGGAACTGGGCCTCCTCCACCCAGATCCCTCATCTTTCAGTATGTAGGTGTTACACCCACCAACTGCCCAGGTGCCGTGTAATCCCATCAACGGCCAAGATCCAGAGACTATAAAACCCAGCTCCCAGAAGCGCACCACTGCATTCGCGGCCGCACAACATCTTATTATCTAGTTCTTACTCTGGAGATCCTGGCAGGTTACCAAAAGTATCCTGCCCTCACGGCAGTCTGGCAAACTCCCCATGGCATATTCAATATGCCAAAAACCAGTAACAACAATGGGTCTCATTCTCCTGACCGTGAAAGAGCCTCGAATGTGGCACTTTCTAAAATCTCAGGGCTAGGACAAAGGAGACATTACTGGTGCCTGCTCGAGGAAATAGATGAACAACAGGATAACAGTGATACAGTGATAGTTATTGGACTGAGGAAAAGAGAAAAACACCTTAAAGGGTATTTTGGCCTTGGGCAATCAGGAAGAGCTTTGGAATATTCTATATGGTGTTCCCTTTGAATTTGATGGGCCCTCAGGAAGGGCTTTCTTAATGTTGATTTGTCTACCTGACTGGGGGCAGTGTCACCCTGGAGGGAGTTGGAGACAAGAGAGTGGGAGAGAGAAGAGAGTAGGGAGGCAAGATGGACCATGGAGAGGCTAGCAAGGGGGAACACAGAGGGAAGAATGTAGACGAATACAGGAGCAGGCACGTGGAGAGAGAGCGCCCAGGCTGCATGATGGATCATAGAGAGATGAGTGGTAGAGATAGAAGGAGACAGGAATGAGGAGCAGTGGAGACTAGAATGTGAGGCTGAGAGAGACTGGGGCAGGCGAGTGGGGATCTGATCAACTAATTGGCTTGGCTCTCACTTCCTCTGCCATCTGCCCCAGGGCTTGGGCAGTCCTGGCTGGGAGAGTGGCCCAGGCCTCCCAGAACTTGGACAGCCAGGGGAAGAGCCATCGGGGCCACTCCCTGGAGGGTTCCCCATCAAAGATTTTCTACACCATTCTAACTTCAAGAAAGCGTGGAGATTTCAGTCACAAAACATGCATATCCAAATTTTCAGTAACTCCATGAGTCCTTCCTGAGACAGTAGTCAGGCTGAGGCCATGGCAGGACTTTTGGATTGTGGAAGCAAGAGGCTACAAGGGGCTTAGCTTAACCTATTACTTCTTGTTCTCTTCTTGCCCCCTTGATTTTTTCCTCCTAAGTCTGTCTCCTCTCTAAATACTGGAGTCAAGGATGATCAAGCATTCTTCTTTTATTACATTTCATCATCCAGTACTCTATATTCCACAGATAAATGAAATCATCCTGTATTTCTCTTTCTTCATCTGGATTGCTTCATGCTACATGACATCTTCCAGTTCCAACCAGGTTGCAGAAAATTGCATGATTTTATCATTCCTTGCAGTTGCATAGTATTCCACTGTGTACATATACCACATCTTCATGATTTACTGATCTGTTGTTGGACACCTAGTTTGATTTCAAATCTTGGCTAATGTACTGAGTGCAGCAATGAATAGTGGTGGGCATGTACCCTTTTGAAAGAGTGTTTTTATGTCCTGGGGATAGATGCCCAAAACTGGAACTGATTGGTCTTATGGCAGTTTAATTCTAAGTTTAGTGAGAACTCTCCATACTGTTTTTCCACAGGGGTTATATCAGACAACATTCCCACCATCAGTGGATAATAGTTTCTTTTTCTACCATATCCTCGCCAACACAGATTGTTCCTACTGTATTTGATATGTGTCCTTCTCACTGGTATGATATGGTATGTCATTGGTGCCTTGATTTAAAGGAATCTATTATTTTCTTCATTATCTAAGCAACTTTTCTTTACTCTGACAACAATGAGTTGCTTCTCACAGCAACTGTGGAGTTGTGATAGTTAGACTTTCAGAATTCCTAATTTTAGAAATTCTGAATTCAGCCATATTATTGCTATTAGCCCAACCATGAATTAAGTCCATTTTAGAAAAGTGTTAAGATATTTGGTCTTAGTCTCTGATAATTATATTAGAGAATTAGAAATGTTAACTGGATTTTGTTAGGAATTTTGCCTGGAAATTGTACGGGAGAGATAGTACAGAGAGACAGTACAACCTGGGTTCAATCCCCAGCAACCCATATGGTCCTCTGAGCATTACAAAGTGATACTTAAGCATAGAGCCAGGAGTAAAATCTGAACACAGCAGAGTGTGGCCCCCAAAACCAAAAAAATATATTGTACTAATAATGCATGATCACATAAAATTAATATCATTTTGAAAAATATATAAAAGAAAGTCACTATAATTTCTATTACTTTTTGTTTTTATTTTTTTATATTTTGGTTTGGAGTTACACCTGGAAATGCTCAGGGATTATTTTTGGCTGTGCACTCAAAAGACTACTCCTGGAAGACTTGGTGGACCATATGGGGTGTCAGGGATAGAATCTGGATTGGCTGTGTATAAGGCTACCTTACTATTTTTCTATTCCTCTACTTTTTTCTTCATGTGCACTAAAAAACTCAAATATTTAAAGAAAATTAAAATGTCTCACTATTAAAGTGTTTTATGTATTTGTCCTTTTCCCTAAATAGCCTCCAATTCTACTCAAACAACCCAAATGCCTAAATGCTTTCTTTCCTAGTTTTCAATGCCATTAGGAGCATCTCAAAAACTCAGTTTTAACTAAGAAGTTTTAGAGGAAGATTTGATAAAGAATGGATTCTGGGAAATATTTATTTTCTTTTAAAGGAAGAGAGGACATTTTAGGGGGTTATTGTTCTTTGTCCTTCAGCATCACCACTAGCTTTTCCTCCCACTTCTTCCAGATTTTGTACTTACAATCATGAGAATAAAGTATACTAGTATACTCACTACAGGCATTTTTTTAACGATCACGATCACGACCATCCTGTTGTTCGTCGATTGCCTCTAGCAGGCACCTGTAACGTCTCCTTCGTCCTAGCCCTGAGATTTTTTAAAAAGTGCCACATTAAAAGCCCTTCCAGGGTTAGGAGAATGAGACCCATCATTGTTACTGGTATTTGGCATATTGGGTTAGCCACGGGGAGTTTGCCAGACTCTGCCATGTGGGCAGGTTACATTCGGTAGCCTGCCAGTTTGTCCAAAGTAGGAATGAGATAATAAGATGTCGCGTGGCCACTTCTGGGAGCTGGGTTTTATAGTCACTGGGTCTTGGCCATTGATGGGATTACACGGCGCTAGGGGAGGGAGGGTGTCAGCTGGTGGGTGTGACCCCTGCCTACTGGAAGATAGAGGATCTGGGTGGAGGATGCTCAGCCCCGATCCGAGCAGGCTTGGAGATCTCAGCCCCAGGGAACCGAATGCCTTTGTTCCTCTGCCGGTACCTTTATGCGTGTGGAGAGTGGTCTCAGCATGGTGGTGGCTGGTTCTGGAGGTCTTCGGCTGCCAGAGCCCTGGTCAGTGAAAGTAAAAATCAAGGAAATGACAGGACCTACAACCCTTACTTCATGGAGTCATTGAACTAGTACTAGAACTCTTCAGCTCTAGAATCCTAGATTGGGCTGTCCAAATACAGGGACTTTTTAATCTCTATACTATATATACTCAGGTTCTTAGTATAGTGTCTGGGAAATATCAGACACTCAGTAAATCTGGTTAAATGGGAAGAATTCTAAGAATTTCCCCTGTAATTCAGTCTATTCCCCCATTTTCTTTTCATAGTGAAGATCCCACAAGAAATGTCCTAAGATATAAATGCGTTCCAAATCCTGGTTAGGGGATAGAAATTCCCATATATTTAATTTAATCTCTCTTAAATAAGGTACCTAGGAAAGGTTTTCTACCACTCTGTATACAACAGTATGATCTAATTACCATGAAAAACTCAGCATAGAAAGTTATATTCTTGCCCCTCTGAAAATCTGCTGAATTGTATGGGATCAACATAGAGGATAGAACTAGGACATATACTGGAACCAATTACCAAATGAATGAATAAGTAAAACAAAGATCTCCTCATCCAATTTCTCCTGATCTTATCTTGTTTCACAGATGGCGATAGTAAGGTTTGTTTCTAACAAAAACGTTTGTTTTTCTAATGTTCACTATCTTTTATATGTTCTCTTGATTTCCACTATTTTCATAGGAATCCAAATTAGTTCTTTAATGTTTTTACTTTTTTATAACCTTAATAAACATACTTTTCCTGAACTAATCTTAAAGAAATTTGCTATGTCTCCAAGAGTATCTAATTGACCTGAGATTAGCCAAGGAGTTAATTCCTCAGGTCAGATTTCAGAAGAACCTGTAAATGTGAATCCATTTACTCATTATCATCATTTTAATAAGCTCTTGTCGCTTTTGTTTAATTATCCTATTTCTCCCATGGGGATCTTATTCTAGTTTTTGGCTCACTTACAATAATTAGGAAAAAAATCTTTATTTTAAAATTCTAAATAAAACTTATATAGTAATATTTTAAATTTAACAAACTTTTTTGTTAACTATTAATTACTAGGAAGGGATTCAGTATACAATAAACTTACAAACAATATTTGCATTATTTGAAATAAGTGGTAAAGATCACTTCTAATTTGGAAACTATGGTGCAATTTTTTTCTAGGAATATACTCAAAAATATTTTATTGCTCTGAATTCAGTCTATAAGGCATGTAGTACTTGAGAGTTTTCTTTATGAGACGTATTTATAACTTGGTATACCTCATCAGTGAGATAGAAAAGGTGTATTTTCCCCAGCTAGGCAACACACTAATGGAGTATTTGTTGAATATTATTTATCAGAATAATTTCTAACATATAGGATGCCATGTGTCTGAAGAAAGATTTTATATCACAGCTAAAAAGTATTTAACTAAAATCAGATATCATTACAAAAGTTTTAAAAATTGTCACTGAATCAAAAAAAAAGGACCATCTTCTATTATATTTTAACATGAGCATTGAGGAAGTATGGTTGGGTAGAGAGGACAATGAGAACTTTCAAGAGTGGCAGACAATATGAACAAAAGCAGAAAGGTAGGACTGCAAAAAAATGACAGACTTGGGAAAAACAAGTAGATTCATCTGGCTTTAGCTGAAAAAATATTAAGAAGGGTGAAGAAAAAAATTATGAGGTTTTTAGTGGAAGACTAAGGAGGTCAAATGTTAAATGACAGGAAAAATAAAGCCACTGGCTTTCTTCTGCAGGTAATTAAAGGATAACTATTTTATTCCTTTGATCTGGAAGAAGAAAAATACACCTAAAATCACAATTGCAGTCTTTCTATTCAGATATGTCCTAATTAGTAATGTCTTTGGGATCACTAAATTCTTCTTTAAAAAATAATATGATAATATTAGCTTCAATGGGACTATTAAATTTTGAGGCACTATCACTTGGCAGGTCTGTGGAGAACATAGAACTTTCACAAGATATTTGGATTTTTGTTATCCTTAATAAATCTGAGCTTTAGAAATGTTAACCAAAAAAAAATGCTCTCACAATGTTTATATAATAATTGACATATTGAAAATGCATGGCCAAGATGTCACGTTTAACTAATCATAATGCATTTTTGACAAACTCAACGTGAAGAAGTATTCCTTGTCAGTCAAGGAGGTTATTTTCTCTGATTACTGAACAGGTCTAGTTTTTTATGATTTATTCCAAGGGATAAGACTTAAAGTATGACTACAGTTGCTTTCTAAAAGCATATTTGTATCATGATAACTATCTGACTTAGGAGGTCTTCAAATTTTTACCAAAAAAAAACCACTATTAAATTTTAAATTTCTATTCACTCATACCATCGCATTTTTCATATATGTTATTGAATATTTTCAAGATTTGGAACCAAAAACCTGCAGTCATTTGCACTCTTATGTCGCAATTTGGTAAAAAAAAATTGGCTAATAAATAATTTGGGATTACTTTTGGAAATTTGTTATTAATTTTACCACATAATACATAAAAATAGTTTGAGATATCAAGAATGCTAAATGGCTTTTAACAAAAATATAACAGTTGTTAATGCCTGTATCCCCGATTCCTTTCTCGTACATCCAGATTAGGCCATGCCCAGCTCTTATGTCTGTCTCTTCCAGCATTTACCTGAATATTTTAAAGTAAAATACACCATATTTTTTCTAGAATTCTCTTAGAACAGAGGCACTGTTGCAAAGCTCAAGGTTATTCTCAATTTTGTTCTTTTCAGTGTGACCCACTTTTTATAAAGATCTTTTTGGCCCTGCAGTCTCTGACATTTCACAGGCAGGTGCAGCCCTGGAGGTACTTTTCATACATGGTGCTGCCACTCTGTCAGTTTGGAGAAGTACTTACAAATTCCTACCTCATCATTAGTTTCTATTCCTTGCTCCCCACCCACCAACCCCAACACACATCTATCCATTGGGCCTTGGACCTCTTCTTATAATCTTTTTTCCTATTGTCTTTATTTTTGTTATGTTTTGGGAAGATTTCCTTGCCTTTATCCCCAAAGTGTCACTCAGAGTTACTCTTCGATTTTACATTTCCCTACTTCCTTTATGGTGTGCTACTGTTCTTGTTTAATTGGTGAACTCTTTCTCTTTACCTTGCTAATGTGTTCTCTTGCATTCCATTCACTCCTGAAAGCTCTGCCTTTCCCTCTGCTATGAGTCTTCTTTCATATTGGAAATTAGCCTAAAATACCGGAATACCATTGGCTATTCTTTTTGGTGGGATGGTAGGGAAAGAGGAGCCACAGATCAAATATTCAGGGATTTCTACTGGATCTGTGTTCAGAGATCACTCCTGTCTGGGCTTGGGGGATCATATATGGTGACAAGGATTGAATCCAGGTTGTCTGCATGCAAGGTAAGTGCCCTGTCCACTACATTATCTCACCAGTCTCTAGTGCCTCATTCTTAAAACATATAAGAAGAAAAAATGGTGAGGCTTTGCATACGGCCAACCTAAAATCAATCTCAGACACCTCCATTAAGAGTGATGCCTGAGCACAGAGTCAGGAGTAAGCCCTGAACACTACTAGATATGACCCCAAAACAACAACAACAAAATCCGCTTTTTTTTTCTATTAAAGCTAGAAGACTAAATGCTTCGTAGTTTCTGCAACTGCAAAATTACCGAATACATGAACTTGGGTTCTATATTCTAGATGTCATTCTATTGTGAGTACTAAATTCCAGCAAAACATTATCTAAGTCTAGATCCCTGTACAGCATACATGTAATATGTAAAACAAACACTTGTGAAACCCAAGTGTTCTCCGTGTACTGAATGAAGTGTACTAATGATTTTAATGAGTGAAATGTTCTGCTTAAAGCAAACTGATTAACCTTGACAACAGAAGTGTAAACAAGAGTCTAATGAATATTAATTTTTCTTCTTTCCTGCATTAGCTGTAGCTGTTGACTGATTAACTTTGACACCTACATGGTCAAATTAACAAATACATTTGTAAGACATTTTTCCATTGTTTAGAAGATCAACAATATTTTTGAAACTTGGTAGGTTTTAAATATCCAAGTCTTACCACTTCTTAGAAACCTGACACACAGTATTAATTTAAACAATCATATATACTAGTCTCTGTATTGTAAAAGATGAATATTTCAAATTGGATGAGTACAGCTCCACTAATTTATAATGGGGTTTCAGAGACCAAATAAAAATGTAATAATGATTCCATGATTAGGCTTACACAGGAGCTAGATTACTTATCAGCAGCACTGACGCAAGGACATGCTTGATGTATCCAGAGCTACCATATTGAACTAAGTGCCACTTCCCATTGTGTCCATGCCATCTGTATAATGACATCAAAGGAGACAAGGCAGGAGCAGATGGCTCCAATGGCATACAAGAGCAAAAGTCACACCCACAGCATGCTGCTGAGTAATGAAAGTGAGGCGATACACAGGCAGAGAGCAGAAGGAAATTAAGAAAGGGCCATGGTGATGCTATGGACTATTTAGTTCCCATCCTCATTTCAAGAGCAGCTTGTTCCACCTACTTCTCGCTCCTTCTTATAGGAAATGTTCTTCCACCATTTCCAGCATATGTATTAGCAGGGACTGTCATATTTTTATAGCATTCCAACAACCTCCTTACTCACAGCTCATTATTTCAGGTCAGTACCCAACCCAATCTGAACCCCTTTTGAACCAGAACATTGGAAAAAGATTCCTTCTCCAGTGATGGTGAGAAATGCAAGCGAAAAACCTGTGAGCTGTCAGTAAAGATATCAGCAACAAAAGATAAAAGGCCCTCCAGTTGATCATCGATTTGCTCGAGCGGGCCCAGTAACGTCTCCATTGGAGACTTTGTTGTTACTGTGTCTGGCATATCGAATACATCACGGGGAGCTTGCCAGCCTCTGCCGTGCGGGCAAGATACTCTCTGGAGCTTGCTGGGCTCTCTGAGAGGGGCAGAGGAATCGAACTTGAGTCGGCCATGTTGACTGCGTGCAAGGCAAACGCCCTACCGCTGTGCTATCGCTCATTGAATACAATATGAAATTGTTTAAGACAATATACAATAGCACAGCCTGGCAAGCTCCCCGTGATGTATTCGATATGCCAGACACAGTAACAACAAAGTCTCCAATGGAGACGTTACTGGGCCCACTCGAGCAAATCAGCAACAAACAGAAGACAATTAGTCTTCAGTTTCAGAGAAAGGCATACACACCCAACATAAAGTGAAAAGCAAAGATAAGAGATACATTTGATACTGAGTTTCAGAGGGTAAATCTGATATGCAACCAAGACATAACTGCTTCTATTTTTCCTGAAATGCAGAAAAGAGGCATATAGTTTTACAGGTCACAGTCACTTAATCACTTAATCACTTAATTTCCCGTTAGTCGTCGATTTGCTCGAGCGGGCACCAGTAACATCTCCATTTGTCCCTGTCGCATGCTAGTGTAGCCCAATGGCATCTGTTCGCTCTGGGAACGTGAAGAGCCTCAAACTGATCGTTCATGATCTTGACGAAGAAGTCTGACCATCTGGTAGGTGGGCGGCCACACGGTCTTTTGACATCCCGTGGAATCCAGTCAGTAACAGCTCTAGTCCAGTGGTCATCTTTAAATCTCATTACATGACCAGCCCATCTGATTTTTGACACCTTAGCAAATGAGACAGTGTCCCTGATTCTTGATCGTCGACGGATGTCAGAACTCCGGATTCTTTCTCTCATTTGAGTGAAACGTGATATTCCAAGCATAGCTCTTTCTAGTCTTCTTTGGGAGACCTGAATAGCGTTCTCATCTTATTTGCATAGGGCCCAGGTCTCTGAGGCATATGTTAATGCAGGAAGAACAGTGGAATCAAAGAGATGTGCCCAGAGCCGGAGGTTCTTCATCCTCTTAGCTATTTCTTCGACGTTCTTGAAGGTGTTCCAAGCCGCTCTCTTCCTCCTGCGCAGCTCGGGTGCCAGGTCATTTGTCAGGTTGACTTCTCGACCTAGGTACACATAGCTGTTGCATTCGGAGATGGTCTTTCCGTTGAGAGCGAATGGGGCATCAGGAACGAGGCTGCTTCTCATGAACATTGTCTTCGTAAGATTCAGCTGTAGTCCTACCTTTCCACACACACAGTCAAAGTCGGCCAGCATTTGTGCCGCTTGCTGATGTTTGGTGTTATTAAAACAATGTCATCAGCAAAGCGGAGGTGGTGTAAAGATGCTCCCAAGTAGTACTCAAAGGGGTGACTCCCAGCAACACTTGACCAATTAAACAGTAGTGTTCAAGGTAAAACATTGCCTGGGACATGCAGTGCTGGTGAGCATGAGGGCCACCCTGGTAGTTCTGGGGTAGGCATGTATGCTGGTATCAAACTAGGGTCCTGCAAATACAAAGCAAACAGCCCTGCCACAGCTGTGACAACACAAGTCCCTGTACTAGTTTCTAGTTCCTGATTAAATTATTTATAGTAATAATGACAATAAGTGCTACATTCTTTTCTAAAAATCTTCTCTTTTATATATGCTAAATTCACTGAATTTGGACAATAACCCTCTGGGGAAATTACCAGAATTATCACTATTTTTGTATGTGAGTAATCTAAGGCATGGGCTGATTAACTTACTCAAGGTCAGCTGAATAATAGTTTGAAGAACCCAGATGCTAACCAGGTAATCTAAGTCTATTCTCATCCTATATAAAGTAGGCTATGTCATTTAAGTGAAGGAAACATTATTAAATTGGAAATGTTATTAAAATTACGCTACATTTTGAAAGGTTGTCATTAAGTTTGAAAGTTTACATCAACATCACCACAGTAAAAATCAATTTTAAATATTGAGCACAATTATTTTATTTACTATTTTATTATGGCTAACTTTTCCAAAAGGACGTTATAATTTTGTAACAAGTAAGTCACCAGTTTCCAAGGCTGTAGGATCCATATTCTCTTGTGAGACTTTCTAGAGTATCACAAAGAAGTACTGCCTCTTTTTTGGAGAGGTGGGTGTTTGGACTATACTCAATCATGTTCAGAGATTATGTCTAGCTCAAGTGCTTGGGGGAAAGTGCTTGGGGAACCTTGTGGTACAAGAGCTCAGATCTGAGTCTCCCACATGCAATGCATGCACTACAGTCCTTTGTACTCTGAAATTATGCAGTAACTTTCTTTCCAATTTGTAGCTGGGTGGGGTTGTTTTTTGATGACTGGCAGTAGAATTACATTTTTCAGAGATCTTTCGCATTTTTCCTTTTCTGACATGGCGTGCTGCTTGGAAAGGTTCATATTAGAACAAGTAAATATAAAATTAGTGCCTGCCTAATTATATTTAATTTAAACAACCTATTTCTTTAAAATGTGCTTATCCCGTTCAGAACACTACAAGCAAAATGAATTACTTCCCCAAACTTATGGGATATGCTAATGGAGACAGGGTATTTTCAGGGACATTAGAAATTTACTATTTTTGGATTTTGATGGTGGTGACATATATGTGTGAATGTGTATATCTGTCAAAACAAATTGTATGAAACTAAACATTTGACCTGAATCCATTTTATTGTAGGCAAATTATTCCTCAATGGAGTTGAATATTTAGAAAACCTTAGGAGCACAATGAATTTTTCTTACATCTTTGAGTTAATCATAAATTCTAAAATATTTACTATAAATATATTTATTGTTAAATTAAAAAATCCACCAAGATAAAATAACATGTAAGGAGATACAACTTGCTCAGACTAAAATTTATCTTCAAGGATAGTCACTGCAATGTGCTATTTCTGATAACAAATGAAAGAATACACAGTAAATGTTTCTCCTACCATGAGAGAGAGAGCAAGAGAGAGAGAGAGATAGCAAGACATTTAATGGCCCTTGATATGATCTAACACAATTCAAGCCCACCACAAAATACCTTGCAAAAACAAACCTCTCCAAAAAAAAAAATGTGATCCAATTTCTGTCTAATTACCAGCTTATTGAAAACCTACTGACTAGAGTAACATCCTACACTCAACAATCCATAACTACGGAATGAAAAATTAGACATAACAAATGATCCATTTTATTTAACAAATAAATATTAAAGCAAAAAATAGTAGGACACTTTACAAATTAAATAAAAATTAAAAGATGATCAACATGTGCCACGTTTGTCTCTTCCTTTGAAAATCAGAAAAAATATATATAGACTTATTTTTATTAGGTAAACATTGGCTTAGATCACTGTGCACTTTAGGAGTCTAGTTTCGCACCTCTCCCATTTTACATAATCACACCACACTCGGTTCAGAAGAACCAACCACCTCCCACCACATACTCTTAGACACCCTCTACTCTCTACTTCCACCCCACCTCTGGTAACCTCATAAATTTAAGGGGGAAGGGGAGGAGAGAGAGAGAAAGCAAGAGAGAAAGAGCGAGAGAGCGAGAGAGAGCGAGAGAGAGAGAAAGAGAGAGAGAGAGAGAGAGAGAGAGAGAGAGAGAGAGAGAGGAGAGGGAGGGGGAGAGAGAGAGAAAGAGAGTAATAAATGTTCCTGCCATGGAGTCAAGCTGGGGGCCGGGCGTAGTCCCAGGGTGGTGGGAGATAAATAGGGGACATTTATGGGTAGAAATGTACACTGGTGGAGGGATAGGTGTTGGAACACTGTATAATTGAAACCTAATCATGAAAGGCTTTGGAACTGTATTTTAAAAATATTTTTAAATGAAATAATGACTACATGTTTAATGATACTGAAAAAATGTAGGGTTTTGGTTGTTTTTATTTTTTAGCACTAAAATGGCCATTTGTCTGTTCTCTTTTAAGGAAACATTTTAAATATCTAAAGATGAAAATCTTCTCTGGGCGAGCGGGGAGAGTCTGTTTTGTGCTGTCGATTTGTTTTGGGGCTACCTATACCCAGCAGTGCACCTAAGGCTTACTTCTGGTTCTGTGCTCAGGGGTCACTTCTGAAGGTGCTGAGGAACCACATGGGGTGTGCTAAGAATAGAATCCAGGTCATCCACATGCAAGGCAAGCACCCTACCCACTATACTATCTCTTTGGCCTAAAGATGAACATCTTAAGATGCATTTTTAAATAATTCAGATTGGGGATCAAGAATTGGTGGGGTTATATATGAAGCTAGTTAGAATACATGATGGTAATTATAGAAATTGTTGTATTTACAGAGAGACTACACTAGTTCCTCTGCTATTGTACCTATTTTAAAAATTATATGATAACAAGATATGGCCTTGTCCTAATACCTAATCCAGATTTAGATTCTGTGGGTTTTAGAAACTGTTGATTTAGAATCCGTAATTAAATTGTGAACTGAGGCTTCTTATAATCTAATCAAAGCAAGATAAGAGTGTGGAGAGGTAAGAAGGAAGCCACAGGTATATTAAACCTAAAAATCTCCTACCTTCCAAGTTATAATATATTACTGTATAATTAGATGTGTCCTCACTTTTGTTTGACTTCAAATGAAGCTGCATTTCTTCAATTCACTGCCACTGGATAATAGTGTGCCATGAATGTCAAACATAATTAAAACATAGCAGAGCACAAGGAAAGACATTGTCAGCAGCCAGTGAATACAGTGTTGTTCTTCATCTAGTCAAAAACTGTGCCACAGGCAGCTGAACAGATGCTGCTTTTAACTCAAAGGAGTTTATAGGGAAGGGAAGCAATTTCACAATACAATATAACCCCTTTCATTTCATCTCCTGGCCCTTCATTACCTGGACTATTCAGAGTTTCTTACCTGTTTCCCTTGCCTCCAGACATTCACTCTTTAATTCATATTTCCCTAAACCTCTGCCCGTTTCTGCCCTTGACTGCTCAGGTCCCCACAGTCTGTCTGAGTCAGTCTGCTTTCCTTATCCTGGCATTCAAAGTCTTCCACCATCTGGTTCTAACCTTCTTTTCTGGCCCTAACTCCAGCTCCTCTCTTTCCTGCATCCTGTGCCCCAGGCAAATTGGCTACTTATTGTTTCCTGAACACAACTGAACTTCTCATTTAAAATTGCCACCTAGTTACACCTACTGCTTCCACCCTTCATTCTTCACCCCTCCCCAATTTTAGAAATTAAAAAAAATCCTCCCCATTCTTAGATCTCAGAATCTGTCATTTATTTAGTCTTTCAGAATCATATAGATATATACTGTTTCCTTTTCCAAGCCTGCCCCCTCCAATTTCTTCCCATTTACATCAGTTTCTTTATATACTTTCACTCATTTGCCTTTCTAGCCCACTTTCCACTTTATGCTAGAATTATTAAATCCATACATCTTTCACTCTTTGTTAAACCTGCACTTCACCAATCATACTAGAAACTCCCTATGGAAGGGGGCCACATCTCTTTCATATTGTAACCTCACAACCTGAAGAGACAAAGCAATTATTTTCAAAGAAAGGGAAGAAAGAAAGAAAGAAAGAAAGAAAGAAAGAAAGAAAGAAAGAAAGAAAGAAAGAAAGAAAGAGAGAGAGAGAGAGAGAGGGAGGGAGGGAGGGAGGGAGGGAGGGAGGGAGGAAGGGAGGGAGGGAAGAAAGAGGGGGAAGAAAGAGAGGGAAGAAAGAAAGGAAGGAAGGAAGGAAGGAAGGAAGGAAGAAAGAAAGAAAGAAAGAAAGAAAGAAAGAAAGAAAGAAAGAAAGAAAGAAAGAGAGAGAGAGAGAGAGGGAGGGAGGGAGGGAGGGAGGAAAGAGGGGGAAGAAAGAGAGGGAAGAAAGAAAAGAAAGAAAAAGGAAGGAAGGAAGGAAGGAAGGAAGGAAGGAAGGAAGGAAGGAAGGAAGAAAGAGAGAGAGAGAAAGAAAGAAAGAAAGAAAGAAAGAAAGAAAGAAAGAAAGAAAGAAAGAAAGAAAGAAAGAAGGAGGAAAGGAGGGAGGGAGGGAGGGAAGGAAGGAAGGAAGGAAGGAAGGAAGGAAGGAAGGAAGGAAGGAAGGAAGGAGAACAAAAGTGGAGCATCACAAAGTGATAGTACAGTGGGTACATTTGTCTTGCACACAGCCGACCCGGGTTCAATCCTCCACATCCCATATGGTCCCCTGAGCACTGCCAGCTGTAATTCCTGAATGCAGAGCCAGGAGTAACCCCTGAGTATTGCTGGGTGTGACCCAAAAAGAAAAAAAAAGTGGAGCATCAAAAAGCAAAGATAAATGCCTTAATCAAAGCTACCTATAATAATAATAATTAAAAAAAACCAGCAAATACTGAGGTACTCCATCTTGTACTTGAGTGAGCTCTTGTAGCAAATATTCAAAGGAAATACCTGAGTGTGCGGCATTTGAATAAATTATCTGAGAGAGTTTTTTGTTGATAGTGTTTTGTTTGATTTTGTTTTTGATGTTAAAGTAATGATTTTTTGGTGTTCAGAGCCCAAATTAAAGGGAGACTCAGGATATGAAGATGTGATGAGTAGAAAATTCAAGGCATGGAGAAGCACACAGTGGGTAGGTCTGGGCATCATCTTCACCAGCAACTACAAGCCCATTACCCCACCTGTGAGACAGGAAGAAGAAGAAAGAAGAAGAAGGAGGGAGGAGGAGGAGGAGGAGGAGGAGGAGGAGGAGGAGGAGGAGGAGGAGGAGGAGGAGGAGGAGGAAAAGGCTGGAGCGATAGCATAGCGGGTAGAGCGTTTGCCTTGCATGCGACCAACCCAGGTTCGATTTCCAGCATCCCATATGGTCCCCCGAGCACCACCAGGAGAAATTCCTGAGCGCATGAGCCAGGAATAACCCCTGTGCATAGATGCTTTTCATAAACTAGTCATAGGGCAAAACTACTGTTTAATTTTTCTTACATGTGGTGACCCAGAATATTCTCAGAGAGAAATGGCATTTTTCATTACTTATTTCTGTGACAACTTTCTGTGAAACTCCTGTAGTTTCACTTTCTGTATAACTTTTTCTGATGCAACGAATATTTTTATGGTTCTAACAGATCTGGAAAGTAACCAGATCAGGTAGTAACCAGGTTTTAACTTGAAAAGATCAAGTAGTAAAAGATCAGGTAGTAACCAGGTTTTAACTTGATCAGGTCTGTTTGACTGTGACAAGCCTAGAAGACCAAAGAATTAAAGTTTTATGGAATTTATCCTCAATCTTCAATTAAGAGCTTTTCTTTTGACACTAAAGTTCTACTATGTACAAGTATTCTTCTAGGATTTCAAAATACAAAATTAAAAATTAGCATATCTTCAGGTCCTATTTTCTATAATTATTGACTCCTAATCTCATTGATTTAAGTGAATAAATGTGTGTTTATGCTCCTATAAAGTCTAATGCTTATAAAAAGGTACTGATGGGAGTGGGAGGAGATAGGGATTTCATTCAAGAACCAGGATGATAGGAACTGCAGTTTTTACAGGATTTCCCCCAAATTTTCCAAGTTAAAAGATGAGGGGGTAAAGAGCGTAAAGGATAGTCCAGGGACTGTATGGGCTAAGTGTACAAAGAAAGTGAATATCTATGGTTCCATTAACCAGACCTCATTCCCATTGCCCCACTTAGATAAAAAGTGTACTAAGAAATTGTGCATTTGACTAGAAGCATCTTTATTGAAACATTTCCAAGCTATTCCAGGGGAAGAAAGGCCAGTCATATAGTTGACCATCTTACCTCACTTCACTATAAAGATAATGTGCTATTGACAATTACATTCTAGGGGTCAGGAAGAGAACTTAGAGTGCATATTTAAGGCTTCAAATTAAATCCCCTGCAGCATATGGACCTCCAAATACCAAACAAATGTAGTCCTAAGTAATTCCATTTGGACCCTGACTGCTGGGTCCAAATGAAATTACATTGCCACCTGCCCAAAACACTGAATCACCTGGATCCAGGTATCACCTTGAGTAGCCCCTGGGCACTGCTTAGGAGCTGACCAGAAACAACCTCCAGGGTGGAAAAAAAAACATCACGTTAAACCATGCATAAATATTTCCCAGGATCCCAGCGCTGAAAAGCAAGCTTGTCAAGGGGTCATAAAAATTCACATTGTGTCATAGAAAGACTCACTGGGAAGTTTTAGAAAGTTGTAAGCAAACCTTACAAATTATGGGGTGAATGCAACCCCTACCTACACACAATATAAACAGGAAAAATCAGGCAGAAAAATAAAGGTCAATGTAGGAGATTTCATTTGTCTTTGAGTAACTTTATTTCTCTCTCTTAAGAGATTCTTCCATTTTTTTCTCAAAACCTTTCCTCCTTGATTTTTTTTCTATAATCTTAAAGATGACTACATAAATAAGTAATCAATTATAATCTCTTGGAGATTTTCTTGATGAACATCTGTCACAGTGTTTCTATATTAAGAACAAGCATTAATTAATTTGAAGTCTTGAACTGTTCATTGTGAAATTACCTAGGTAATATTTTATTATGAAATTTTTGTCAGGGGAAAAAACCCAGAAGTATCCAACTATCACAGGAACTCTGGATCCTAATTAAGCAATGAAATCCGACAAAGTGTATATTAATGTAAAATCACATGCCTCTGGGGCATTGAAAAGCTGAAGTCTGCTCTCTGAAAGTCAATTACTATTTTGGCATCACAATATCTCATAAAATGTCCTAAATTATAACTGAAGGTACTTCAAATTAAGAAGAAAGAGAATGTTTTAGTCCTTCCACTGTGGATCGCTCATTCTAAACAGCAGCTAATTCTTGGTCATTGCATAAGTCTATTGTGTAGTGGTTTTTAACCTAACAACATAAACATGTAATTCATTCTCAGATACTCCCATAATCCCCCGCAGGTCACAGAGCACAGGAAAGTTACTTATCACCTACAATGATGAAAGATAAAATGAGCTATACTTAGGAAACAGTGTTGCTCAATAAAAGCAATAATGTTTTTAAGGCCTATCAGTCATTTGTGAGTACATGTTTGGTCCCTGTAATATCTGGAAGGCTTTATTTGTACCTAGTGAGCAGTGACCAGGCAGACTAGATCAGTACAGAACAGTCACATATAATGAATCAAACAGCAGAAAACATCACTTTAGCATCCCCCAGATACTGACACTGTACCAACAGGCCTCAACTGTTTTACAAAATAACACCAAATATTTTCCACATTTCTCAGATCCACTAATTTTCTTAGATATATCACTAGCATGTAAACTGGTGGAGGATTGTCCTTTATTTAGTACTTTAGGAAGAAATACTCACTAGTTTTAAAAAATGTTCTTTTAATGTGGATTATTTGAATTATCTGGACCAGAGATTAGGCATCATAGCTCTCCTGCCTGTGTATTTTAGATAACAATTTTAGATAACATGACTGCTTTATAATGATTTCATATATAATCACGCCAAAACTTATTTGGGGATGGGTGGATTTGGGACATGCCTGGCAGAAGTATTGAGGTCTTACTCCTGGCTCTGTGCTCATTATGTTTCCTGAAGGTCTTCCATGACCATATTGGGTAC
Organism: Sorex fumeus; assembly: GCF_029834395.1. Classification (NCBI taxonomy): domain Eukaryota; kingdom Metazoa; phylum Chordata; class Mammalia; order Eulipotyphla; family Soricidae; genus Sorex; species Sorex fumeus. The sequence continues at coordinate 31,125,214 of NW_026606129.1, forward strand.
CAGGAATGAAAGTGCAAGGCAAGCACCTTATCTGCTGTACTATCTCCCCAGCCCCATTTTGTTTTGTTTTTTTGTATTTTATTTGTTTTTGGCCATACTTTCTGGTGTTAAGGGATTACCCAAATGGTGCTCAAGGGACTATATGCAGTGTCAGGGGTTGAACCAGGGTTGACTATATGTAAGATAAGAAACTTAGCCCCTGTACTGCTTTCCAATCCCAATCATGCCTGAATTTTTGTAAACTACCTTGATTTTGTTATCTTTACATGCAGTTAGAGGTTTAGGGGGGTTTAAAACATTAATATTGTGGCTGGAGCAATAGCACAGCAGGTAGGGTGCTTGCCTTGCACGTGGCCGACCAGGGTTCGATTCCCAGCATCCCATATGGTCCCCTGAACACCGCCAGGGGTAATTCCTGAGTGCAGAGCCAAGAGTAACCCCTGTGCATCGCCAGGTCTGACCCAAAAAGCAAAAACAAACAAACAAGCAAACAAACAAAAAACCCTAATATTAACAGAAAAAACTGACTCTTAAGAGTCACCTACATATTTGTGTATGAAGACTGAGAAGATTGAAGATCATTTGTGGCAAAAGACTGAGAAGACTGAGGATTGGCATTGAGTCTGAGAGGATTCTTTAAGACAGTGTTGATTTTGGGTATTGCAATTAAATCAAAACTGTAATGATAGTTATTTTTCATAGATTGCTTATCATATACCAAACAGTGTGCTAAACAATTTACAAATATTTTCTCACCATAGTATAATAATAAATTTTTCAGCAGATACTATTTTTCATCTGCTGTACAAATGAGATAAACCAGCTTGTCTCATTTGTACCAGTATTTTAATGCAGGTATTAAAAATATTATTTTTGGACAACTGAAGAAAAGGGGAAAATGCAAAGTAAAATGCCACATTTCCAGAGCTGGAATGATAGTATAGCACGTAGGGTATTTGCTTGCATACAGCCAGGCTGGGTTTGATCCCTGGCACCCTATATGGTCCTCTGAGCCCTCTAGGAGTGATCCCTGAGTGCAAAGCCAGGAGTAAGCCCTAAGTACTGCTGGAAGGGTCCCAAAACTCACCCCCTCCCCCAAGTAAAATAAAATTCCACATTTGCAACATTTCTATAAGTGCACACCTGCATTACTATGATGCAAAAATGAGAACATAGTAAAAACAGAGAGGTTAGTAAATACAGAAATTGAACTTGTAGGTATAATCTAGGAACTTTACCAAAACTTTAAAACATAGATAGCCAAATATATGAAAAGATATTTTTTACAAAAAATACAATACAAAGTATAGAGGTAACCAAATATTAGACGTAGACAAAAATAATAGCTTAACAGTGAAATTGCAAAATAAACCAACTGATCAAATTAGTTATTAAGCATTATTGAAAAAAATTATCATGAAACAATTAGGCATTTTTTCTTAGTATACTAGCTAAAATATATTTAAATCTAAATTTAGTAAGATGAGAATATATATATATATATTTGGTACATTTTTATTGTGATATAAATAAAATAAAATCATTTTGTAATGTGGCTTGGCAAACATCACTTACAAAATGCTCTAAGACCAAAAATGCATCTTTTGTTAGACTACACATAGTACCAAAGGATTCACCTGAGAAAACAATTCATAATAGAAAAATATTATCTGAAGTTCAACAAAGTTTAACAAATGTTTATATAGAGCATACTGTGGTCTATGTAAGAGGCACCATTGTAGATGTCTGAGGTTTAAGAAAGAGTCAAAAAGAGAAATATTTCTGCCTGTGAAGCAGATAAGAAACAATACATAGAATAAGAACATTTCATAGTATGCTTAGATGTAATCAACACTATAGAAAAAAATTAAAAGCAGAGGATTAGTATTTAGGAGGAGATAGGCAGAAATCATCTAGGGGTTTTTTGCTCTGAAGGCAAAGGTGGAGACTTCATCGGGTACTGAGCAAAGGGGAAGCAACAATAGCTATGATACTGGAAATATGACAGTCAATAGCAGGCAAAGAACTTAAGACATAAATTAACTAATAAATTATGGAAGAATATAAAATCACTGTCACTGTCCTCCCATTGTTCATCGATTTACTCGAGCGGGCCCAGTAACGTCTCCATTGAGACACTTGCTTGTGTTTGGCATATCGAATAAGTCATGAGTAGCTTGCCAGGCTTTGCTGTGTGGGCGAGATACTCTCGGTAGCTTGCCAGGCTCTCTGAAGAAAAACATGAATCTGACATTAAAAGCATGTAAAAAACAAAAATAAAATGACTTAAAAATGAATACCACCAAATTTAAATGAAAAGATGACTAGGGAATTACTATATGTACAGTGGATGTATTTTCACCTGAACAATTAGCCAAAGAAACAAGATAGAGAAAACGTCTATATCAACAAATTAAGTCCTCTTGCACATGACATATATATTTCATATATATTTCATATATATGTTGCAGTTTATTAAGGCCACCATATATAAGACATAGATTGCTATATTACAATATTCTTGGGCTGGAGCGATAGCACAGTGTGCAAGGCCTTGCGCGGTCAACATGGCCGACCTGAGTTCGATTCCTCCGCCCCTCTCAGAGAGCCCGGCAAGCTACCGAGAGTATTTTGCCCGCACGGCAAAGCCTGTTAAGCTACCCCTGACGTATTCGATATGCCAAACACAGTAACAAGTGTCACAATGGAGACGTTACTGGGCCGGCTCGAGTAAATCGATGATCAATGGGAGGACAGTGACAGTGACAATATTCTTTGTCATATAAACTAAAATCAATACATTGAAGTCAAATATACAACATAATTAAATTTTTCTTGAAATTATTAGACCTTAAGTTGTTTCCTTTAAAAAGTTCCTTTCTAGAGATAGCACAGTGAGTGGAATGCTTGCTGTGCTGTCAGCTGTCCCAGATTTAATCCTAGCACACTCTTGATCCCCAGGAATTGATGTGAATGATCCCTGAGCATAGAGCCAGGAATGAGCCCTGAATACATGTGAATGGGTGTGACTCTACCCCCACAAACAGTATACGAAAGTTGAATTTCTCTTGCTGTGCAGAAGTTTTTTAATTTTATGTAAACTCATTTATATATTTTTGTTTTTGTTGTCTTTGCCACTGTGGTAATTTCATTAAATTTCATTTAATTTCATTAAAAATGCCACTGCGGTCATTTTCTTGAGAATTCTGTTAATGTATTCTGCAATGTATATTGTGGATTCTGGTCTAATCTTGAGATCTTTAATCCACTTTGAGTTTATCTTTGTGAAGGACGTGATATATGGGACTAATTTCACTTTTTTCACATGTGGAGACAAATATACACAGTAAGGTAGTAGCAAAGATCCAAAAGAAACATAAGAGGGGAACTGACACACAAAATTGAGTGGGGAGGGGTGAGTTGGCATCCTTGGGAGGTTGTTGGCGTCCTTGGGGGATGGTATTGGAATAATCTCCATGAGAAATCATTAATAATAGTATTGTAAACCAAAAAAATAAAATTGAAGTTAAAAATAAAAGAATATAAAAAATAAATAAAAAGTTTCTATCTTTTTTCACTATCATGCTGTTTTAATCTCTATAGATTTATACTATAATTTCAAGTTAGGCAATGAATTACTAAGAAATTACATTTCTTATTTCTCAGTATGGCTTTGGCTAGCATGGATGCTTTAAATTCCAAAGAAACCAAATGCACATCATTTATTATCAGGGAAATGTAAATCAGGACAATAAGATATCATCTCACACAACTGAGAATGGAACATATCAAGAAAAACACAATGATCTGCGTTGGGGGTGTGATAGAAAAGGAACTCCTATCCAATGCTTTGGTAATGTTGCCTGGTTTAACCCCTAAGAAAACAGTATAGTTGTTTCTCAGAAAAGTAGGAATCAAGCTATCACATGATCCAGCAATTTCACTACAGCTCATTAAGGTCACTAAGACAAGAATTCCAATATTCATTTCTACCCCCAAGCATCTATGTCCAGAATACAAAAACATTAATTCAAAAAAACTATGTACACCTGTATTAGTTGTAGCATTTTGCACAACAGCTAGGATATGGAATCAACCCAGGTGTCAACAACAGTCACTAGGTTTGGTATATGTTCACACTGGAATGCTATGCAGCTGCCAGTAATGATAAAATCATTCAGTTTACTGAAACTTGGATGGAACTGGAGGATATCATGTTAAGTAAAGTGAGTCACAAGGATAGAAATATGATGATCTCATTTATCTGTGGTATATAGAATAACAGGATGAAGGGACACAAGGTATTAAAGTGGGGAGTGAGGGGATATCTAGATAATTCTTGACCTTAAATTCTAGAATAGGGAAGGAAGTAAACCAAAGGGGAGAGTAAGAAGAAATAGATGGTAGATAAGAGGGATAAGTGTCACAGTTCTCCAGTATACACCTCCTTAATGTGCAGAGGTATGGTATATGGATGCAGTTAAACCACAGAGCTAACAACACTAAGAATAAGATCCAAACTGCAAGAACCAAACTTAAAAATGTGGGGGTCAAGGAAGCAGGCTGCAGGATGGGAGGGAGCCTAAGGACACTGGTGGAAGGAAGTCAACACCTGTTGTGGGATTGTTGTTGGAACATTGTATGCCTGAAATTCAATGATCAATCACTTTGTAAATTACAGTGGCACTGTAACACTGTCCTCCCGTAGTTCATCGATTTGCTTGAGCGGGCACCAGTAACATCTCTAATGTGAGACTTGTTGTTACTGTTTTTGACATATTGAATACGCCATGGGGAGCTTGCCAGGCTCTGCCATGCAGGTGGAATATTCCAGTGACTTAATAAAAAATTAAAAACTCAAAAATTCAAAAAAATAATGCATTCCTTTCTTCTTAGACTCCTCTTGTTCCATCCTTATATTTCAGAGATAAATAACTGTAAGTTTTATCCAACTCTTAAATATCTGTGATTCTTTGGTATTGCTATATTCTTGGGTCAAATCTCTAAACTCTATTGCTTTGCTACATCTATAGCAAGGCTTAAACACATCAGAAAAAAATCAGAAGCACCATAGAAATTAATTAACTTCAAATATATCCGCTACTTCTCTCATTTCAAAAATGAAATTGCAATAGCAGTCTGCATGGTCAACATCTCCTTTGGCTTTTCTTCATGAACAACTTCCTCATATGCTCGTGCAAAACCTCTGACCTTGTCGAAGCCACATCATGGATAATTATGTCTCAAGAATAACTTTTTATTAGATAGCCACACTATAATGGATTCAGGGACATGAATAAAACATCTTAATTTTCAAGTATTTCTTTGTAAATTAATTTTTGAAAGAAAAATGTCGTGAAAAAAGGAGGTTTTTTTTTAAAGGCGTGTAGCTCTTGCATAGTAGGATGTAGTTTCCATGGCCTATCTTGTTAAAAATGTTCTAGTACCCAACTGATGCACACTTATTTATGGATTTTAGACTAAAAGCTCTTTTTGCCAGTTTTCTTAGCAAGCACTTATCTCGACATCCTCATTAGGTGATTTTTCTCTTTTCTTTTTTGTTGAGGCCTAGCCATGCCCTTGGTACGCTCTTTTGTTCCACACTGCAAAAGGAATGGTTTTAAAGACTCCCTCTCCACCAGTACCACCTTTTTTCCCCCTTTGTAATTAGCCTTATTTGAGGACCAGAGAAGCAAGAGACTGGAAAGAAATACAAAAACTGTTGAACAAAAGATTCGATGTTCTTTACCCCAACCATATGCTGTATAACTCATGTACAACCTGGGTCAGATGACTCGCATATATGCCTTTAAAATGAGAAGAGAAAGAAAAAGAAAGCAAAAGCAAAAGCGCTGACTTACACAGCAGCTGCATTTGGTATAAGCAGGTTGGGAGTAAATGTCACAGTGGAAAGAAAATAATACATTTTACCTTCATTGCAAAAGTAATTTACTTGAAAACCAAAGAACATGATGCAACTATGTACCTGGTAACAATGCTTCCAGACGTTCATTTGAATATCTTAGTATTAATTAGCTTTAATTGGAATGAGAGAAACACTTTCCTTTTTTTCAAACTGTAAGTGTGCTTTGCCATTCAAGACTAACACAAATGAAATTGCTTAGCTATTTCCTTAAAATATATTCATTAAAAAGATTTTTAATGTAGTTATGATAATGAAACATATTTTTCTGCTCTCTCTCTTCATTAGGAAAAAGCTTATGTCTAAATAAAGGTCCAACAGACTTAGCTTTCCTTGTCTCTAGAAGCTTTTCCCAAATTTTAAAATTAGGAAATACTAACTACTGGTAAATGGACCTGGAATAGTTTCATCTCAAAAATAAAAATTCATAACAATAAAAATGCCATGAAAGAAACCATCAAGGGCAGCTTTAATAGGTCAAATGTTAGAGTATGAAAATTATAAATTTCGAAGATATAGTTGTCAAGAAACCAAGCTTCCACCCCTCACCAGCCCATATACTAAGCACTTTATCAGAAAATGGATTTTTCTTCTATGTTTTCCATTTTATTTGCAAATGTCAATGACCCAACAGGGTACCCAATTACACATAGCATATCACTGTATCACTGTCATCCAGTTGTTCATCGATTTGCTTGAGTGGGCTCCAGTAATGTCTCCATTCATCCCAGCTCTGAGATTTTAGCAGCCTCTCCTTACTCATCTTTCCCAACACTGCCATATTGGAGGCTCTTTCAGGGTCAGGGGAATGAGACCTATTATTGTTACTGCTTTTGGCATATCCAATACGCCACGGGGAGCTTGCCAGGCTCTGCAGTGCGGGCAGGATACTCTCAGTAGCTTGCCAGGCTCTCTGAGAGGGATGGAGAATAGCACATAAAGCTGGGTAATTTAAGGAGATTTTAGCAGAAAGAATTTAAAGGCAGGATTTAGTAAAAGTATTGAGGTGGAGTGTACATAGCCTCCCCTATCCCTAGGCCAAAGGAAAGAACAATGATCAGAATTTAGAGGAGCAGATACATGAAACAAAGGATAACTTTTGGAAGACCAAAACATGGGGCACATGACCCAGGTTTGCAAATTAGTAGCTTCATTTTGTGTAATTCGGACAATGATTTCAAGATACATAAAATTATCTAAGGAAATTCACTAACAGTCACACTTTGGACTTCTTTGCCATACTGGAAAAAAAAAAGAGGTCCTATTTCAAAAGGAATTATTTAGTAAAAGCATATGCTTTTATTAAAATCTGAGAAGGAGAGAAACTGGGCCACAGGACCCAGTCATGCCTAATGTCCATTCAACTTCTCAGTGTTCTGAACCAGAAATTGTTTTGTTTAAGCTGTGATTTTATCACTATAACCGGATGAGTCCTGCCTACTATATTATCTTCAAGAATTTTATATGTAATAAGATATATTTACAAGTAATAAGTATTTATTACACACTAGGATATAATTTGAACTGGGCCCCAGATCATAGATAAATTGTAGATGTGTTTTTTTGTTGTTGTTGTTTTATTTTTGTAGTCAGGGAAGGATTCCTGGACCTCAGACAGATAAAGTGAGTATTCTACTACTGAGCTATAAGCCTAGCCCTTGATTTTTTGGGGTGAGACAAAAAGCACAGGCGACAGGTGTGATATGTGAATATTTATTCACAAAACAATCACAAATCATCCTGTTATTTGTCGATTGCCTCGAGCAGGCCCCAGTAACGTCTCCTTCATCCTAGCCCTGAGATTATATTCAAGACTCTTTAGGAGAATGAGACCCATCATTGTTACTGGTATTTGGCATATTGGGTACGCCATGGGGAGTTTGCCAGACTCTGCCGTGTGGGCAGGCTACATTCGGTAGCCTGCCAGTTTGTCCAAAGTAGGAATGAGATAATAAGATGTCATAATAAGATGTCCGGGAGCTGGTTTTTATAGTCTCTGAGTCTTGGCCGTTGATGGGATTACATGGCGCCAGGGGGCCAGTTGGTGGGTGTGACCCCTGTCTACTGGAATTTGGAGGATCTGGGTGGAGGATGCTCGGCCCAAATCCCAGTAGGCTTGGAGATCTCGGCCCCGGAACCCGCGTGACTGTCCCTCTGAAATACTGAATATTTGTGAAATACTTAATATTTATTAGTATTTCACAAATAAAGAAAGTGATAATATTGTAGGGGAAATGTTACAATTTATTACTATCTAGGACAAAATTATTTCAAGAGTGTATAGGACCCCTAGAAGTAACTTACTGTATCTTCTAATAATAGAACTTCTGATAGTAGCTTCTGATCAGAAAACTATGAATTTGTCTTTTTTTTGTCCTTTTCTACCTTTGAAGCTTCATTTTGGTAATGACAACATATAATTTTTTAAAAAATGAAAAAATATTATTATTATTTATTATTATTGTTATTATTGGTTTTTGTCACTAGCTGGTGGTGCTTAGGGATCACTTCTGGCAGTACTTAAGGGACCATATGCAATGAGAGGGATCAAACCAGTTTCACTGTGTACAAGGTAAGGTAAATCAGGTTTCACTGCCTGCAAGGTGTTTTAACCCCGGTACAATATCTCTCAGGCCAGGAAAAATATGATTAGTGGAATTGCCAGTATCTCCACAAGGGGAGAAGAAATACAATGTTGTTTGAAAATTTTAACACATAGTTCCATTTTGTATAAACTCTTTGAAGACCAAAATTGTGTTTATTGGTCAATAGCAGTCTCTAAAAGCAATGAATATATTAGAATTTATTTGGGTCCATGGGGCTCTAAGTTTCATGAAAATTACTGCTTTGACAGGTTGCCTAAGATCAATGTATGCATCACAGAACTTGTTGCAACACTTTTCTGTTGCTCTAGGAAACTAGATTTAAACATATCATTCTATAAAGAATAAATATAATTGCATAAACCAAAAAAAGTATATATATATTACCCACTAAACATCCTCATGGATTCAAGCAGATTAGATAAAAGGTGAGGCTACAATAAAAACTAGGACATGTTTAAGTGAAGTCTTTACTACATAAGGGAGGAAGAAATTTTATTTGTGTAAAAATGAAAAGTGCTAAATATGAAAATAACAGCCTCTGTTTATTTGCGCTAACAAAGTAACATAAAAACATTAAAAACACTAAGATATTAAAAGACAACATTGCATTTAATATGAAAGATTTGATAATATTCTCTCTCCTAGTACCCTTGAAAACAATGTAAAAAAGGCTTCCACTGTTTCTCAAATTATTTTTGACAGTTAAATAAAAAATTCCCAGCATCCTTTCTCCCCAAAAGCATTCCTCTTTTTCACTTATTTATTATACTTCTGGTTCTATATGATATTCATTAGTTTTTATATTGTTTTCCATGAGAAAGAAGAGTGAAGGAACCCAAATCTCCAAAATATAAAATTTAAGACAAATACTAAATTTTTATAAATTCTTCTTTAGTATTTTTACCTGCAAATATTAAACAAGAAGCAAAAGATGATAAAAGGAGCTTACATACAAAGGAAAGGCTGTAAGATTCACAGATCTGTCAAGTGAGACTCTACGAGTCAAAAGAGAATGGAGGGATATAGTACAAAAACTCAACAAAATAAACACCTCACCAAGAATATTCTATCCATATTAATCATCATTCAAATTTAAAGGAACAATATAGAGCTTAATGAACAGGTAACAGTTTAGGGAATTCATAGCATTGAAACCAGTTTTTCAAGAAGTGTCAAAGGACCTCTTTAAAGGACAGGACAAACTTCCTAGCATGCGGAAGTAATGGAACTCACTCATGGTGTTTATGGTTGCCCGCTACTAGATTGAGAAATTAAAATCAAATAGCAACCAATCCTCACAAATTGACTTTTATTGACTTATTTTGTGATAATTCCATTTGCCATTCTTCTAGGTTCTGTTGGAAATAAATTTGTTACATGCCTGCCAATGGAAGAGGCTGGGGTGGGAGGGAACCTGAGGACACTGGTTGGGGGGTAGGTCACTTTGGTGTTGGGATTAGTATTGTAATACTGTGTGTCTAAAACAACTGTATTATGAACAACTTTGTAAATCATGGTACTTTAATAAAAATATTATAGAAAAAGTGAATAATTCATTTTATATTCTGTTGGACATAGAACTATATTGAATTTATTTGTAGAGAATAAAATAAACAATGGCGTTCTTGTTTGTTATAAAAACTAAAATAACAGGGCCAAAGAGATAGAACAGTGGGCACGGTGCTTGATTTGACTGCTTGCCGATCTGATTCAATCCCAGAACCCCATATGTGTGACCCAAAGAAAAAACAAAACAAAACAAAAAAACCCAAGTGTGACCCAAAGAAAAAATATCCCCCCAAAACAAACCCCCCCAAAACCCTACAAGAAAATAGAAATATATGTATTTCATATATGATATGTATGTAATACTTAAGTATACATATACATATAGATTACAGATCCAAGAGGATGTACTCAAATATATTACAAAGTAGTAATAATTAGTGGGAATAAGGATTGGAATAAAAAATCTTTTGAAAAAATTATTGTTGTCTGATTTGGTCCATAACTTTTGCTTTCTCTCTTACACATTTACATTTGTTACAACTAACATGTGTTAACTTCCATAGTTTTTTTAAAGAATGAAAATACATTCAGAAATATTTAGTTCACTGTGCAAACCTACAATTAGTCTTCACAACAAAATGTATTGTGGCAGAAGAGAACAATAGCTATACAAAATAGTAATGAGATACAAATTTCAGGCAAAAAATTATTAATTACTTTTTATACCACTTTATAGTATAGTTACTATATTGTATAGTTATTTTTATAATTAAAAGTATAGTTACTATACTTACTATACTAGACATAGAAAGATTGCATTTATCTGGGGAACATAAAGTAACAAAATAGGAGATTAACACCCAAAAATGGCCGAGATTAGTACCAGGAATTTTGCTCCATGGCTTAGAGGCCAGCCACACATGCTAGGGGAAAAGGGAGCTCAGATAGAGAAGGGAGCACCAAATAAAGGATGTTGGGAGGATCCTCCCAGGATGGGAGAAGCATGCTGAAAGTAGACTATAGACCGAGCATGATTGCAGCTCAATGCCTCTTTTGCAAACCACAACACCCAAAAGAAGAGAGAGAACAAAAGGGAACGCTCTGCCACAGAGGCAGGGTAGGATGGGAGGGATGGGGGGTGGGAGGGATACTGGGATCCGTGGTGGTGGGAAATAGGCACTGGTGAAGGGATGGGTATTTGATCATTGTATAATTGAAACCCAAGCACAAAAATTTGTAAGTCTACAACTGTACCTCATGGTATCTCACTAATACAAATTTTTAAAAAATTTTAAAAAGTATAGTTACCATACTATATAGTTACTTTTATAATTTTTCTGTGTGTATATAACTTGTCCAAGGTAAAAAAAGACATTATGGAAACAAGTGAAATTGAATTTGTTGTGTACACAAAAAATATATTATGTATTTTTAAATTCTGATGAAATTTTAAATTTTCTACTTTTAGGACTGGAGCAATAACAGCGGTTGTCTACTTGCTTGCAAGTGACCAATCCGGGTTCAATTCCTAGCACTGTTTGTGGTTACCTGAGCCCACCAGTAGTGATAAATGAGTGCAGAGCCAGGAGTAAGCCCTGAGCACTGATGGGTGTGCCCCAACCCCCAAAAACAACAACAACAAAAATTCTCTACTCCTGTTGTTACATAAGAACTATAATGAAATAATAATGATGATGATGGTGACATAGATGGCAATATAGAATATAGTACATAACAATTTCTGTATTAAACATATAACATGCAAATACTGTCTACTACTATCATTTGTTTTTTGCAGTTGAGTAAACAGATACTGTCTAAGTCACATGACAAGTACTGTGAAAGCTGCGATTTGGCTTCTTGTGGTCCTTGTCCAGACTACCCCACTTATCCATGGGAACAATAATAGATGGTCTCTTTGATAGGCACGCATTATTAAATAATCAGAAGCTTTTTCAGTAATAAGAAAGTGTTCACTGATGTTTTTAGTACTTTTTTTAGGATATAATTTTTTTAAATTTTATTGATTCACCGTGAGATATAGTTACAAGCTTTCATGTTTGAGTTACAATCACATAATGATCAAACACCCATCCTTCCTCCAGTGCACGTTCCCCATCACCAATATCCCCAGTATACCCCCACCTTTCCCCACCTCCCACTGCCTCCATGGCAGTCAATATTCCCCATACTCTCTCTCTCCTTTTGGGAATTATGGTTTGCAACCCCCTCTCGGAGAGCCCAGCAAGCTACCGAGAGTATCTCGCCCGCACGGCAGAGCCTGGCAAGCTCCCCGTGACGTATTCGATATGCCAAACACAGTAACAACAAAGTCTCCAATGGAGACGTTACTGGGCCCACTCAAGCAAATTGATGAACAACGGGAGGACAGTGACAGTGGTTTGCAATGCAGATAATGAGAGGTTATCATGTTTGGTCTTTATCTACTTTTGGCACACATCTCCCATCCTGACTGATCACCATTTTGTTAGTGATACCTTCTCTATTACAGCTGTCCTCTCCCCGCCCACTCATGAGACAGGCTTCCAACTATGGAGCAATCTTCCTGACCCTGATATCTACTGTCATTGGGTGTCGGTCTTGTGTTAAAAAATGTTATTTATACTCCACAAATGAGTGCAGTCCTTCTGTACATGTCCCACTCTATCTGACTCATTTCACATAGCAATGATACTCTCCATGTCTATCCACTTATAAACAAATTTCATGACTTCATCTCTCCTAATAGCTGCAGAACATTCCATTGTGTAGATGTACCAAAGTTTCTTTAACCAGTCGTCTGTTCTCGGACACTTGGGTTATTTCCAGATTTTGGCTATTGAACAGTGCTGCAAGAACATATAGGTACAGATGCCACCTCCAAAGGCTGAACCAAGAAGACCTGGAATACTTGAACAGACCTATCACTATGAAGGAAATTGAAATGGTAATAAAAAGTCTCCCCAAGCACAAAAGTACTGGCCCAGATGGATTCACTAGTGAATTCTTCCAAATCTTTAAAGAAGACTTACTCCCAATCCTCTTTAAGCTTTTCCAGGAAATTGAAGTTTCAGAAACACTTCCAAACAGTTTCTATGAAGCAAATATCACCCTGATACCAAAAGCAGACAGCAATACCACAAATAAAGAGAATTACAGACCGATATCCCTCATGAACATGGACGCAAAGATCCTCAACAAAATATTAGCAAATAGAATCCAACGACTCATCAAAAAGATCATACATCATGACCAGGTAGGATTCATCCCAGGGATGCAAGGATGGATGGTTTAACATTTGGAAATCAATCAATATAATCCATCATATCAACAAGAGAAAAGATAAAAACCATATGATCATATCAATAGACACAGAGAAAGCATTTGACAAGATCCAGCACCCGTTTATGATGAAAACTCTCAGCAAAATGTTTTTAGTACTTGACATCTTATTCCTAGTAGTAGGGAGTAGCTATCTGAGGTTAGTCATAGTCATGACCATCATCCTAATTTCAGCATCACCAATTCAGAGGAGTCAAACAACTTATCAGTCCCTCTGAGCTGTAAGAATTCTCTGTGCCAGGCAGAATTTGATTTAGCAATATTCTAATGCTGAAATTAGAGAGCTCAAACAACAGCTGATTGCACTCCATGAGATCCACTAAAATCTGACAGCAGGTGAATTCACCAGTTTTGACCATAATAATGCTGGCAATAAGGGGACTTTCTGTTAAAGGCACAAGAGAGCAGATATCTGGCATCATGAATTAGAAAAAAAAGCAAAACAATTTTAAACAAGTACCACATGTGGTGACTCATTAGATGTTGAAAACTAATAAAAGGCTGAAGATTTTTAGCTTTGCACTGATGCTGTGGACTGCAGGATATCCTAACATCCAGAAATTGAGAATGAATCAGAAGGTGGTGATAAATCCTGTGTTGATGCCTAGTGTGTGGAACTGTTATATTTTTAGGATAAAGGCAAAGAAGTATAAATGCAGGAGACTCTAGAGTGTAGCAAATAGACTTAGATATCTGTTTGTTTTGTGTATTCTTTCACTCACTCAGCAAATGTAGTGTGATGGGCAGCCTCCTAGCTTTCAGAATGTAAAAGTCACAAAGAAAGACATATCTTCTTCTTGATGGTTGGATACTCTTAATAGGTGAAAATAATCTTTAAAAGATAAAGAATATAAAGTGTGATTAAAAGGATAAAGAGTATAAAGTCTGATGAGTTATGTGATATTTGAAATATGGGGTATTTTGAGGGCCATGACTTAGAGAAGTGAAGAAACTGAAGAGAAGGTAAAGGCCCAGGACAATGAAAAGAACAATGCGAAGGGAGAGGAAATTCCCATAATCAAGGATAAAAGCAAAGCAGGTGAGAATGTCAGAGAAGTAGGACTTCAAAGTGATTAGTGAGAGTGGAAAGTTGGTCAGGAGTTTGATGTTTCTGCTGTTTGCAAAACCATAAAAGTTAATTTAATATCCACCTTTAAAAAATGTAGCATGCCAACCCACATTCATATTTTGACAAACTACTCTCTGCATGAGGCAAATAAAATACAGTTGAAATTCTCAAGAAATTTTATCTATTTATTTACTTATTTATTTTGTTTTGAGGGCGCATACAATTTAGTCCTTGCTCTGCAGTCAAAAATCACTCCTGGTGGAGCTCAGTAGACCATATGGGATACTGGGGGGTCAAACTCAGGTCAGATGCTTGAAAGGTAAGTGCCCTGCCCACTATACTGTTACTTTGGCCCTAGGAGTCATTTTTTTTAAAAAGAAACCCTGGAATATCAATAAATACCTGTAGATTGCTAGGAGGAAGATGAACCCTGGTGCTATGGTAACTTGGGACAGGACCCAAGGAGTAGAGATTCTGTCATATGTGAGGAAATGGTTTTGACACCTGGCACTGTACACATCCCTAGCACCACCAGGTGGCTCTGGTGGCTCTCAGAGCACCTCCAGATCAAGTACAAAACATTCAGGACTACACTGCTAGAAAAGCATAATTGGGAGTAGTTTGAGGTCCTCAAGAACCTCTGAATAAGATTCATCCTCATCCTCCTCATCCTCATCCTCATCATCCTCATCATCATCAGGCTGTAGAACAAAGAAAATGAGTAAAAAGACACTTTAAATCTGGTGGTAAAGACTGACTTCCCTGATAGAGAAATATTAGAATTTAGTTGCAAACAATGAGAAAGGAGGAGACATTGGGTAGACAATCAGAGGAACAGTCACATACATGCAGCAGTAATGCCAGAGTGAGAAAATACATCTGTTTCTCTAAGAGAAAGGAGGGAAGGGAGACATGATGTTGGTGATGTGAGTAGAGAAAAGATCAGGTATAAATGGGAAGAGTAACCAAGCATCAAGTTTGACCTAAGATAGCTTCAGTGCTCTCTTGAGCACAGTTAATGATTAAAAGTGCCCCCATACACTGTATAAAACTTATTAGCTATGGTAAGAAGTTGAAAATTTGAAAGCGTCTATGAAAGTTATTGGGAAGTTTTAGGGAAGGAAACAACACAATTTAAATCATATCTTTAAAAATCTGGAAACGGGCTGAGAATACAACTTGCCTTGCATGCAGTCAACCCAGGTTTGATCCACAACAACACATATAGCGTCCTGAGCATATCCAGGCATGAACCCTAAGCACAGAGCCAGGAAAAAACCCTGAGCACAACTAAGTGTGCTGCTCCCCCCGCCCCCCCCCACACAAAGGAAATAAAACAAAACTTAAAAATCTAGAAACAATCCAAACGTCTAAGAGCAAATGACTGAATAAAGAAACAGTGGTATATAAACACAGTGGAATACTACTTCGCTATAAGAAAAGATAAAATCATTCAATTTGTCACTATATGGATGAAACAGGAGTGTGTCATGCTCAGTAAAGTCAACCATAAGAGAGACAGATCTAGAATGATTTCTTTCATAAGTGGGATATAAAAATCCCTAATATGGGAACAACAAATAACCCATAGCAACAGAATCTAAACTCTAATTTACAGAACAGAGCTTATAAGGGAAGTGAGAGAGTGGGAATGGGGCTGGAATGGTCAGGTGAAGATTGGGGGTGAAGGGTGAAGAAGAAACCTTGAGACAAGGATGGAGGGAAACAGGAACCGTGGTGGTGGGCCTGGTTATTGGGATGCTGTATGCGTGAATCTCTAGTTACTGTAAAGTTGTACATCACTGTGGTTAAAAATTAATTAATTTTGCTCTGATGGCAATTTAAAGAAGTTCTGTAAAAGGAGATATTAAGGTCAAGAGTCAATGAAGAGGCCTCATGCTTCCACTCATTCTGCTTAAGGTCCTAATATTTAAAGAACTCCTAGGATTTCTTATAGTATTCCTGAATCTTGGGACCTAAAAAGAGATTTAAGATGCCTCCTGTCATAGCTTATGATTACAACTGGTATTAATGAGTTTGACATGAAATCCAGCTTTCTACTACCCTGAACAAAGAGAGAAACTTAGAATAAAAGGAGTATGATCTAAAGAGGAGAAAAAGCATCTGATAGGAGACCTAAGGACTATGTGCTTTGTGATCTAAGCTATTTAACCTCTAAGACCAAGATTTGATACTACCTTTAAAAATGCAAAAATATGGGTCAGAGACATAGTATAGTGCATAAGGTACATGCCTTGCACATGGCTGACCTTGGTTCAATCCCTGACATCCCATATGTTCTTTGGAGCACTACAAGGAGTAAATTCAAGAACAGAACCAGGAGTAACTTCTGGGTGATGGTCAGTAACTTCTGAGTATCATGGTCCCTAAACAAACAAAAATAAATTTAAAGATAAGGCATGGAGATATGATGTGGTATATGATATTTCAATACTCACGATCACGTTCACGACCATCCTGTTTTTCGTCGATTGCCTCAAGCAGGCCCCAGTAACGTCTCCTTCGTCCTAGCCCTGAGATTTTTAGAAAAGTGCCATATTCAAGGCTCTTTCAGACTTAGGAGAATGAGACCCATCATTGTTACTGGTATTTGGCATATTGGGTACACCACGGGGAGTTTACCAGACTCTGCTGTGTGGGCAGGTTACATTTGGTAGCCTGCCAGTTTGTCCAAAGTAGGAATGAGATAATAAGATGTCGCTTCCAGGAGCTGGGTTTTATGGTCTCTCGGTCTTGGCCGTTGATGGGATTACACAGCTCCAGGGGGCCAGTTGGTGGGTGTGACCCCGCCTACTGGAATTTGGAGGATTTGGGTGGAGGATGCTCAGCCCCGATCCGACTAGGCTTGGAGATCTCAGCCCCGGGACCCGCAAGCCTTTGTTCCTCTGCCGGTTCCTTCATGTGTGCAGAGAGTGGTCTCAGCATGGTGGTGGCTGGTTCTGGAGGTCTTTGGCTGCCGGAGCCCTTTCAATATTATAGAAATAAATTAAATAATAAGGATTCTCTAATGTCACATCAGCATGGCAGAGCCTGGCAAGCTCTCTGTGGCATACTGGATATGCCAAAAACAGTAACAATAACGGGTTCATTCCCCTGACCCTGAAAGAGCCTCCAATACGGCAGCGTTGGGAAAGATAAGTAAGGAGAGGCTGCTAAAATTTCAGAGCTGGGACGAATGGAGATGTTACTGATGTCCGTTCAAGAAAACTGATTAACAATAGGATGACAGTGATACAGTGAATGTCACTTCATAATGGCAATCTTACCAAAGTTATTTTCAAATGATTACTTTAAAAAAGTAAAGTCCTACCAAATTTATTTTCAAGTGATTACTTTAAAAATGTAAAGTATTTTCTTTTTCTCTTTACTTGATTGTTATAATATCAATAGGTCAAACACTTGACCATGATATTTATTAAGGATTGCATGTTTTAGCTATGGTGCTTATGTACAGTTGAAAAGGTTGCATGCTCTGGGTGTGGGGAAATGGAGGTCAATTCAGTATGTAGAGCAGGTAAAACTTCCGGCCTCATGTGTACAAAGCAGGCACTTTACCTCTAAGTGACATCCTGAGTCCCCTCAACTTATTTTTGTTTTGGGGCCACACTTGGTGGTGCTCAGGGTTTATTCCTGGTTCTACACTCAGGGATCACTCCTCAGCAGACTCAGGGGCCCACATAGGGTGCTAGGAATCAAACCTGGGTCAGTTAATGCAAGGCAAGCATTAACCTGCTATACTATCACTCCAGCCCCCTCAAATTAATCTTGATGTCACCTTTTCTGGCTCACTTTGAACTCCTGTTGAAAATACATCCATTCCCTAAATTAATCCATATATCAGCACACGTGTGAAAATTTACAAACCTTAATTTTATGGGAGTCCTGAAACTATTTATGCAAAACTAGTGAAATCTTTCCCTTCCCTTCCAGGCCAGGAGTGTTCAGGAGACTCGAAGTTCCTACTAGTGATTTTCAGCCAACAAGGTGGCTAGTTCAAGGCAATTACCTGAGGAAACAAAGCTGCTTGGGTTTCATGGTGCTGGTGATACCACTGCTGGTCACATCACCAGTGCTGGAAAATCAAACCTTGATCAGGTATAATAGGCATGCACCCTAATTGCTGTACTATCTCTCAGCCCTGAAGTGCTTATTTTATGTAATTTGAATGGGAGCTCTTCTAAGTGATGCTCGGGGCGGGGGGGGGGGGGTGTCCCAGGGTTACTGCAGGCTATTTTTAAGAAACTGGGATGGCAGTTCAATGCTAGGACCTCAGAATATGGTGCTGCTTGTGCCCTGAAGTCCTGGCACTTACCTAGGTTATTGGTAGGATTTCGTTCATTCAAGGCATATGCCTTACCCTAGTACTATCTCTGCAGTACCTGAAGTGCTTTTTTAATAAGAGGAAATGAATGATAGAGCTGTCATTTCATCTGGACACTACCCTAAGTATCTCAAGATTATTGATAAAGTGACTTAAATCTTTTATCCTGGGATTCACTACTCCCTCTCTACCTCTAGTATAATTGGCCACACTAAGCAGATGGTGGGTTACATGGGACTATCAGACATAGAAAAGGAAAATATCAGGGCCAGAGTGATAGTATAGCAGATAGGGTGCTTGGATTGCACACCAGTGATCCAGGTTCAATCTCTGTTCCAAAATTAAAAAATACATTCATAAGGTCTCTTACACTCCCAAAGCCAAAATTAGGTGACCCAAAACTGTTTGACTAAGCAACAGTATTCATATATCAGGATCACACATATTTAGGTACATCTACTTGGCCACAATTTCTCAGAAATGTTTTTTTTTCCTTTTGCTATGAGAGGAGAAAAAATGTTGGGTCTCAACTGGTGGTGCTCAATAACTACTTCCGACTCTTAACTCAGCTTTTGCAGTGCTAATAATGGAACTAGGCAAGCACCTTAACCCTTGTATTATATCTCTGGGTCTTCTAATAAATCTTTAGTAGTATTTACAACAGCCCTTAAAGGAAGTTATTGTAAAGATATCATAGAGACTTGCACAAGTTTTCTAGAATTTACTTTACAAAGTACCACAAATGGAGTGACGTAAACAAAAACTTGATGCTCATAATTCCACAGACTAAAAGTCTAACATTGGTAAAGTTGGTTTCTTTATTTCTCCCCCTTTTTTGCATTTCTTTGTTTTTGGGGGGTATCACACCTTACAATTCTCAGGGGTTTCTCCTAGCTTTGTATTCAGGAGTTACTTCTAGTGGTGATTGGGGAACTACATAGGGTGCTGGTGATGGAACCTGGGTCAGTCACTTTCAAGGCAAATGCCCTACCCACTATTGCTCTAGCCCTAGCGTTGGTTTCTTTTTTTTTAATCTTATAAGCAAAATTTATTAGAATAATGTTTAAAATTATTTTGTCTGTTTCCATTTTTGGTGGAGAGAACCAGATTTGGGCAGTTGAACAAAACACAAATTTAGGAATGACTTTTTATTTTCATTAAAATATCATTGTCTTCTGTATATAATTTCTTCTTTGGTCTTATTTGTCTATTTTAGATTGCATTTTATATTGATAGACTGCACTTTCATTTATTCTAACAATAAGACTGTGATTTTTTTCAGCATTGAGGTAAAAGGATCATCTGTACATTCTTATTTATTTATTTGTTAAATTTATTTATTGAATCACCGTGAAAAAAGTTACAAATCTTTCAGGTTTAAGTCTCAGTCATACAATGATCAGATACTCTTCCCTTCACCAGTAATTATTTTTCACCACCATGAACCCCAATATACCTCCCCTTCCACCCCTCCCGATGCCTGTGAGGCAGATGATTTCTACTTAACTCTCTCTCTACTTTGATTGATTACATTCATTATTTGGACAAAAGATGCACCATTATTGTTTGGAATTTCCCCCCAACAATCAGAACTGCTAAAAGGCATTGTGAAATAATTTGTTTTCTATTGCTGGTTATGAAAACCATATGATGTTGCACGGCCGCAACAGTGGCCACGAGATTTTTGACTTCTGATATTTTACTAATTAAGTCTGGAGGGACATCTGCCAAGAGCCAGATAATTACGAGATTGGTTTCTGTGCATCTGGTGCCATGCCCGTGCCGGAGAGTCACTTGTGGGGGTTAACTTGTGGCCTCGGTAGGGCATGAAGGATGAGTTGTTTCCACCCTCCATCCCACGAGGCTGCAGTTGCCCCGTCACTGCAGGCTCATATCTGGCTTTCCAATAAGCTCTGAGGTCGCGGCCACCATGCTGCTGCGCAGGGGGAGAGGGGGAAGTGGAAGAAACAGACACCCTTTCCCTCCCGGAGGGGCATAGCACTGGAGTATATCGCATAGTCCATTCACATTTCTGCTGCAAGCTGCCAGGTTCTGGATTAGGTCTGTGTGCCTCTGGTGCCATGTCTGTGCTGGAAAGCCGTTCGTGGGGGGCAACTCATGGCCTCAGTAGGGCATGAAGGACGAGCCAGTTCCACCCCCCATCCCATGAGGCTGCAGTTGCCCCATCACCACCAGCTCACACCTGGCTTTCCAATAAGCTCTGAGGCAGCAGCCACTGTGATGCCAGGGGAAAAAAAGGTGGAAGAGACAGACACCCTTTCCCTCCGGGGGTGGGGTGGGGCATGGCGCAGTAGTTTAATGCATAGTCCATTCACATTTCTGCCACAGGCTGTCAGGCTCTGGATTAGGTCCGAGTGCCTCTGGTGCGTGGCCATGCTGGAGAGCTGCTTGTGGAGAGCAACTTGTGACCTCGGTAGGGCGTGAAAGATGAGCCGTTTTTTCCCCCCATCCCATGAGGCTGCAGTTGCCCTGTCACCACCGGCTCATACTGCCTTTCCAATAAGCTCTGAGGTGGTGGCCACCATGCTGCTGGGGGGAGAGGGAGTGGCGGAAGAGACAGACACCCTTTCCCTCCCGAGGGGGCATGGTGCCATAGTTTATGGCATAGTCCATTCACATTTCTGCTGCCAGCTGCTGGGCTCTGGATTAGGTCCATGTGCCTCTGGTGCCATGGCCGTGCAGAGAGCTGCTCGTGAGGGGTAACTTGTTGGGTTTCTTTCTTTTGAAGGTTGCAAGACATAACTTGTTTCATGACTCTCTCCTAATTCCTGGATTGTTTGTTTCTGCATCCCTTGGCTACAGAGTGTATTGTCATGACACTCTGATTATGTTTATGTGGTACAGTCATTGTGTTGGGTGTCTATCCCTTCAAACAGCTTTTCATTTCTTTTGGGGAGTGCCAGGACCAAAAATCACCAGCTGCCCTATTGTCAAAAAATTATGCATCCATGCTAAGCTAAATGAGTGAGAAAGAGAAGGACAGACATAGAAAAATTGCATTCATCTGGGGAACATAAAGTAACAAAATAGGAGACTAACACCCAAGAATAGCCGAGATAAATACCAGGAGGTTTACTCCATAGCTTGGAGGCCAGCCGCACACTCTAGGGGTAAAGGCAGCTCAGATAGAGAAGGGAGCACCAAATAAAGGGTATTGGGAAGATCTGCCCAGGATGGGAGATGCATGCATGCATGCTGAAAGTAGACTATAGACCAAACATGATTGCCACTCAATTCCTCTTTTGCAAACCACAGCACCCAAAAGGAGAGAGAGAACAAAAGGGAGTGCCCTGCCACAGAAGCAGGGCTGGATGGGGGGTGGGAGGGATACTGGGATTAGTGGTGGTGGAGAATGGGCACTAGTGTAGGGATGGGTACTTGACCATTGTATAACTGAAACCCAAGCACAAAAATTTGTAAGTCTACAACTGTACCTCATGGTGTTTCACTAATGAAATTTTTTTTAAAAATTATGCATCCAAAATCTCTTGATGTCTATTCTGTATGTAGAGTAAATGAGCTGCCCCATATGTGCCAGCCATGTCAGAAGCCCTTTTAAACGCAGCCTCTTTTGGGAGGAGGGTTGATTTGGGGGTTACACTTGACGATGTTCTGGTGTTACTCCTAGTTTTGCACTCAGGAATTACTCCTAGCAGTGATCAGGGGACCATATGGGATGTTGGGAATAAAACCGAAGGCAAACACCTGACCTGCTGTACTATAGCCCTAGATCCACCCATCATTTTTTAAATGAGGACACCAAGTTTTAAAGAAATTAGGGGCCACCCTACTCCAGACAAAAACCTGAATATGGATATTTATAACAGCTTTCATATTGCTATAGCTTAGAGGCAATTAAGATATCTTTCAGTAAGTGAATGAAAAGACAGAGAGAGGGCCGGAGTGATAGCACAGTGGGTAGGGCATTTGCCTTGTATATGGACAACTCAAGGTCCAATCCCCAGCATCCCATATGGTCCCCTGAGCAACTCCAGGAGTAATTCCTAAGAGCAGAGTGAGGACTAACCTCTGAACATTATCAGGTGTGACCCTCCACCCCCAAAAAGAATAAAGAAAACATAAATACATATTACTAAGTGAAAAAATATGAAAAGGAAACATACTGTATGATTCCAATGATATAACATTCTGGAAAAGGGAAAACCTTGACAATAAGGATAGTGATTTACAGGAGTTGGGAATAGAGGGAATAAATTCGTGTACAGAAAATATTCAAAACAATAAAAACACTCTGGTATGAACCACTATGATGGATAAATACCATACACCTATACAATCCCATAGAATATCCAATACTAAGAGTGAATCAAATTTAACTATGGACTTTGAATTATAATGATGTCACAGTAGATTCTCAATTATAATAAATATGCCATTCTAGTTAGGCATGTTAATGGGGCCTTATATGCATATATAAGGTCAGACATCTATGGGTACTTTTTGTCTTCCCCTAAATTTTGCTGTATATCTTACTCTTTTAATTTTTTACATTTAAGTGTTTAAAAGTTAGTATTTTAAAAATATCTCAGAGTTACAATATACAGCATAATAAAATAGGCATTAAAAATGGAGAATAAAAAAATGCAGTCCTCCCCACCAGCCCACTCCTGCCACCACTTGTTTTCAAAGCTGACATTTGAATCTCAAGGGTAATCAACAACATGGAATTCATTTTGAAAATCTCTGCTGCTCAGTTGGAACAACTGTTCATGTTTACAAAGGCACATTAGGTATGCTGAAGATTATGTTTATTATAAATTAGTCTGGGGGCTGACATTGTTGTTCTAAAAATCTGAAAATGAAATTACAAATTACACTAGTAGTCAGGCCTGCTGCTTGCTGTAGCAGATGCAACAGCCCACACCCATGTCCTGTAGGACCTGTCCTACTGAAAGATCTTAGGAGTCTGCTAGATGGCTTTCTTGAGACCTGCTGGAGTGCCTAGGGACTAACATCTCTAGAAGCAACCCTCAGTCAGTTATTAAAAGGAACTGGCAGGTGAATGTTCTAGCTTTTCACAATGTGGTGGGGATAAATGAGAAACATCCATATTGACTGTCTGGATAACTCAACTGGATTAACCTACATTAATGTAGATTTGACAATTCTTGTAACTTTATAACACACCTTATATTAATGACTTACCTACTCCCTCCCTCCCTGGTATATGTGTGTGTGTGTGTGTGTGTGTGTGTGTGTGTGTGTGTGTGTATGATGTAATACTATGCATTGGTGTCATGCACCTGCAAAGAATGATGAAACCATGCAGTTTGCTGAAACATGGGTGAAATCAGGTAAGTACTCTATATTGACTGACATTTCTTGCCCACCGGGTTTGTTTTAACCCTAAACATAACTATCAACAACTACACTATCATCCATCCCAGAAAACTCCTCAGACAGCCTAAATGAAAATCTTGATTACTAGCCAACATTTGGTAACAAGGATATCTAAAAGTGAGAGTCATTTTTATCAAAAATAGTACATCACATGGAGTCTAGTACTTGACAAAGAACATCCTAATGATGCCAGGAGATGGCAGTTAAAATGCTACATAAAAAATATTGTTGATCAAGTGGTGTGGGGAATACTGGGCAGTTATATGAGGAGGAGGAAAAGGAGGAGGGGGGAGGAGGAGGAGAAGGAGGAGGAGAAGAAGAGGAGGAGGAGGAAGAAGAAGAAGAAGAAGAAGAAGAACAACAACAACAACAACAACAACAATAACAACAACAACAACAATAACAACAACAACAACACAACTCAGATTGTTAATGCCAGACAGAAAAACCATGTCAAAATGGATTAAAGAACTCAATATCAGACCAGAATACATAAGGCATATGGAGGAAAACATAGGCAGAACCTTTATGACATTGAAGCTAAAGGAGTCTTCAAAGATGAACCACCACTGATCAAGAGAGTGGAAGCAAAAATAAACAAATGGGACTATAATAAACTAAGAAGCTTCAGGACCTCAAAAGAAATTGACCAAGACACAGAGACAGCCCACGAAATGGGAAAAACTATTTACCCAATGCCTGAAAGATAAAGGGTTAATATCCAAGATATATAAGGCTCTGGTAGAACTTTACAAGAAAAAAAATATTCAACCCAATCAAAAAATGGGGGGAAATGAACAGAATTTCCTCAAAGAAGAAATAAAAATGGAAAAAAAGCTTCAATGAGAAAAATGCTTTACATCACTAATTAACAGGAAAACGCAAATCAAAAAAACAATGAGATATCATCTCATACCACAGAGATTGGCACACATCAAAAAGAACAAGAACAACCAGTGCTGGTGCAGATGTGGGGAGAAAAGGCCTCTTACTCATTGTTGGTGAGAATGCCAAATAGCTCAGACTTTTTAGAAAACTATATGGGAATTGCTCAAAATGTTAGAAATTGAGCTTCCATATTGATCCAGCAATACCACTTATAGGAATATATCCTAAGGGCACAAAAACACGCAACATAAATGTCATCTGCACTTCTAAGTTCATTGCAGAACTGTTCCCAATAGCCAGAATCTGGGAACAATCCAAGTGCTTGAGAACAGAAACTGGTTCTACGGAATATACACAATGGAACACTACACACTTAATCACTAAACTTCCCATTAGTTGTCGATTTGCTCGAGCGGGTGCCAGTAACATCTCCATTTGTCCCTGTCGCGTGCTAGTGTAGCCCAATGGCATCTGTTCGCTCTGGGAACATGAAGAGCCTCAAACCGATCGTTCATGATCTTGATGAAGAAGTCTGACCATCTGGTAGGTGGGCAGCCACGTGGTCTTTTGACATGCCGTGGGATACAGTCGGTAACAGCTCTAGTCCAGCGGTCGTCTTTAAATCTCATTGCGTGACCAGCCCATCTGATTTTTGACATCTTGGCAAACAAGACAGCGTCCCTGATTCTTGATCGTCAACGGATGTCAGAACTCCGGATTCTTTCTCTCATTTGAGTGAAACGTGATATTCCAAGCATAGCTCTTTCAATTCCTCTTTGGGAGACAATTAGAGGTCGCCTCCAAAGCCTCTATCCCTCTCAGAAAGACTGGCAAGCTACCGAGAGTATTCAGCCCGCACGGAAGAGCCTGGCAAGCTATCCGTTGTGTATTCGATATGCCAAAACCAGTAATTACAACTGGTCTCATTCACCTGACCCTGAAGGTTTCACCAACCGCCATTTCGTCAGTAAAGAAATGAACAGCACCCGGCCCAGACAAGGTCAGACCTGAACACCTGAAGAACCTGCCGTCAGTACTCATCAATACACTGGCTCGGCTCTTCACACGTTACCTGTCTGAATGCAAGGTTCCGTCCCAATGGAAAACCAGCAGGATCATACTACTGTTCAAGAAGGGAGACATCCATGACATTGGCAACTATCGCCCGATCTGCCTATTGTCTGTCATCTACAAGTTGTTCACTCGAGTCATCCTAAATAGGATTGGCAGAACACTAGATGGAGGACAACCATGCGAGCAAGCCGGGTTCCGCAAAGAATTCAGCACCATTGACCATATCCACACGATAACCAAGCTCATTGAGGTTTCTCGGGAGTTCAAAATGCCGCTCTGTTTAACGTTCATTGATTTAAAGAAGGCCTTTGATTCTGTTGAGACGGAAGCGGTCATGGAAGCCCTAGCCAATCAGGGCATTCAAGCCCAATACATCAAGATCCTCCGTGAGCTGTATTGCGGATTCACTACCAGGATCTCACCATTCTACAAAGAAGTGATCGTTGATGTCAAGAGAGGGGTTCGGCAGGGTGATACCATTTCACCAAAACTCTTCAGTGCCACCCTCGAGAACATCATGCGATGACTGGAATGGGAAGGAATGGGAGTGAAGATAGATGGTCGGCAACTACACCACCTCCACTTTGCTGATGACATTGTTTTAATAACACCAAACATCAGCAAGCGGCACAAATGCTGGCTGACTTTGACCGTGAGTGTGGAAAGGTAGGACTATAGCTGAATCTTACAAAGACAATGTTTATGAGAAACAGCCTCGTTCCTGATGCCCCATTCACTCTCAACGGAACGACCATCTCTGAATGCAACAGCTATGTGTACCTAGGTCGAGAAGTCAACATGACAAATGACCTGGCACCCGAGCTGCGCAGGAGGAAGAGAGTGGCTTGGAACGCCTTCAAGAACGTCGAAGAAATAGCTAAGAGGATGAAGAACCTCCGGCTCCGGGTACTTCTCTTTGATTCCACTGTTCTTCCTGCATTAACATATGCCTCAGAGACCTGGGCCCTACATAAACAGGATGAGAATGCTATTTGGAACACTACACAGCTACCAGAAAAAGTTATGAAATTCACTTATAAATGAATAGACATGGTGAGTACCATGCTGAATGAAATGAGACAGAAGGAGAGGGAAAGACAAAGAATGCACTCATTTGTGGGATATTAAAAAAATTTTTAAAAAGTAGTATGAGACTAATACCCAAGGGCGATAGAAAGAAGGTCCAGGAGTATTGGTCCACGGTTAGAAGCCTGCCTCAAATGCTGGCAAAGACAGCTGAAAGGACCACTAAGGCAATGACAGTAGTAAATGATGACTCAGGATAAGAACTGCATGCTGAAAGTATATAAAGGGACAAACATGATAACCTCTTAGTACCTGTATTACAAACCATAATTCCCAGCAGAAGAGAGAGAGAGAGAGAGAGAGAGAGAGAGAGAGAGAGAGAGAGAGAGAGAGAGAGAGAGAGAGAAAGAAAGAAAAGTGTCTTTCATGGAGACAGGCTGGGGGTTGGATTGTTCCCAGGAGAAACTGGGAACACCAGTGGTGGGAAATGTACACTGGTGAAAGAATAGGTGTTAAAACATTGTATGACTGAAATCCAACCATGAACAGCTTTGTAACTGTGTATCTCATGGTGATTCAATTTTTAAAAATTAAAAAAGAAAACAAATGTTTCTGATAACGGATTTAGACTTAATTATACAGTAAAACTAAAAATAAGAGAATAGTTTGGTGTTACTTTGCCATAATATGAATATGAAATGTTGAGATTCTGCTGAAGATTGGAGCTACATTATCATCATGTATGCAATTCTAATTTACTCGACATTAGAAGGACATAATAAATGAATCACTAAGGAAGCATATTTCTATTAAAAATGTGAGGTTGTGATGTTTATAAGGATAATTCTTCATATGTGGTATCTGAAACATTAACCATTTTTATTTAAAATGTTTTAATCTACTGCCCAGCTCAGAATTGCAGTATTGATGAAGATAGATAATAGTGCTGTAATGTTCATGACAGAGAGATAGAATAATGTTTGTTTTTCTGTGGAAAAATAGTCCATGTTGCGATTTTGGAAACCTAGCTTAGTATATATGGTTAGGTTTATATAGGTGTATATATAGTATTGTCTACCTGGATATCACATAAGTCCAAACCCAAATGGAAAACAGGTCATCATTTAGTAGATTGAATCTGTTCACACACCAAAATGAATTTAAATGAGACAGTGAATTTAGTGAAAAGCAAGAAAATGAATTTGACAGATACCTGCTTTAATTTTAAATTCACATTATTGACTTTTTATTTGCATACTCCAGGAATATGTGAATTTCTATTAAGTTGGAGCAATGTTTTAATTTTTATGAGTGTGTTAATTTAAGTATAAAGACTCATTAAAAATTACGATTGATAAATCCTTGCCTAGTAAGGGAAAAAATTGTAATACTGGGTAGAAAAAAATAGTAAAGAGGCTAAAATCCTTGCCTTGAATGAAGCTAACCCTGATTCAATCCCTACTACCACATATGGTTCCTTGATCACTGCCAGGAATGATTCCCAAGCAGAGGGCCAGGAACAAGCTTGCATGAGGTATGGCCAAAAAAGATAATAATTAATAAAAATATAATAAAGCAGAAAAATAATAAGCTGATACTTACTCTGCATTAAAAGGAAAATGAGCAGTGAAATAATCATTTGCTCTACCACAATTGCAGGATGTGGGACTCAAAGCTAAATACACGGGGCAGGAAAGATAGTACAGTAGATAAGGTGGTTGCCTTGCATGTAGCTGACCTGAGTTTGATCCCCAGCACCCCACATGGTCCTCCAAGCACTGCCAGGAGTGATTTCTGGATCCAAAGCCAAGAATAACTCCTGAGCATCACTAAGTGTGGCCCCAAACCACACTCTCCCCCCCAAAGATACACAGCAAGGTAGCCACAAAACTCCAAAGGCAACATAATGAGAGAAGTGATTCAAACAATTTACTTGAAATGTGGGGGTTTAAAAGGAAGGGTATTGTGGTCCTTGGGAGAGGGATATGGATACAATGGTGATGGGCGTATTATTGAAATTATGTGCATTAGAAACCATTACTAAAAATATTGTAACAACAGAATTTCAATGAATACTTTTTAAAATAAAAATAAAATGTACTATTGCTAGTAAACTATTTTTATACATTTTATTGAGGCATATACAATTATAATTTATCCTTTAATTCACCAAATATTTGTAGTTCTTATTACATGTTTGATGATCAGATTCTAGTATAGAAACCAGATTTACCACTGTAAATCATTGTTTTTTCATGTACCATTTGGCCATTTTTATTTTTATTTATTTATTTTTTATTAGTGAGACACTATGAGGTACAGTTGTAGACTTACAAATTTTGTGCTTAGGTTTCAATTATACAATGATCAAATACCCATCCCTCCACGAGTGCCCATTTCCCACCACCACGGATCCCAGTATCTCTCCCACCCCCCATCCCCTCCATCCCACCCTGCCTCTATGGCAGGGCATTCCCCTCTGTTCTCTCTCTCCTTTTGGGTGTTGTGGTTTGCAAAAGAGGCATTGAGTGGCACAATATTTTACTATTGTCTTATGACAGTTAACTGTAAGTTATTACTATGAAAGTCTAGATAACAAAGTTATCTAAAAAGTCAGTGAAATATGCTATCCTGGAGTATATATGAATTTCAGCAGTAAATAGAGAAAGAGGTATGTCAATGCCACCAAATAGTAAAGGCACATGATAGAATTTAATTAGTTGAAAACATGTGTGTACCTACACTCTACTTGATAAAAATGAACAAATTTATCTCTTGTGTTTTCTCGACTCTGAAAATCACTACATATTTTGATGCAACTTCTGAGTCTTATTAAAAATTAATGACAAAACTGAACTACCAAAACACAAAGGCTGTTGAGATATTTGATCAAAATCACCATGAAATTCCAGAGATGAAGGAAATGGGCAGCAATATCAGATAGTAGTATATTTCCTTACTAAGATCATATTAACAAGTTATTCCCCAATGGCACCTCAACAACCAGTCTACAATTCACCTGTCTTGTCTATACTAATGAAAGCTAATTTCTATGGATACACTAACCAAGTTATTTTACCCTTTGGCTTCCATTTCTGTTTGAAAGCTCTATACCAGAGGTCTATTTCCTTTTATCACTTTCTATCTTGTAAGTGTCTGTCAAATCTATCTCACTGGGCTTTCTTGGACTGGAAGAGTAGCTTTAGTCAAAAAATGCTGCTCCTCTGCACCCCAGCAAGAAATTCTCAGTCAATAATAGATGGGAATAGGAGTATCAGCACCCTGTTTTTTCTTGGTGTAATGGCAGCCCTAAGGAGATTTGTTATTTTTCCCTAGAGATCTCCAGTAGTACTACGCCCCAATTATTGCCAGAGGTCATGTTATTAGCTCTCCCTTCTCTTTTTTACTTTTATGGTCTGCTAGTACTACTAGTACTACTTGGGATCGCTTTCTAATTAAGTTACTGACACTTGAATCCTTGTCTGTTCTGGGCAAACCACACAAAGCAGCATAAATATAAATAAATTTGACTGAGACTACCCACTAGTTATTAATACCACATTTACTATAAACTTACACAAAACTTGCCTCTACAGACTGACTTCAAACGTGCATTAGAAATATTTGACCTAGAATATAAGTGTTGTATTCCTCTTGACTGAAATAATCCCATAACTATGCTTGAATGTCAGTCTCTGTCACATCAGTGAGACAGCACGATGTGTTTAGCTTGTGTAAGTGGTTCTCTGTCCTTCGATAATACTCCATGGGTCCAGTATTCTGCTCACAACATTTTCAGCTCCATCAAGAATAGTCTAAGACATCTCAGAATTCCCAGAGACTTTCAAACTCTGCTTCATTTGTTCTAATATGCACTCAATTTATCTTGTCCATTTGAACTATATTCACCAGGTAATACAATAAGATAGCCATTTTATTTACGTGGTTTTTTTTCTCTTCTTATATTTCCTAGCCTGCTATTTCTTTTTAGTCTGAATTGTTGGATTTATTTCTTATCCCTCACCCCCTCTACTTTATCTTTCATTTAAAGTACCACAGACCTGGGTAACTATAATGTAATTTTTTAATTATATTAATACAAGAAAATATTTTGTGGCATACGCAGGAAATAAATAATATTTAGAGTAATACATACGTGTTAAAACCAGTACTGTCTATGACCTAAGATTTTTTAAGTAGAAATTCTGTGTGGCAGGTACCGTTAATTATTACAAGATTGAATTATGATTTCTAATTGTTACATTTTAAATTTTGTAGCATGTCAGTGCTAGAAATTGACTTGAAAGTTCATTTAGGTTTTTATTGATGAATATAGTTGTTTTCAATGCTCATAGTGTAATTATAAACACAAGTCTTTGAAATAAAGTATAGGTACTATGGATGGAATCAAGTCCCTTCTCCACCCAGATTTCTTTGTATAATCTCTAAACCCTAATTGATGATATTTGGATGTGGGTCTTTTCAGAGAAAATTTAAGTGAGATCATGATTAGTGGAATGCTTATAAGGGAATTAGTGCCCTTTGAGAAGAGACCAAACTGCTTGTTTTTATTTCCCCTCTTTACCATGTGAAGACACTGCAAAATGATAATCAACTATAATCCTAGACAGCACCTTGAACTTGGAGTCCCCAGTTTCCAGAACCATGAGAACAGAACATCTGTTATTTAACCAACCTGGTTTGCGGTATTTTGTTAAGAAAGACTGAATTTATTAAGACAACAGGTTTCTCCAAGACCCTCTCTCCTGGCCAATTTCACATCATTGTCCTTCCATAACTGTAACACAACTGTCACAGTAGCTTCATTTGTTTCTCTGGTAAGATGAAATTCTTCTCTCATTACCTTAGTAAATGTTATGAATTCTGCCTTGCACTCTGCAGTAATAAAAATAAGAGATCCCAAACATGTCCAGTTTATAATCCTCCTGATCTCCGGGTAATATTTCTTTACATGATAAAGGGACAAGAAGAAGTTATTGTATTATCCAGGTGGCCTCAATTTGGCACAAGTTTCCTTACAAATCCATTTTAAACTTCACAACATCCCAACATAATAAAATTTGTATTTAGATCACTTCTAATAAGATTAATTTAGTTCTTCTAGACTCACTTTCTCAGGAATTTGATATTTACATTAGTTTTTTACAGTTATATCCACAAACTTCTCAAAGAAACACTTCTGTCACATCTTCATAAAATCTCATAGTTTTTCTTCCAAACATTTAACACTATTAAATTATTGAAATCTCTGTAATTCCACTTCCAATGTGAGTCTATATTGTTTTTTATCGTCATTCTGTTTGCAAAATCACACATTAGTTGTTGCAAGTATTCAATAAGATTATTTCATGAATAAATAAATGAATTCAAAATTAATGTGCTATATAAAGTTATTCGCTATTTCTAAAGGAGATATAAATAAATTATTTTGGAATTTAACTGGTTAGCCTCCAAATTAAAATCAATGCTACCAACAAAAGAAATTTCAATAATCTATAAAACATTAATCCTATATTTAAAATGTACCAGGGGCTGGAGCTATAGTAGAGTGGGTAGGGCATTTGCCTTGCATGCTACAGACCTGGGTTCGATCCCCGGCATACCATACAGTCCCCCAAGCACTGACAGGAGAAATTCCTAAGTGCAGAGCCAGGAGTGACCCCTGAGCATCGTTGGGTGTGACCCAGAAAGCAATAAACAAACAAACAAATAAATAAATAAAATGTACCATAAGCTTATATTCAGAAACAATTGCAGAAATTAAAGGCTCTCTTCTAATTTTTCTCTTTCTCATCTTCATTGCTCTATTTCTTAGTCATGTCTTTTGGCTTCTATTATTCACATATTTAAAAAAAAAACTTGCAAGACAGTAGCATTGTAGCAGTGTCCTCCCATTGTTCATCGATTTGCTAGAGAGGGCCCAGTAAGTCTCCATTGTGAGACTTGTTACTGTGTTTGGCATATTGAATACGTCACGGGTAGCTTGACAGGCTTTGCCTTGCGGGCGAGATACTCTCGGTAGCTTGCTGGGCTCTCCGAGAGGGGTGTAGGAATAGAACTCAGGTCATTTAAGTTGGCCGCATGCAAGGCAAATGCTCTACTGCTGTGCTAGTTCTGAAATATTTTTTAATTCAGACAAGATGAATTCTGCTATGATCCGTAACATACCCACAAATACCAGTGGTATCAGGCAGTCATTTTTCATTCTTGTCTTCCACCAATTTATTGAAGTATTAGAACTCCCTTCATTTTTGCAATGCTATTATAGTTTTCAAGGTAACTTTGTCAAAAATAAAACACAGAGAACTCACTCTCATTAAAAAATCTTGTTCCACTTGGTTTCTAAAGAATTACATTCATGGGCAATGCCTCATTTTCCAGGCCAGAAGTACTACCTCCTATTGCTGATTCTTTACTCACAAAGTACCCTAGATTCCCTGCCTCTCCTAAGCAGCTGTTATCTAGGTTTCTGGAGGACCATGTCCACTATTCCCAGGCTGAATCTTTCTTGAGGTTTCCAGAACTACTTGATCTCATTAGCTCCCTATCTCACACATCACAGAGAATAAACTTAGATTTCCTTCAGTAGACCCACAGACTCATGTGCAGACATGGCTGCTCCCATTACTTTGTGCTACAGTAACTCATTCCTAACTAAATCTACCTATCCACCAGACAACCTTCACAAGTCTATGGGGGTAGTAAGAAATCACAGAATCATAAATTTGCGAGAGCTGACAAAGCACCAATGACATTGAAAGATGCCTTATAATCCACACCCAAAACTCAAAAAAATAGCCAGAAACAGTAAAAGTTCTCATACAAACATGTACTACTCTTCGAGTTTAAAAGCATAATTTTAAAAAGTTGATTTAGTGATGGCCTACATGGCCAGTTATGAAACATCTTAAATTTCACACTTAAGTCATGAACTATTTCCAGGTTTCATTCTGTTTGAAAAATGGAAATGAGTAATTTAGGAACTGACTCAAAGTCATGCATTAATCAAGAGACAACAGATTTGGTTGACACGTGCACCAATTGTCCTCCTTCACTACGAATGAAGGAAGCAGGAATTTGTCATTATGGTTTTCTAAAATATAAACTGCTTTAAAAGGAACACCCTAAATTTCATTATCTTAATGGACTTGTAATTCTTCAGGTCAAAGGGTAAATGAGTTTTATAATCTGAATTAATTCTTAGTTAAGAATTTGACACTGAACCTACACTGGAAGATATTATTAATAATTGTACAACTAGATTTTAAAGATGAACATCAGCATAAAGGGATAAACTGACAGTTAGTGTTCTGAATCTTTGTATCTTCCCCACCAAAAGATGATTTTTACAAAAGTGTTTGTTTTGATGGTATCAAACATGGTAGGAAGAGCTTCTTCCTTTAGTCGTTTCCTGTTTGTCAGTTTTCTATTTAGGTGTCAGGTTTAAATTTGGAACATGCAATATGCAGTGAATTTATCTCAAGCAAAGGAAGGAGGGGAAAAGGGAAGAAACAAAACTTCAGACTACCTATATGGAAAAAATGCTATAGTTTAATATATAAGGTAATATTACTTTTACTAGTTCTAAAAGCAATTGTGCCAAAAATGGAACTGACATGCATAATGCCAATATGTCATAAATAAATATAACCAATTGTTTATGAATTGTTATACTGTGTTTTGAAGCTTGATTTTGGTATTGCTGAATATGGAAGATTATAAAATTATGATGAAACTGAGATTCCAAAATCTGGGTAAGTCAAAGTAAAATACCAAAAGTAAAAATGTAAAATTTGCTGAATAAATGACATCAATGAAAGACTACTCTTACAGAAAAATCAGAGATATAATACAACTGATTAAAACAATGGTCTACATAAGGGCATATGTTAATATAAAGATCTAAATATGAAATATTTTTCTGATCCAATACATGGAAAAAGGAAGAGCGGGAATAGTAGACCTATCTATTACTGACCAGAAGACGGTCTCTGGGTACATACATGTGTCTACCTAAACAGAAGGAAAAATAGCTATTGCCAAAAAAAATTTCTTACCCATAATTACTTTTTAATTTTTAATTGTGATATATTACAAAATTTTAAATGCTTACATAAAATGCCGAAAGTTAAATGTACAAGATGATTAACATCATGTATATAAGTATCCACGTAATTATCACCAGACAAATATGACATTCCATCACCCTAGAAGATTTTCTTAAGCTCTTTCAGCCAATTTCTTTCTTTCCTTGGTAGTATCATCACTTCTACAAACTCTATCTATAATCACTGCTTGATACACCTCGGAGAGCCCGGCAAGCTACCGAGAGTATTCGATATGCCAGACACAGTAACAACAAAGTCTCCAATGGAGACGTTACTGGGCCCGCTCGAGTATCATACATTATCTAATCTCCCTGACTTCTTTAATTATTGAATATAATTTGCATAGTATGCATCTCAAGATTACAATTAATGAATATTATCCTGGAGAGAGTTCCAAAAGAGAAGGATGAAGAGGTTAATGTCATCTATGGGGTCTTTGTTTGTTTAGACCTCTCCAGATAAATAAAATATTTTGCTTCATATTCCAGAGAATTATTCTGTTTAGAACCATTTGAGAATTTAACTTTTGTTATTAAAATTTTATTCAAAATTAAAGGATCTATAAACAATAAGACCGGTCAACATATGGTTCTGTGAAAACCATTATCAAAACACATTCTCGGGGATCTATTTTTTAAGCTTTTAAAAATACTAATATTGAAGTTTCAAGGAACAGTAATCTTAGTTTTCTGTACTCCAAGTGCCCCTCTCTTTCAATCTATTTGTGCTTGTTATCTTGGAATGAGCTCATTAAAACAGAGCATATTGCTTCTTCAGGAAGAAGCATATAATGAAGACAATGGTTACTTTTCTGAAATATCTTAAAACAGGAAGTTTCTGGCCTTAGTCATATTTCACTCCCATTCTCATCTTTTCAACCAATTTACTCCCGAATGTTGCTGTTGTAAGGTAAACTCATTAGTAATGTTATTAGGACAAAGTTTACACTGTTTTCCAAGTTAACTTGGACTTCCTTGGAATTATGAAATAAGTGTGAGAAAAAGACTGTCCTAAGACTAACTGGAGACATAGTAATAATGACAGAATCATTTGTATCATCCTCCAATGGACAGAGTACTAGCATGGAGTTTAAAAATTAGATTAAGAAAAAAATGACTGGCCTGTTTACATAGATGCAAAGAGTATGTCAATAATAGATTAGAAATATGAAAATTTCCTTTGTCCAACAAGTCATTGCTGCTAATTTTCTTTAAAAATTACAATGAAAATATTTATTTTAAAATTAAACTACATAAATTCGAGGCGTAGAACATCATAATAACATTGTGATCATACAAATGACCACTTTCTCTTCAATTTGCCCAGCCTCCCTTCTTCATTACAAAAATTTTTATTTTGCTTATAGTCTAAGAATTTATTTTTGCTTGTTTTCATTTTTATTGTCATGGGGGGTCAACATCCAGTGCTTCAGACCCAGAGAGGCTGAGACATGTAGTATATATTGGGGAATTAAACCCAGGCTTATTCCCATTCAAGTGCTCTACCACTTAACACAGTTTCCTCTCATTTCATCCATATTGTCACATTTCATCTTTTCAAGGCTGCTGAGTAGTATTCTACTGTGTGTATATGTCACATCTTTATTTATTAATCTCTAATGGGCAGTTAAGTTGATTTTATTTCTTAACTATTGAAAATAATGCTGTCACAA
The DNA here is from genome assembly GCF_029834395.1 of Sorex fumeus. Taxonomy (NCBI): domain Eukaryota; kingdom Metazoa; phylum Chordata; class Mammalia; order Eulipotyphla; family Soricidae; genus Sorex; species Sorex fumeus. Next base: position 31,162,176 of record NW_026606129.1, read on the forward strand.
GCAGAATATTCATAGTTCTTAATGTTTTTGCTTTGTTTGGGAGCCATTCTGTCTCTGTGCTCAGGGATCAATCACTCTTGGCAAAGTTCAGTGGATCATATGAAGTGCTAGGGATTAATAGGAGTCAGCTACATGCAAGGCAAGCATATTAACACCTATGTCATCTCTCCAGCGCATTAGTTTATATTTGTATGTGCCAGGAAAATACCCAGATTCTGAACAGTAATAACTACAAAAGGAAAATCTCTAAAACAAATGTTGCTGGAAAAACTGTATAGGAACTTGCAAAATAATGAAAGTAGGCCACTATCTTATGTTTTATGCCATACCAAAAAAGTTAATTAAAAATAAATCACATTTTCTAAAAATGTATTTGAAAAAGCACTTTATAGAGGAAGTAAAATAATAAAATATACAGAAAAAATTAAGATAATGACCTCACTGACATAGACCTTTGAGATTTCTTTAAATATAAGACTTATATAGCAAGGAAAACAAATGCAAAAATAAACAAATCAAATTTATCTAAAACCAAAAAGGCCTCTTCACACAAAAGAAATCATCATCAAAATGAATGGGCAACTGACATAAGGGGATAAAATATTACAACTCATAGAGAAACAAAGGGTTAATATTTCAAACATAAGAAGAACTCATACATCTTACCAATCAGATTGAAAAGCCAAACACCAGGTTTTAAAATAAGCAGGGGATCTGAGTCAGCAAAACTCTAAAGAAAATATACAACCCCCTAAAAGCACATAAAATGCAAATCAATACCACAATGAGATATCATCTCACACATGTGCAAATGACATATAAAACAAGATAAGAAACAAGTGCTGGTAAGGATGTGGAGAGAAGAAAACCCTTGCACACAGTTGATGAGTATGTAAATTGTTGCAACCAAAATAAAATATAATATGGGCGGTGACTAAATATTTTAAAGAGTAGAAATATCATGTCACTTTGTTTTGTCTCATTTTCCTATTATCAGATATTCTAATGGCTTGACATTTGCTTGCCTAGTCATATCCAACCAAGAAAGAAGCAATGCAGGGCTGTGAATTTACAATGAGTCTTAGTTAAATGGTTCAGAGGTCTGCAGGCTTGTCTGAATGTTTGTACAGAGCTGTCCCTGTGAGAATGCTGCCACCCAGGCCTGAAGAAAGCAGGAAACATATGAGATAGAAGGAGCATTTTGTGAAATAGACAAGTACATTTTTGTTTCTTTTCAGTACTTGGCTTGTATAACAAAGAATGCTACCAGTATTAATAATCAAATGTACCACTTTTGCACGAAGCTGATACTAATCGCCTACTAAGGAATAAATCTTTAATGATAAATTAAAACTTATCATATCTTTACTTCAGAAAAGACTGCAAAATCTATCTTTTGGTCCTCGTTTGAGTCATCAGATTGTGCATCTCAAAGCTAACAACTCACTGAGATAGGCATACCAAATCACCATAGAGGTGGTGTGTCAGACTGTAAGTTGACAGATTTAATAATTAGGGTCAGAAAGCATCTCCTAAATCCAAAATCAGCTGGGGAGCTTCTTATTATTATTATTATTATTATTATTATTATTATTATTATTATTATAGCTATAATTTCTATCTGCATGATTAGAGTGCTCAGAATTTAACTAACCTTTCATAAGCAAGCCTGAAATTTCTGGCTTTGTCCTACTAAAATTACAACTATTGTTATAATCTGATAAAGAGTTCTGTTTCCTTTTGTAATTCTGTGACACACTCATTCATTTGTAAAATGCCTCCATTCATTCACTCATTCTAAACTGAAAATACATATGCATCAATATACTCAGGAAACAAATCCTTTTGTACATGGGAAATTAATTGTTTTATGAAATAAAATTAAGGTGTAAATGTGGTAACGTTTAAAGATACGTCAATTGAAAGTTCTCCTTGAACTTATTTGAACAAGTGGGGTTGTTTTTCCATTTTTTGAAATCACACCTGTGTTAAGACATGCACTCTCTTCCTCTATCTGGTAAGCACAAGGTGTGGGAACTTGTGCAATAGATAATTAATCTCTATTGCTATCTATAGTTTCATAGTTAACACTGTCTTAGCAGAAGTGTGAAAACACATTCACACCTTTGAAAATGGATGATTAACTAATCAAATGACAATATGAATGTTAGACAGAATTACAGAAATGACTGCAAGGCAGAACGATTTATGATTATAACATTCTATTTACTTTTTAAGGATGAATTGTTCAATGTAATCTGTGCTTCTTAAATATCTAAGCAGATTTCCAACTTTTTAATTGCATGACTCCTCACAAATAAATGAAAATTTCAGATTCTATGTTACTTTAGCTTCTTTTTGGGGGGGAAGTGGGGGCGGGGTTGGGGCCACACCTGGGAACAGGGGATCATATGTGGTGTGGGAATGATACCTGGGTCAGCTGCTTGAAAGGCAAGAGCCTTACCTGCTACTGTCTCTCCAGCCAAACTTCAACATTTTTAAATATAGGAGGTTAAGAAGGAAAAAGAAAAGGAGCCAAGAGTAGTTATTTTTCTATCCCTCTGAGCTTTTTCTATTTCCATTTGAAAGGCACAATAACAGGAATAGGCAATCAAATAATTTCTATTTTTGCAAGTTCTCTTTCTGATGCATAAACTTCCAAATTAAGAAACAGGTACCATCTTCCTTATTTTGTTAATTTTTATGTTCCCATGTATTTTCTTTAAGAAATGATCATTAGAAAATGACAGTGACGCTGTGGAAAGAATACAGTTTTAGTAGCTGAAACTTTTAAAACAGTACTCTGTGTATTATATTAACATTTTTTACATAAAATATTTATAAAACCAAAGTATATAATATGTGTGTGTCACGTATTACATTAAAAACATGGGCTAAAACTAAAAGGTAAATGAATGGGAGAAAATATTTACACTTAACACATCAGATAAAGGGTAGATATCAAGAATATATAAAGTACTTACAAAGATCAACAACAAAAATCCCAAACCCCACCACAAAATAGGGAAAGGAAATAAACTGGTACTTCACTAAGGAAGATAGACAGATGGCCAATAGACACATTAAAATGCTCATCATCACTTATTATCAAGGAAATTCAAATCGAGATGAGGTATCATCTCACATCAGTGAGATTGGCACATAGCAAAAATACTTGAAGCAATCTGTTGGTGGGGATACAGTGAAAAAAAGAACTCTTATCCATTGCTTGTGGAAATGCTGTTTGGTTTAATCCCTATGGGAAACAGTATGGAATTTTCTAATTAAACTAAGAATCAAGGGGCTGAAGCAAATAGTACAGTGACTACGACATTTGTATTGCATGTGGACAACCTGGGTTCAATCTCAAGCACCCCATATAGTCCCCCACCCAAGCCTCACCAGGACTGATTCCTGAGTGTAGGCCAGGAATAAGCACTGATCACCACTGATTGTGGTTCTCCCCCCAACCCGGTAACTCACCCCCCCACCACCCAAAAGAACTGAGCTGCCACAGGACCCAGCAATTCCACTTCTAGATATCTATTCTCAGGATACACATAACAAAAATTTTTCAGAAGGACATATTTATTGCAGCACTTAGTACAATAACTAAGATATAGAATCAATCTAGTTGTCCAATGACAGATGAGTTGTGTTTTATGAAAATAATGAAATACTATGCAGCTGCAAGGAATGATGAAATGAATACAATTCCCTGCATGAAAGAATAGGAGATTTCATTTTAAGTAAATCAGAAGGAAAATACAGGTTGATCTCACTTATCTATGGTATACAGAACAACTAGAAAATGGAATGCAATGAGCACTCTTTACAATAGCCAGAATCTGGAAAAAACCTGAGTGCCCGAGAACAGATGACTGGTTAAAGAAATTTTGGTACATTTACACAATGGAGTACTATGTAACTGTTAGAAAAGATGAAGTTATGAAATTTACATACAAGAGGTAGTACATGGAAAGTATCATGTTAAGCGAAATGAGTCAGAAAGAGCAGGATAGACACAGAAAGATCGCATTCATCTGGGGAACATAAAGCAACAAAATGGGAGACTAACACCCAGGAATGGCTGAGATTAGTACCAGGAATTTTGCTCCATGACTTGGAGGCCAGCCACACGTGCTAGGGGAAAAGGAAGCTCAGATAGAGAAGAGAGCACCAAATTAAAGGTGTTGTGAGGATCCTTCCAGGATGGGAGAAGCATGCTGCAAGTAGTCTATAGACCAAACATGATTGCCACACAATGCCTCTCTTGCAAAACACAGTACGCAAAAGAAGAGAGAGAGAACAAGGGGGAATGCCCTGCCACAGAGGCAGGGTAGGACGGGGGGAATGGGGGGGGTGGGAGGGATGCTGGGACCCGTGGTGGTGGAGGATGGGCACTGGTAGAGGGATGGGTACTTGATTATTGTATAACTGAAACCCAAGCACAAAAATTTATAAGTGTATAACTGTATCTCATGGTGTTTCACTAATAAAAAAAAAAAGAAAACAAAAATAAAGGTGCAGGGCTTAGTAACCCTAAAAAAAAATGGAATGCAATGGAGTCAAAGGGGAGATGTCTAGATCATATCTGACCCCAGAGTGTAGGGAGGAGAAAGACAGAGAAAGAAAGAAATCTAGGGAAGAAGAGACAAGAACTAAAGAGGAAGACAGGAGTTAAGGGCCTTGGAAACATTGGTAGTTTGGAAGAATGGTATAGCTATTTATCCAAATTGCAGAGTGAATAACAATGAAAGCAAAAGATCAAAACCATCAAACTTAAATATCAGTCTTGGATGTGAGGGTGGGTGGAAGGGAACTTGGGAACATTGGTGATGGGAAGTTAACACTTGTTATTAGGATTGTGCTGGAAGATAATATGCCTGAAGTTCAACTATGAAAAACTTTGTAAATCATGGTCTTAATAATTTTTTAAATTAAAAAATAAAGAAAATTAAAATTGATTAACTAGTAATAGTTTCTTGATACAAGTCAATTTCCTAACACTATTTAACCTTGCAAATCGTTGAACAATGGGAGGACCGTGACCGTGATTTAACCTTGCCCGATTCGGGTTGTTAGGCATTCGAATGAATCAATGCTCATTGCCAAGTTTGTGTTGACAAGGACACCTACACCACTGATGCCTCTTTAGTCGCATGTTCCGAGGAACAGTTCTACAGTGTTGAAAATGGCATGATGTGGTTCATGCCTTCTCGTCTTGGTCAGACCAATGATGTCATACTTGATCTTTTACACTTGTGCCATCAGGTCCTTGATGGATGCATATAATGCCAGTGTACATGCATTGAAAGTACACACAGTCAGTTTTGTCCTTCTACGTTTTGGCAGCCTACTTCGGCCTTGAGATTTTATCAGCCTTTTCTTCCTCATCCTGCTTAAAGCTACTGTATTGGTGGCTTTAGTGGCTCTTTCAAGGTCATGGGAATGAGACCCACTGTACTTACTGTTTTTGGCATATCGAATATATCAGATAGCTTGCCAGGCTCTGCCGTGCGGGCGGGATACTCTCAGTAGCTTGCCAGTCTCTCTGAGAGGGATAGAGGCTTTTAGGGCAGCCTCTAATCAGCCTTGCAGGTGTTTCCATGGTTCAAATCATATTTGAAGCCATCAAATATGGTGCGGTAATCTTGGAAGATGGATATGAGTGTCTTATGTGTGTCATGTGGCTGCAAAGCGGTCCAGAAAGCAGCCTGGAGCATGGCAGCAGCTGGGTGGTGGAGGTAGTAGAGTAGATGTGTCTGCCAGCACTGCTGCTTTTCTATCTTTGAGGTCTTCCATTATTGTTTCTCTGCACTGCTTTGTGAAGCAAATGATGAGACCCTTGAATAGATCTGTCTCACTGCTGGCAGATTCTATCTTTATTGTTTACGCACCAACATCCAATTATGATGAAGAAGAAATTGAGAAGTTCTACATAGAGCTGGAGAAGTTCTATAAAGAAGACCACACCTTCTACAAGATCATTGTTGGTGATTTGAATGCCAAGATAGGACCGAGAAGATCAGCCAAAGAACTCCATATCGGGAGAGCCATGACCTAGAATAGAACAAACAGGGTGAGAGACTATCTGAGTTCATCATGTCGACCAAGGCTATTCATGGTAACTCACAGTTCCAGAAGGCTGAATCGAAATATTGGACATGGGAGTCTCCCAGTGGACAGTTCCACGACAAAATTGACCACATCATATTCAATCAATGGTTTTGCCTGACCGATGTCAATGTTGTCCCAAAATTCCAAACAGGATCGGACCACTGTCTCCTTCATGAAAAATTCTACTTCACGGAGCTGGGAGAAAGGGCTGCAAAGTTTATGAAGAGAACTCCCAGAACAACCACCAACTGGTAGCTCCTTGGCACTATTGGGGCAACATGGGAAAATTCTGTCATTAACAACACTGAAGAATAGGATCAACTTGGTCAGCACCTCCATGATTGTGCGAAGAATGCCCAGAAAGAGATAGCCACAAAAAGATGTCTGTCTTTGAAAATCCTTGAGCTCATTCACTAACTGGCTTGGCGCAAGCCTCAGGCAATCACAAGTGAATGTCCAAGCTCACAAAGCAGTGCAGAGAAGCAATAATGGAAGACCTCAAAAAGAAAAAAGGCGCAGTGCTGGCAGATGCAGCAGAAGCTGGGAAAAGCATTTGCAACGCCTGCCTGTCCTTCGCCAACTACAAGACGAAGATGACCGCCCTCCAACGTCTTGATGGATCTATCACATCTTCCGGAAGGGCAATGGAGAAGATTATCCATGATTTCTACTTGGATCTCTTCAATAGCCACATCCACCTACCCACATAAAAAATTCCGCAGGATGGGTATGTCGTTCCCAATGTTCTCCCTTCCAAAATCCGACATGCCATTTCCTCGGTGAAGAAGCAATCAGCACCCCATCCAGACAAGGTCAGACCTGAACACCTGAAGAAGCTGCCGTCAGTACTCATCAATACACTGGCTTGGCTCTTCACATGTTATCTGTCTGAATGCAAGGTTTCATCCCAATGGAAAACCAGCAGGACTGTTCTAGTGTACAAGAAGAGAAACATCCACATTGGCAACTATCACCCGATCTGTCTGTTGTCTGTTGTCTACAAGCAGTTCACTCAAGTCATCCTGAATAGGATTGGCAAAACACTAGATGAAGGACAACCATGCAAGCAAGTCAGGTTCTGAAAAGGATTCAGCATGATCAACCATATCCACATGACAAACAAGCTCACTGAGACTTCTCGGGAGTTCAAGATGCCACTCTGTCTAATGTTCGTTGGTTCAAAGAAGCCTTTGATTCTGTTGAAACTGAAGCGATCATCAAAGCCCTAGCCAAAAAGGACATTCAAACACAATACATCAGGATCCTCCATGAGCTGTATTACGGATTCACTACCAGGATCTCACCATTCTACAAGGAAGTGATCATTGACCTAAAGAGAGGGGTTTGGCAGGGTGATACCATTTCACCGAAACTCTTCAGTGCCACCTTCAAGAATGTCATGGATGACTGGAATGGGAAGCAATGGGAATGAAGATAGATGGCTGGCAACTACACCACACATGCTTTGCTGATAACATCATTTTAATAACACCAAACATTAGCCAAGCAGCACAAATGCTGGTCAACTTCTACTATGAGTGTGGAAAGGTTGGACTACAGCTGAATCTCACAAAGACAATGTTTATGAGAAACAGTCTCATTCCTGACGTTCCATTCACTCTCAATGGAACGAACATCTCCGAATGCAACAGTTATGTGTACCTAGGTCGAGAAGTCAATATGATGAACGACCTGGCACCTGAGTTGTGCAGGAGGAAGAGAACAGCTTGGAACGCTTTAAAGAGCATAGAAGAAATAGCTAAGAGGATGAAGAACCTCCAGCTCTGAGCACATCTCTTTGATTCCACTGTTCTTCCTGCATTAACATACACCTCAGAGACCTAAGCCCTATGAAAACAGGATGAGAATTCTGGTCTCCCAAAGAGGAATCGAAAGAGCTATGCTTGGAGTATCATGCTTCACTCAAGTGAGAGAAAGAATTTGGAGTTCCAACCTCCATTGACGATTGAGAATCAGGGATGCTGTCTCATTTGCCAAGGTGTCTAAAATCAGATGAGCTGGACACATAATGCGATTTGGAGACGACCACTGGACTAGAGCCGTTAACGACTGGATTCCACAGAACATCAAAAGATCACGTGGACGCCCACCTACAAGATTGTCAGACTTCTTCATCAAGACCCTGAATGATCAGTTTGAGGCTCTTCATGATCCTGGAGCGAGCAGATGCCACTGGGCTACATTATCACACCAAAGAGATGAATGGAGTCATTACTGGCACCTGCTCGAGCATATTGATGAGTCCCAGGATCTTAAATGATCAAGTGATTTATCCTTGTATTTAGTTGTAGCACTACTGCCCTAAAGTCAATGTGCATGTGATTGTAGGTGTTTACATATACATAATCTCCTCTACCAAGTTAACTTCTGGGTTTGATTTTTATTTGGGGACCATACCTTAATGTGCCCAGGGCTTACTTTGATTCTGCAGTCAGGGATCACTCCTCACAGTGTTCAGGAGATCACATGCTATGCTGGGGATCAAACCAGGAACAGCCATATGCAAGGCAAATGCCTTACAGTCTAACTCTCTAGCCCCTCCAAGCTGACTGTTGACACCATTTGATTCCTGAATACAACCTGGATACAATCCTCCCTATTTTTTTTAACATCAATCTATCAATAACATCAAGTTCCACTAACTACTCTTTTCTTTTTTTATGTTAGTATTTTATTTATTTATTTTTTAAAAAGTTTTATTAGTGAAACACCATGAGGTACAGTTGTAGACTTACATATTTTTGTGCTTGGGTTTCAGTTATACAATGATCCAGTACCCATCCCTCCACCAGTGCCCATTCTCCATCATTTACAATTTTTAAAAAAAATTTTGTTAGTGAAATACACAGGGGGATGGGGGGGTGGGAGGGATACTGGGACCCGTGGTGGTGGAAAATGGGCACTGGTGGAGGAATGGGTGTTTGATCATTGTACATCTGAAACCCAAGCACAAAAATTTGTAAATCTACAACCGTACCTTTTTTCTTTTTTGAAACATAACTTATCTTAGTTTCCATTGCACTTCCTCATCCTAATTTTCCTCCGATACCTCCTCTTGGTAGATCTCATTTATTCCTGTGTATTTAATTAATATATCTATACTATACCTACATTGGGAAAAAAACAACAACTTTTAGCCCAAATCCTTATTCTCCTTCTCAGTCTTGCTAATTTAGATGACCCCTCCCCCCACCCCCCCCCACACACACTCATACAATTGGAGTTGAAAAAACACACAATCATACACAGTTGGGAGCTGAACACCACACTTTGCTCCCCAAGACTGTTTTTTCACTGTTTTCTTCTCTCTCTCTGATGGAGGAACTATTCCATGAGTTGCCTAAGTAGAAAACTGGGAACTCTTTCCCCAATATTCTTACCTCACAGCTTTACTTCTCAACATTTATTAATTTTCTCTATTTTTTTAAAATCTAACTTCTCAACAATCACGATCATGATCATCCTGTTATTCATTGATTTCCTCGAGCAGGCACCAGTAACGTCTCATTCTTCCTAGCCCTGAGATTTTAAAAGAGCCATTTCAATGCTCTTTCAGGATTAGGAGAATGAGATCCATCATTGTTACTGGTATTTGGCATATTGAGTACGACACGGGAAGTTTGCCAGACTCTGCCATGCGGGCAGGATACTTTTGGTAGCCTGCCAGGTTCTCCAAAGGAAAAATAAGAAAATAAGATGTCGCACGGCTGCATTTGCGGCAGCGTGCTTCCGGGAGCTGGGTTTTATAGTCTCTGCCTCTTGGCTGAGACCAAGATGAGGACCAACCTGGAGCTGGCAGCAGCTGGTGGGCGTGACACCTATCTACTGGAAGATGGGGGTCTGGGTGGAGAAGGCCCAGTCCCAATCTGAGTAGGCTTGGAGACCTCAGCCCCGGGACCCGCATGCCTGGGTTCTTCTGCCAGTTCTTTCATGCATGAGGCCCGTCCGGACGTGTGGAGAGTGGTTCCAGCATGACCGTGGCTGGCTCCGGAGGTCCTCAGCTGCTGGGGCTCTGCTCGGGGCGGGGGGGGGGGGAGAAACTCAACCCTCCTCCCTCCAAGGAGCCCCAGTGAGGACAGCCAGGTGCGGGGACAGGAAACTTCTCAACATTTCTTACTAATTCTACTTCCCAAATATTCCTGGACTCACCTACTTGTATTTTTCCCACTGCTCTAGTTTTTTGGGGCCATTATTGTCCTGTTATAGGTTCTGCTATCCCTATTATTAATCTTCTTTCCAGGCATGGCCCCTTCTATTTATTTTCATAACAAAGAGAATTAAACTTGTCTTTAGATCTTTTTTGCTTGTAAATCTCTTTTGGGGGCTGGAGAGATAGCACAGCGGGTAGGGTGTTTGCCTTGCACGCAGCCAACATGGCCGACCTGAGTTCGATTCCTCCTCCCCTCTCGGAGAGCCCGGCAAGCTACCGAGAGTATCTTGCCCGCACAGCAGAGCCTGGCAAGCTACTCGTGATGTATCCAATATGCCAAACACAGTAACAAGTCTCATGATGAAGACGTTACTGGGCCCGCTCGAGCAAATCAATGAACAACAGGAGGACCGTGACCAAATCTCTTTTGGATATTTTGCAAAGCATAGATACTCGTTTACACATTCTTTTTTTTTTTTTGGCATAGAGTTACTCATGTTCAAATAATTACAAATGATTCCGTAATACAGAATAAAAAATAGCTTTGTCTATTTTTTGTCAAAAAATATTTGAAAATTAATCTAAACAGGAGTTAATACCAGTCATTATCTTCTTAAAAATATATGAACAGAGGCCAGAGAGATAAAATATATGGTACTTGTCTTGCATACAGCTAACCTGGGTTGACTCCTGAGTACCCCATATGGCAAGTACCCCTGAGCTTGCCAGAAGTGATCATTGCCAGGTGTGGCACCCATCAAATTTTTAAAATTCATGAGCAGTTGGAAATTTTACCATTTCCCCCAATAAATTTTCCTTTTATATATATTTTATAGGGACCAACCTAGGTGGTGCTGGTAGTGGTGGGACCCACAGAGTCATTCCCAAAAATTCCCTGAGAGCTATCATTCAGTTCTCAGAGTCCATCAGAGCAATACCTGGTAGTGCTAGGTGGGGAGAGAAGGTTCCTGCAGAGCAAGAATTTTTAACTCAGGGCCATTTACATGCTTACCATATGCTCTTCCCACCTGAGCTATCCCCATATAGTCTTTATCCTTAAGAAAATAAGTCATTGTTATTAAGTCATTGTTTAATTATCCTATCACACAGAGAATTTTTATTTTTGTTACCATAAGGCTATAGGTAAAGGTAAGGTAAAGGCCCTCCCGTTGATCGTCGATTTGCTCGAGCGGGCCCAGTAACGTCTCCATTGGAGACTTTGTTGTTACTGTGTCTGGCATATCGGATACTCTCGGTAGCTTGCCGGGCTCTCCAAGAGGGGCGGAGGAATCGAACTCGGGTTGGCCATGTTGGCCGTTTGTAAGGCGTTGAACACCCTACCCGCTGTGCTATCGTTCCAGCCCATAAGGCTATAAGTGTTGATAATTTATGACAGATTGAGGCATCATTAGATTTATCTTACAATAAAATTGATAAAGCAACATAAATAGGAGATATTTAGAAAACTGGTTTTTAACATAAAAAGGAAAATTTTATTAAAATGTCACTTTTCAATGAGATAGTAAGTTTAAATTTTTTATTGAGGTTCTGTGATTTAAAGAACTGTTATTGGTAGTTTTCCATTCACATAATTTTAACACCTCATCCATCACCAATGTACCCACCTCCCTGCCCCACTAGCACTACCTTTAAACCTCTCCCACAAGAATTTTTTTTCTTTTATTCTTCATTTCTGTGGTACATAGTGCTTATTTCTAAAATATAACAGTTTCAAATTAAATGTTATATCATATTTAGCCTTATAAATATGATTTTTGAGAAATTATGATGAGATAAATTACTATATGAGCTAGGGAGAAATTTTATTATAATATGACAGTCATTTATTTAATATACTTCTAAGCTTAATGTGCTTCAAATCACATGATGCATTATTAAAAATTATTTACAATGATGTATCAGTTTTCAACTTGATTAGATGCTTCTCCGACTTTATGAAAAGCAGATAGTACATCTTACAACTTGTGAAAATTTTTTTACCAGTTATTAAAGTTATTTACTTGGTCAATAATGCCTGGCAAGTGTACAAAAAGAGCTTCAGAAAAAGTTATCAGATGATAATTAATTTCATTTTTTCACTTAGAGACAGTGTACCTTTGGATCCAAAATTAGTCAAAGCAGCATTGGTGGCATACTGGTTAGCATAGCTGCCTTCCAAAATTAGTCAAAGCTTATGCTTTAAAATCACATACACATATATGAATTCCACGTGTCCCTTTATTTTCTATAATCTATCCATAGCCCTTAGATTTGTGCCAAAGTTCAGTTTTCTAGGTCATTTCAAACAACTTTAATAATCATGACAATGGCTGGGGAAATAATTCAGTGGTCAGAGGCAAAGGCTTTGCATTCACAGGGACAAGAGTCTATCCCAGAATTGTATGACACCCTGATCACCTCTTAGTGTGGCCCTGACAATCCCCCAAGCCCCAATGGGCTGATCAATGTGGTATCACCAAGCCAAACACTATCTCAGAGTAGTTTGCTAAAGTTTGTTGAGAGTGGGGTGGTGGGAGCGATACTAAGATCACTGGTGGTAGAGAATGGGCACTGGTGGAGGGATGGGTACTCAATCACTGTAAGACTGAAACTCAAGCACAAGTCTGAAAGTCTGTAGCTATACCGCATCATGATTCACTAATAAAAAATTGAAAAAAAAGTTGTTGAGAGTGCTGCTACCCCCTGAGCACTATTTGTGAGAATCCCCATTATAAAAATGAGAGGTGTCATTCTATCTGTCTGTCTGTCTGTCTGTCTATCTATCTACCTATTCATCCATCTCTCTGAGTGTCTGAATGTGTGTGTGTGTGTGTGTGTGTGTGTGTGTGTGTGTGTAGCACTATAGCACTGTTCTCCTGTTGTTCATTGATTTGTTCGAGCAGGCCCAGTAACGTCTCCATTGTGAGACTTGTTGCTACTGTGTTTGGCATATCGAATACGGCACGGGGAGCTTGCCAGGCTTTGCCATGCAGGTGAGTTACTCTCGGTAGCTTGCCAGGCTCTCCAAGAGGGGCGGAGGAATCAAACTCGGGTTGGCCAGGTCGGCCACATGCAAGGCAAACGCCCTACCCACTGTGCTATCGCTCCAGCCATAGTAATATCATTTCAGGTGAAAATACAGAATGAAAACAACAGAATCCATCATTGAAATAGGGGTCTTAGTTTTCATTTATTTATTTGCCTTTTGGGGAAGGACAGATTTTGGAAACACACCTGGCAGTACTCAAGGACAATGCCTGGACTGGTTCTCAAGAGTCACTCCCAGTGGTGTTTGAGGTACTATGAGGTTATAGGGCTCAAACTAGGGCCTTCCGGATGCACTAAGCTCTTTGAGCTAACTTCCAGACAGTTAAAAAAATAAAGAGGTCTTAAATGAAACAATCTGAAACATGATTTTAAGGTCAGGGCTTTAAAAAATTAATATGAAAAGATGATATTTATATAAGCTAATGATTGCTGTATTTCTTTCTTTTGGGGAATGAGGAGATTGGAACTACACCTGCCAGTACTCAAGGATCACTCCCAATGGTGGCTGGGGCTTGCAGGGATTTAACTGGGGTCAGTCACGTGAAAAAATAGCACCTTAATCCATGTGCTACCTCTCTGTCCCAACAAAGTATTTCTTTTTATGTATTCTTATTGTAATAAATACTTGGCAGGAATGAACAAGTAATTGCAGATGTTAATTAGAAACACAGAAAGTTTAGTCTAAGTAAAAGCTACAAAAATATTACTGATGCATTTATAGATTCACTGACTTATTCTAGAAAATATCAGAGCTATTTTCTTCCCCTGGGCTGGAGCGATAGCACAGCGGTAGAGCATTTGCCTTGCACGCAGCCAACATGGCCTACCTGAGTTCGATTCCTCCACCCCTCTGGGAGAGCCTGGCAAGCTAACCCGTGACATACTTGATATGCCAAACACAGTAACAAGAAGTCTCATGACGGAGACGTTACTGGGCCCGTTCGAGCAAATCGATGAACAATCGGAGGTCTGTGACTGACTGTGATTTTCTTCCCCAAACATTACTGAATATTTACTTTATTTAATAATTCCTTATAAAGATAATAGTTATTTTAACTCACAACCTGAAAAAAAATGAACTTTGTTATATATTCATTTTATTGAAGTGGTAAACCTTATTGAAAATAAATTTTCATATTATTTTCTTGAAATAAGGCAAATTATTTGGCTAAAACAGTTAAATGGGGTCCTCTTATTGATGTTGAAGAAGTTCTTTCTCTTTAACAAAGAGGATAAAAATGTCCATAAAAATGCTCTTCATACATACACTTATTTCCTAATACTTTTTACAACTTGAAATAATCTAATTCTAAAATAAACATAGCAAGGAACTTTGTCTTGAATTGTTCTGTTTGTAAAACAATATTGAGATTTCTCAAAAAACTTATAATTGAATTTCCATACTACTCAGTGATTCTACTTCTTGGCATCTAACCCAAGGATCCTAAGATTCTATTTTGAAAAGAATCTGTGCTCCCCCACTATTCACAATAGCTAAGACATGGAACAACTCAAGTGTCCAAAAAATATGAGTGGATAATGAAATTGGTATATATACATAGTAGACAACTACTCAACTATAAGGAAAGTTGTATAATTGTAAATGATATTTGTTTAAAATTTTAAATTTTTATAATTTTATACAAATTATATAATTTATATTTATATGAGTTGTATAATTTGGCACTACCTGGATGGAACAAAAGGGTATCTTTGCTGAGTGAAGTCAGTCAGAAAGAGAAGGACAGATATAGAATATTATCTCTCGTTTGTAAAATATAAAGAAACAGTAGTGGAACGAGAGATGCAACAGAACTTGAGAGCTGGTCTACAGAACTGAGTTTACTTAGTGCAGGGAGTGGGATGGAAGAAAGGAGTCCTTTGGACATTGGAGGTGGGAAGGAAACACTACGGTGGTGGAAGCTGGAACAGTGCATGTGTGAAATTGTTATGAACAGTACTGCAATTCACAGCACTGTAGCACTGTCCTCCCGTTGTTCATCAATTTGCTCGAGCGGGCCCAGTAACGTCTCCACTGTGAGACTTGTTACTGTGTTTGGCATATCGAATGTGCCATGGGGAGCTTGCCAGGTTTTCCCGGGCGGGTGAGATACTCTCCGTAGATTGCCAGGCTCTCTAAGAGGCACGGAGGAATCAAACCTGGTTAGGCCAGGCCGGCTGCGCACAAGGCGAATGCCCTACCACTATGCTACACTCCAGGGCTGCAATTCACAGCACCTCAATTAAAATGGGGGAACATTGTACTAGTCCTGACTTTTTACATATACTTTTTACATATATTTCAAAAAATTCTTATGGTCTTTATGTCTGATGTCACATTTTGTCCTTAATAGAAATGCTTTATAAATAATAGGAAATCTAAAATTCAGAACTACATAGTTGTTTCTGGATAAAAGAGATCCTCACCAATATCAGTGTTTTGAATTATCTATGTATTTGTGGTCCCATAATAACCTATTAGAGCAAGATTCAGACAGTGTGAGTGAGACTTTTGTCTCTTTTTAGTGAAGAGTGAAACTACCACTATGATAGGAGAAGGAAAGCCACGCCATGTGAGTTCTTGATCACTAGAGTGTAATATTCTCAGATAAACTTTCAGAGTACAAAAGGAACTGATGAACTTCAAACTGGTTACTTAACTGTTCATGTTTGTGACATTCTGAGCCATTGTGACATGATGAGACATCATGATGAGACATGATGAGACATCATGATGGAGGGCAGGTTGGGCCACACCCAGCCCAACCTGCTCTGTTTCTCAGGGCTTACTCCTGGCTCTGTTCCTAGGTATCACTCCTGGTGGACTTGGGTGCCAGGAACTGAACCTGGTTGGCCTGCATATAAGGCAAATGCCCTGAATATTTTCCTGATCCTTGTTATTCTTTTAACAGGATTTTTCACTTTTAATTTTTAGTTGTATTGTTTATGTACATGAAAATGAGTTTAATCATTTATTAAAGGGGGAGAGATTTTAAAAAAAGAAATACATATGGAGAACCCCCAGGCTCTCAGCACCTCCGGAGAACTCCCTTACCAAAAAGCAAAACAAAGAAAAAACTCCAGAATACATTAATATATGGGTGATGATAATCAGAGAATTCCAAAATATAGTCTTCATAGAAATCATGAATAGCTATGAGAACTAACTGTTTAGTAGAATAATAAGTTATAATTTTTAAGAAATCTGTAGTAATTTGAAAGCTTCTATTTTATTTTTGTGTCTACCTGATCTTTCAGCATCAAATTTGTCACCAGTCCTACTAGACAATAAACAAAGAGCCCATGAATATTTATCAACTTTTCTTGTCATTTTGAAAAATATAGTCTATGGCTCAAACTCAATTGTGAAAAAATAGAAAAAGCAATGATTCATTTACAAATGGAGAACTATGTGCCCACTAAAGTATCATGTTGGATAGGTGAAGCATCTAATTAACTGTTCATAATACACATAGAGATTTGGTGACCATATTCTTTAGGATAAAAGTGGGCCAGAACTACAGCTTTTGAAAGAAGAATAATTTGCTCATTGTAAAATGAATCCTTGGTCAATGTCTGTTTTCGAAGCCATCTTGATAAGATCTCTGGAATCATTATAATTGGTTTATGTACTTCAGAAGTTCCTAACCCTTTTTGAGCAATAGAAAAATCTAAGAGTTAGTGTATGTAATCACTTTGATGGTTTATTTGAATATTTAAAGTTCATGTATTGAAAAATTGCTCCCCATTTAACTATGGGCTAGAAATTGATACAGAAATTGGTGATGAATAAATCAATGCTGTTATTCCTGTAGATTCGTATGTATTTTAATTAACTCATAATTACTGTAACTAATTTGAGACACAGTAGGAAGTTGTGGGGCTGTGTCACATGTATTTAGGAGAACCTAATACAAGCTGGGTTGGAGTGGGACTAAAGGGGAGCAGTAAAAGAAACTGACATTCAAATGTGATATTAGTTAGACAATTGAGACTTCAGAAAGCAAGACAGAAGAAAGGGTTTCAGATTAAGGAAAACACGGAAGGAAAAAATCTTAGTAGGTTCATAAAACCTAACTCATATGGCTGATGCTTAGACTGCAGACACAGGCCCCTCCTTCACCCATATCCTTTGCCTGAACATAAAGAACATGAACATAGTTGGTTTTGAACCTGAGAGCAAAGTCATTAAAATAGTGAAATGATATGAGGTTATATCTTATATTCAGAACAAGATATTCTAAGTCCCAGAGCTCATTCACTGGGGCTCAGAATGTCACAAACATGAACAGTTAAGTAACCAGTTTGAAGTTCATCAGTTCCTTTTGTACTCTGAAAGTTTATCTGAGAATATTACACTCTAGTGATCAAGAACTCACATGGCGTGGCTTTCCTTCTCCTATCATAGTGGTAGTTTCACTCTTCACTAAAAAGAGACAAAAGTCTCACTCACACTGTCTGAAGCTTGCTCTAATAGGTTATTATGGGACCACAAATAACAGAGAATAACAGATGTATCAGGTCCCATGGAAGAATTCATTTTATTAATGGTGAATCTTAGCAATTTAAATACTACAAGTTTCTTGGCAATTAAGATATGTTGGAAAAATAATAAAGTAGCTCAGTTCTGAATCTAATAAACTCTTACAGATTTATTCTTTGCTATATAAAGCCTTTTTCCATTACCATCTAGTCAGAGGCAAAATTTAATACAGATTTTACACAAATATTGACATTTTTTATCTTCTGAGTTACTGACAAAATAAACATAGAATATGAGGTGAATAGGAAAGTTGACTCATAGGTTTTGTTACCTTTCATTCTTATATATTTTGTCATTTTTTATACATTGATAAATTTCAGGTTAGAACAATAGCACAGAGGGTAGGGTATTTGTCTTGCATGGGGCTGACCCAGGTTCGATTCCTCTGTCCCACTTGGAGAGCCCGGCAAGCAAACAAGAGTATCCCTCTTGTAGGGCAGAGCCTGGCAAGCTCCCCGTGGCGTATTATTCGATATGCCAAAAAAAACAGTAACAACAAGTCTCACAATGGAGATGTTACTGATGCCCACTCTAGCAAATCGATGAACAGTGGGAGGACAGTGCTATAGTGTTACATTGATAAATTTATTACTGATATATTATTGATATACACTGTCCCCATTTCTTGTAGAAATCTCCCAAGATGATTACTCTTATGAAGAAAGACAATATCTCTTCAAACTTAGGAAATTGCCCACTTTTTGAAGAAGAGATCAAAGGATTAAAATAATGTTTAAATAATGTTTTTTAGATTATATATATCCATATATATGTATATATATATATCACCTATTATCCTGATTTGTTACCAGCACATTCTTTGAAGTGATCAAATATAATGAATTTCATCTATTAGTGATAAAATCAAGTTCTTGTAAATGAGAACTAGTTTCTGAAAGGAAGAAATGTCTCACTTGGGTTAATTTTTTTAACCAGTTAAAACTTTAAAGTTATTTGAAACTTGACATAATGACTTACTATCATCACTTGCATCCATCTGAAGTTGACAGTTCCTCATTGTATAACTGAAACCCAAGCACAAAAAATTGTAAGTCTACACCTGTACCACATGGTGTTTCACTAATAAAAATTTAAAAAAAGAAGTTGACAGTTCCTTCTTGTTTGTATCTAATCTACTGACATTATAGGGGAAATATATTATCACTTATTTATACTTAAACCAGGTCTACAAAGAAAAAATAAGCTATAAATTTGAGATGGTGTATTTCACTGTGAAAGTAAACAGATCATGCCATTTTTTCATGGCTAGTAATTTATATAATTGGAATATGATATTCTTCTTTGAATATAATTCTAATATAATTAATAATAGCATAACTTCCCAGCATAAGAAAAGAAGTTTCTCTTTCTTCAAGTTAGTTTCATGGATGTATAGGATAGTAAAGCTGGAATGATAAGCAGAAATAACAATGCAGTTACAGTTAATCTTTTAAATTAACCAAAGTTGACTGTAGAGGCCCCTCGGAGCTCAGTGCTCAGGAGTTGGCTTCTGGTGGCGTGGAGCTAAGAATGCAACTTCTTGCATGCCGAGTATGTGCTCCAGCCTATTGTATGATCTCTTTATTCCCACTCCAAAACTACTTTTCAATTCAGCTTAAATAATTTGATAGCATTTATTTTATCCTCGGGCTGGAGCGATAGAACAGCAGGTAGGGTGTCTGCCTTGCACACGGCCGACCAGGGTTGGATTCCTCCGCCCCTCTCGGAGAGCCTGGCAAGCTACCTAGACTATCTCCCCTAGGTTACTTCTTGCACGGCAAAGCCTGGCAAGCTACCCCTGACGAATTCAATATGCAATAATAGTAACAACAAGTCTCACAATTTGTTGTGAGATGTTACTGGTGCCCACTTGAGCAAATCAATGAACAACAGGAGGGCAGTGACAGTGACAGTGATAATTAATGAAGAGTCAGGTTATTTATATCTTCTGGAAATCGGGCTTATGTTGCCCTTTGTATGGTAAATGATGAGACTGTAATAATATCTCATAGGCAGATTACAATTATATTTCCTTCTTT
Organism: Sorex fumeus; assembly: GCF_029834395.1. Classification (NCBI taxonomy): domain Eukaryota; kingdom Metazoa; phylum Chordata; class Mammalia; order Eulipotyphla; family Soricidae; genus Sorex; species Sorex fumeus. Next base: position 31,182,097 of record NW_026606129.1, read on the forward strand.
TCCACAGTTTTTTATCCCCTTTTATAATTTAAAAGTTAAATAATAAATGACTTAAAACAGTAAATAATGCTACAATCTCATACCATTGTCTCAGGCAAGTCCTGAATCAAGGAATAAATATAAGAGAGAACTGATGAGTGATGGAATAATAAATCAAGACCAGTAGAAAAATGTTGATGTGTAGGCAGTAAGGAAAATAGAAGGTAAGGAGGGAGATTCAATGTGAATTCTTTCTCCTGATAACAATAACTGCCATGGGATAGGCCACTAGTCTTGTGACTATAACAAGTTTCAAAGTCCAGGAATCAGTGAACCAAATCAGATGAAGCAAAATGTCAGTGCTATTTTAATAGGAAGCAGAGGTCTGGGAGACAAGAGATCAGAGAACTAAAGAAAATAGTCTGATCCCAAAGAAGCAAAGAACTAAACCCAGGCAAACTGTGGAGTGTGCTACAGAAGAGCCTGCTTTAGAAACTCTGGAATGAAGGTCAGCTACATAGACATGTTGAATGTGAGATCTCATGAGTAAGGAAAGCAATGTATAAATAAGTTAAAATGCTCCTTTGATAGATTTTCAGATTCTTAGAGAATGACTGAAATCTTTTAGAGCATCAGAATTAACACATATTCTATCAATGCCTTAAACCTTTTACAAGTAATTCAATAAACTGTAAACAGAAATCCAACATCTAGAAAGCAGATAAAGCAGTGTTGCTTGTCAGACACTATGAGAATCATCAGAACTATAAAACCAAGTGAGACATGACCTTAAAGGTCAAAACTTAAAGACTAGTTAAGGAGAAAGACGTAAAGCAATCTAAATGAAAAATAACAGAAAACAAATATTTTAAAATACTCAAGAGAAGGGACAAGGATATAGTGGTGGAGCACAGACATACCTTCCATGTGTGAGACTCTGAGTCATGAGCTGAAGCTGGTACCACATGGCTGTCAGTACCGCTGGATGTGGTTGTGGTAGTCTCTGTGCACTTGGGGCTTCCAGTTATATCATCAAACCATCAGGCCTGCACAGCTCAGCCAAGCAACACTGGAAATAGTTCCCAGGTACCACCTCCTCTAGCACAGCAGGAGGCCCCTATTAAAAATAGAAACAAGCTTAGATATTAAGGGAAGTCAACATTTCTAAACTGTTTAGGAAATAGACTTCATTAGGCATAAAGGAATGTTCCAGGCTACCAAGTACTCGATCCAGGCATGCTGAAAATTTGTTGGTAGAATTTAAAATAGTTGGGGTTAAGAGGAGGAGTTAAAGGCAGGTAGAGGGAAGAGCTGTATTTAGCCTTACCTATAGGGCACTGCTTCTCAGAGTGGTTCAAGGATCAGTTGCATTAAGCATCCTTAGAAAGGGAAATTCCAAAGGCCTCACCTGCAGACCTTTGGAATTAGAAAGCCTAGGGAACAGACTCTTTTTTTTTTTTTTTTTAAAAAAAAAGCCCTCCTAGTGATTAGAGTACAGGATAAAGTTTTAAAATCATGGTTGCAAAAGAAAGTAAGACTTATAGGGATTAGTTAAGTATGGTCACAATTTCTTTTTAGGAGGAGAGCTTACCCTAGTATGGATGATGGACTAGACATAACTGAAGACCATGGTTATTGTAAAATATAATAATTTGCATTGCATTTGGCATGATGATTAAGAAGATACTTCATAGTCTATCACAAATTTGGTGTGGCTAATTAGGGGAGGACCAAATATCTCCAATGTTGAATTGTTCTGGGATGCATTCCTAAGAAGCAAGCATGAGAGTAACATGAAAGGAAGAAAAGAATGCATGGCTGTATTATAGTTTTCCACTTTATATTTGACTACTGCAGTATTCCAGAAAACCTTTGTATTATAAAATCTTCTTCAGAAATATCTTCCCAGGCTGAGGGCTAAGTGAAGAAGGAGAATGAGGATAAATTTATCCACTGCTGCATTCCATATATTATTTATCAAGGCAGTCACATGGATGCTAATGTCCCCTGAACATTTGGGTTCTATATGTGTTAAGACTCAGGGTCCACAGAGATGTTTATACCATAGTGTCAGGAAAACAGGTAAGAGGTATAAAGTATTGCCAGGTTGTACCTACAAGATGATGATGAAGGCTTCATGAAATTTGTGGTCATATATAAGGTTTGGAACAGAGATTTGAAGTTATAGACTTATCCTAAAGACACGTTTTTGATACTTTGAAAAAGAGTGAAAACCTGAAAAAGCAGCCATAGAGCTGAACTTTAAAGCAAGACTACCAGAGGCTAAAATTTCACCTGCACTTCACAGTCTGAGATCTTGAACCTTTTTGTCAAACTTTACCTTTCTGCATTTCATAGAGATAGTTTTCTCTACATGTTGAAAAATTTATCTCACTTTAAATATGAAAGACATATTTCTGCTTGATACCTTGCTCTTCTCTTAGATCATCTCCTAATTGATTATATGCTTTCTATGTCCACATGTGCTTTCATGACATCTTTAACTATACTCTATGAACCAACAATGGATGCCTAACTTTGAATAAGTCAGTCAAGCTTCGCCCTTAAGAAATTTTTTATTTGGATTTAAGTATATCTTTATTTTCCCGAGATTTGCTCGAGGCCCTCCCGTTGATCATCGATTTGCTCGAGCGGGCCCAGTAACGTCTCCATTGGAGACTTTGTTGTTACTGTGTTTGGCATATTGAATACGTCACGGGGAGCTTGCCAGGCTCTGCCGTGCGGGCGAGATATTCTCGGTAGCCTGCCAGGCTCTCCGAGAGGGGCGGAGGAATCGAACTTGGGTCGGCCGTGTTGGCTGCGTGCAAGGCAAACGCCCTACCGCTGTGCTATCAAAAATTTAAGTTATAGAATCTATTAGAAGATAAATTTCATCTTATTTATCTCCCTGGGATATTGCACAATGTATGACACTTGAGTAGTTTCTCTCATTGTGGGGGGGGGGGGGTGGATTATAAATTCAGAAATTTTGTCCTCTGTCAAAATAGCAATACAGAATCATTTGGTTTGAGTATTAAACTTTGTACTAACTTTATTTCCTACAAATAAGCAAAAGATCCCTGAGATGCATCCAGGGCCATTGTCCTTCTAACTAGAATGTCATTGATATTTCAGACTCATGGATAACAAAATGCACCACTGCTTTTTGCTTATCAAGTTTGTTGATTTCTGTGATAAATTATACAAAGGATCCCCATCATTTGCTCAAGACAAAGGTAAGAAAGCTCCACTATATCAGTTCATAGTATTATTATTGCCTTTAGTATTATTTTAATAATAAATCTTAAATCTTAATAGTAATAATAATAATAAATCTTAAAAATCTTAATAAATATTAATCTTAATTTTGTTAAGATTAAGAGTCTCTGACACCAGAGAAAATTGTGGTCGGTCTAAATTAGGCCACCTGGAAAATAATAAAAAGTAAAAACAAAACATATAATACAGAAAGTCTGCCACAGAGGTGAGAGGTGATTCTTTTCACACCTTTTTTTTCTGACCTGATAAGTGATAGGTGCCCTGTTAAATCTCCTATGCTCATTTTATGAACTTTCACATACACTGATTTAAAAATATAGTTACCTAGATTTCAAGATTTCAGAATAGCTCTGAACTACTGCATTAAAAACTATATTTAGAGTAGTACAATAATAGGCCAAAAGAACAGTTTTCTTTAAGATAATCACCCCAGTAGCAAAAGCAAGAATTTATGAGTCATCTAACAGGTATAGTACTAATAGGAAAGTACTATCAGAGTCTATTATAAGTGAACATTAATTTTCAAATTAATCCTGCAAAGATGGTGTTACTAAGAACACTCAGATTCAGGAAGAGAAATAATTTGCCAAATGTAATATTAGAAATAGGAGAGGGCTAGAGAAATAACTCAGTGGGATAGAATGTATGTTTTATATGAAGGAAAAAGTCAGTTTAAGTTCCAGCACTGATGGGATGGTTCCCCAAGCACTGTTGGGAGTGGAACCCTGAGCACAGAAGTATGAGTTTTCCCTGTGCATCAATAGGTATGCCTCCCATCCCTGCCAAATGAAAAACAAAACCCAAATAAATAAAAGAGCAGATATGTCCATCTATACAATAATATAAATCTCACATTTGAGCAAAAGAAGACAGAAAAAACTGCACTCTATATGACTATGTTTATAGAAAGCTTTAAAATATAGGGCGGGGGGAATCACACAGAAGTCAAGAGAGCAGCTACTTTTGTGGTGGGATGGGATTTGACTTGGAGGACATTCTAATCTAATGAACATTCAGAATGTTTAGCAATATCTATATCTTGAGATAATTTGTAGTTCAAAAGTTTATACATAAGTGAAAGCCACTAATTTGCTCAAAGTTCTGTGCCCTCTAAGTTTTATCTCAAAAAAAAAAAAAAGCTGGGTATATTGAGACACAGGACAGCAGGCAAGTTGCCTTTCACATGATTAACCCAGGTTCAATCCACAGCACCCTATATGATCCCTTTAGCCCTCCAGTAGTGATCCCTCAGCATAGATCCAAGAATAAATTCTGAGCACTGTTGGGTGTGATTAAAAAAAAAGCTAAAAAGAAAACTGGAAAGAAAAAATTAGACTTGTTTAATTGTTTTATTAGAATATGTTCAATTTCAAGGGTCTTATCACGTACACTTTCTGAAATCTATTTCAAATTTTTATATTTAACATGGGTCTTATTCATTTGTCTGGGGTAGTATACAGAAAATTTTTCATATATACTTCAATAAATGATTATAAGTAAATTAATATCATGAGTACCACAAAGTACAAAATCTTATAAAGGATGGTATTTAGAATAATTTGGAAATCGTCATGAATCTTGTTAAAGAAAAAAGGTTGGTTTTTCTTTTTTATGTGGGAATACACCGTAGGATTTTAGAGAAGAAATTTTTATAACTGTATTTGGTATTGTGAGTGAAATGGATAAGAAAATGAACAGGAAAAAATAAAGATCAGGAAAGAGAACAATTAGAAATTGTAATCATCTCTGAATAAAGTAAAATGATTTGGGCTAGGGCTGGAGCAATAGCACAGAGGGTAGGGCATTTGCCTTGCATGCAGCCAACCCGGGTTCGATTCCTCCATCCCTCTTGGAGAGCCCGGCAAGCTACCGAGAGTATCCTGCTCGCATAGTAGAGCCTGGCAAGCTTCCCATGGTGTATTCGATATGCCAAAAATAGTAACAAGTCTCACAAAGGAGACAATACTGGTGTCCACTCAAGCAAATCAATAAACAGGATAACTGTGCTACAGTGCTACAGATTTGGGCTAAAGATTATAATGTGTGGCTGGCAGATGAGATATTAAAAATGTAACATAGGGGCTGGAGTGATCGCACAGTGGATAGGTCATTTGCCTTCCATGCTGCCAACCCGAGTTTGATTCCTAGCATCCCATATGGTCCCCTGAGCATTGCCAGGAGTAATTCCTGAGTAGAGAGTCAGGAGTAACCCCTGAGCACTGCTGGGTGTGACCCAAAAAGAAAAAAAAAGGAAATATAAAGAAATGAAAAAAAAAACTATGGAATGAATTGTGTCCCCCATCCCAAATTAATATGTTGAAGTTCTAGGCTCCATTACCTTCAAATGTGACTGTATTTGAAGAAAGAATTTTTGAACAGATACTTAAGTTAAAGTGAGGTCTTTGCAGGTAGACCAGAGATGAATGGTTTCTTTATAAGAAAATAAAATTTGGTATTCTCATATATAGAGATAAGATGGTGTGAACATACAGGAAAAAGAATGCTCTCTACCAATTAGGGAGACATCAGATTAGACCTTGACCTTGATCTTGGAATTTTACCTTCCAAATGTGAGATGATTTATATTGTTTAAACCAACCGCATGACTGTGCTTTGTATGGCAGCCCAAGAAAATGAATTCAGATGTCAACCTGGACCCAAGTCCATTGAAATCAGAGAGAACATAGACTCTGGGATGCTGAGAGTTAAGTTAAATTAAGCTCAGAAAGCAGCCAGGATGACCAGCAACTCTTGGCGTATGATGTTCCAGTCAAGAACTAGTTCTAAACTCCATCTACTGGTAGAGATAGATAGGGCTTATCAGATTCTCCCAAACAGTTCTCACTGGCTTAAAGCAGCTCAGTACTATATGGGGAGAATCATTTATTCTGATTCTGAGGAGAGTGAGAAGCAAGCAGGGGCTAAATGACTATCTCAATTCTAAAAAGTAACTGGATAGAAAAATTAAGCAAGATGGAATGCTCAATTCAGCCAGAACTGACTCCGTCAGCAAAGAAGATTGTATCTGAATGTTCCTTTAGTAGTAAATATATGTATATGTGATAGTATTGATGTTCAGTTTACAAGCTAAATACCTCACTTTTCTTTACCTTCATGTAGTCTGCCATAGATCGAGCTTTGTCCTTGTCCTCTGGGGTTACTATGACTTCCTTTTAACTGGTTTCTGTTTCAGGACTGTTTCCACAAAAGCAGACAGCTAAGGCATGAATAGGTACACTGCCTGTATGTCACTTGTATTTATACATTTTCCAAGGAACAAGATCACATAGAAAATCTTTCTGATTCTTTGTTCTAATCTCATAACTCCAATTATGAAGATTCTTAGCAATTATTCTCATGCCCATCCTTTCCTTTTACTTCTAGATATCTTGGTACAGGCTGTTTGTGATCTTGTGTAAACTACTGCAACAGACTCCTGTATTGTTTATCTACCAACTTTCTCCTCACCACCTCAACCTATCTTGCACACAATCTTTAGAAAATATCATTTAACCACAATGCTATTTTCTACATTTTAAGTAGAAAAATGACTGCCTATAGCATTGAAATATGTTCAAATACCTGTAAGCCTCATGTGTTATGCTTTGGGTACTTGATCTTGCCCACTATTTACAGTCTCATTTATTATTCATTTCCATATCCTCATATATACTGAGATTCTTTCAGGCATTGTCCACCACATACCTGCCATGTATCCCTGGGCTTTCTATCCCCATGCATTCTTTTCCACGTACCACATATTCTTTAAAAACAAATCTCAGCTACCTTTACTTTTTCTCCTTTCTTCCATGCCTATTCATTCTACCTGTATTTCAAGGGAAACCATAATTTATATCTCTGGTTTGAGGTCTTTCCAAAGCACCTTCTCATTCAAACCTTTCTGCAAGGTTACCGCAGAGCTATTGGTTGCCTAGTAGTTTCATATCTCTTAGTTGGAAAATCTCAATTCCCAGGTTAATGTACTTTATTCCCTCATTAGGCTCACGTTTTATCAACTGCCTAAAATTGTCTATGAGTAATGCATTGCCAGGAAATTTCTTTTCTCTTGAACTGATGATTAAATTTTCTTGATTTAACTTAAACATAATGATTTTTGAGGGCCAGAGAGATAGTATGGTAGGCAGAATATATACCTTGGATGTGAATGACCTGAGTTCAATCTGCAGCATCCAATTTGATCCCCTGAATCCTCTAGGAGTCATCTCCGAGTGTAGAGCCAGGATAAGACCTGAGCATCACTAAATGTGCTGCACCCCAAGTCCTCCAAAATAATAATGTCTCGGGGCTGAAGAGACATTATACCGAAGGTAAGGTGCTTGCCTTGCATGAGGGTAATCCCAATTTGAACTCCTCACCACCTCAACCTATTTTGCACACAATCCTTAGAAAATATTACACTCTCTTTAGAAACATTGCTTTAGAATTCCTGGCACTGCATATGCTCCACAACCCAAGAGTAAGCCCTGTGCATCATCCCACGTTGCTCAATCCCCTCCTCCAGTGCAATGATCTCTCTTCTAGTAAGATTACAAAGATGGACTTTGCCCCCAAAGGATTCGGTTCATTATGAAAGAGAGCACTACACTCCTGGTATTATGTAACTAGCATGGAAGGATTAAATTTCATAAAGGCCATACCTGGTGCTGTTTGGGGGCTTAAAATCATACCCTGTGGGTGCTGGGCTGGGGTCATGCCTAGGTTAGAAGTTAAATCTTCACACATGCTAGGCTGGTGTTTTACCACTTGAGCCACATCCCTAGCTCCTAAGGTGCTATTTTTCTGGTGCCTCTTAATGTGGTATGCGTAGTCGTCTATTTTGCGAGGTACACAAAAACCCATGACTTTACAAAATTATTATCAGGATAAAGTTAAGCTAGAGGGTGTCCACTAAATTTTTATTTGTATGTGAAATGCTTTAACTAAGAATATGAATGTGTTAAATGATACTCAGCTATGGTTAAAACTATAGAAGAGGGCTTTCAACAACCTAAAGAGTTATTATACGCTGTAACACGCTTTACAATAAGCGTTCATGTTTCAAACTCAACCCCAGTGAAATGCTGGAAATAACTCAAGTCCAGAAGCTAGTAAGGTCAGGATGCAAGTACTTAGGTAAAGATACTCAGGTCTCTGACTAAAGCTCTTCAAGTTTCTTGACCTTTACTATGATTCCCTTTTGCAAATAGGAAAATTCAATGTAATTATGCAAATGTGAGTGATTGGCTTTTGTTTTTATATCCTACTTTATTTCCTTAAAAAAAATTACTTTCTAAATTAAATCCCTTGTCTCCAGAATAGGAGCAGGGGTACTTGCATGTGTTTTGGTGCTTTTCTAGGCACATTTATAAAACATGCAAGGAAAAGGGCCCGGTTTTCTTACTGGCTAAGCGAACCATTAATTCTTCACCTTGGCACCTCAACCTACAGCTGTAGCAGGGGCCGTTATGCCCAAATAGGCCCTTAAACGGAAGACCTGCTGAGCCGAGACCCACTTTCCCAGCCCTGCTCAACTGCCTTGGCTTTTCTGCCAACTGACCAGGCGGAAGCAGCAGCAGGGGAGGAGGGCCCGCAGGTAGGTGGGGAGGGGATCATTTTGAAAGCCTTAAATCCCTCACAGGGAAGAAGCAGCTGCTCCCTGTTTTTCTAACATCTGTCCCATCTGTCCCCGGACGCACCTCACCCTTTGGCGTCTCTAGCTCAACTTGGACACGAAAGGAAGCATTTCTGAAGGTTGACCTGTGAGTGGAAACGAGAGTGACTGGCACTCACAAAGTCTCTCTCCCACTCAAAGAGACGGTTTGGTTCTTCAGGAGGATAACTACCACCTCAGCCGTCTTTTCTTTCCTCACCAATAAATAAACAAATAAATAAAAATAAAAAAAATAAAATACAGATTTTGGTCGACAGGATTTGAAACATCTCCCACAGCCGACCGGATGCTCTGAGAATATTACTTCACAAAACGGTGGTACTCCAAATTTGGACTGGAACCTCGCGAAGAGGGTGTGTGTGTGGGGGGGGTGGTAGGGGGTCGGATTATCGACTTGTAATGACACTGTACGTACTCTAACCACTCACCTCTGTGCTACAACAAGCAGCGCATCTCGCGCGCGGGTGTCGCTTGTTTCCCCCCCCCCCCCCCCAGCAGCCTGTGGCGTGCATGAGAGACTTAACTCTTGGTTCTTTCCCCCTACTATTCAGAACGGTGACGGTAACCTAGCGGCCAGGAAATCGACATTTAGGAATGAACGTCGGCAGGTGTCTCCCTCGGGTTCTCCGAAGGCACGCCAGGAGCGAGCGGCTGGCACTCGGAGCGGGTCGCCCCGAGAGGCGCAGTCCCTGAGACCCTCGGCGTCACAGGCCCCAGCCGGGCTGCCAAGCCCCGGAATTCACGCTGCGCGGAGAACCAGGCGGCGCGCGCCCGAGCCGGCCCCGCCCCCCACGGCGGGCGCAGCCACGCCCCCTTCTCAAATCTCGGCCACTCGCGAACGGCAGAGCTCGAGGGCGGGGCCAGGGGACAACTCGGAGGCGGGGCCACGGTGGGGGGGAAGAGTTCGGGGGCGGGGCTAGAGGTAGCGCAGGCGCCTTGCGGGGGGCGGAAGTCTCGAGTAGGGGCAGGAAGCGGGCAGGGTCCCCCTCACCGGGCGAAGGGCAGCGGGCTCCTCCCTCGCCACCGCCTTCTCCTCTAGTCTTCCTCTTCCCGCGGGAAACTCCGGGCTCGAGCAGTTTAAAGCAGACTCCTCCTCTTCCCGCCCCCCTTGATAGGGAGCGGCCCAGCGGGCCCCTACCCCTGCGTTCGCGGTGATGGCCCTAGACCCCGCAGGTACGGGGCGGGGGTGGGTTGGCGAGCGGGGGTTGCGGAGGAGGCTGGCTGGACCGGGTCTCGTAACCGCGGGGCCTGCAAGCAGGGGGCCGGTGTGGGAGAGGAGCCGATCTCTGAGGTCGCACCTCTTCCGCAGGCGCCCGCTCCCCCACGGCCGGCCCCCTTTCGTGTTCCTGGCCGACTCCAAGCGGCTTTTTTGCTGTGGTCTTCAGTCATCTCGTGCTCCTTTGGGGTTAGGGCCTGCGGCAAGGGTGCGCGTTTTAGGTAAACTCGGGTCCCTTCGTGGCTCACACACGTTCTCCTTCCTGCGCCTGCTCCTCTCCGCATTGCGTTCCCTTTTTCCCATTGGAGCGCAGACTCCCCTAGTTAGCAACGTGCCCAGCTATTCCACAGGCCTCATGCCCGGTGGCAAAAGTCACGTTGCCCTGGAAAGGACATCCGGAGGCTTGGTCAATGTTATTTTAAACGTTGAAGCGTCCATCCACCCTACTAACATCTGCAGTTTCAGGTGCCCCTGAATTTCCCTCCTTTAGTGGTAGCTCCCACCTGTGGCGTGTTTTAAACTTTAAGCAATTTAGATTAAAAAAAATAATAAATGCATTTTGCGGAGCACCTGTAATTGGTCTCATCCCTTCCCTTCATTTGGTGGATATGAAAGCTCAAGGAATTGGGAGGTGAAAAGGCTTCAGAATTTTTGGAGATTTAGAAATGAAAAATCTACCCTCCAGAACCACGAACTTGTGTAGTGGACATTTCAGGAACACTTTATAATCAAGCCGAATTCAGCTTTCAGTTATCCGAACAACCCTTATGTGGCATGGAACCTCTCTGTTCTAGGGGTTAGAACGTCTAGGCTGAGACGATCAGGGCACACTCCAACATGAAGCATAGGGGGATTTCTGGAACACAAGAGTGATTACAAGAGTTTGGGACCTGCTGATTGCGTGAGGCTGTGAAGAGGTTCTTCATTGATCTGGGCTTTGGAGATTTGGGATTTCAGTGGTGGGATTTGGATAAGAGATGGCAGAATGAGCAGATGTGTAGGCAGTATCTTGCACAGCGTGATGTTTGGTTGCAGGGGAAATAACCCCGATTTGGTTGAGAGAGGGTATGAGGGGAGTGAAAGTATAGATCAGGAAAGGTAAGGTTGGAAAGTAAGTTGAGGCTCATATAACTGTAGTATTTCTGAGCTGGAAGACCTGTTCAGAGTAACCTCAGATTACAGATGAGCAGTTTTGAAATTTGACAACAAAGAAATATAAGAAAAGCATTTCGTAGTTGCCTTTACTTTTTTCTTTTCTGTTTTCTTACAGTCCATTTAATCTTACACATGCACTAGCCCAAGCTAGTTGCTTTATAGAGTCAAGTGTTTGGAAATAACTCAGATAATTTCATTTCCTGCTGAGTAGTATAGGCCATACCACCTCTTGAGTATTTATTAAGTAACCAAGTGCTCATACCATGTCATGTTCTATTTTAATGGTAAAAAAAATGCATATACTTAGACAAATTGTAATTATGGGATAAAATAACCTGTCATGTGGTGGGTGTTGAAGAGGGAACTACATTACTTCGGTAGTCCTATGAAGAGCTCTATGAGTAAGAACCTTTTGAGTTGGAATCTGAAGAGGTAACAGGCAGCAGTCCCCTGAAGAAATAGGCACTGAGTGTGCTAGCCAGTGGAAAGGGCAAATTCTGGATGAGGCAAGATGTGGAGGAGTTAGGTGATGGAAAAGTATGTAAGAGCAAGAAGTTGTAAGGCCTTGATGGCTGTCATAAATAAGAATTTGGACTTCCTTGATGTAGGAGCGGCAGTTGGAGGTTTTTAAAAGTGGCTTGTATTATTAAATAATTCCTGTCTTTGCTACTTTGACTGCAGTACTGGTAGAGGAGAGCCAGGAGACTCGAGATACACTAATCAAAGAGGAAGTCTTTGTAATTTGCTACCAGAATGGATGTGGAGAATTTGATATTGAGCAAAGTTACACAGAGGAAAAGAGATACAGAATGATCTTCTAGTACAAGATATAGTTGGAGAATAATAAATGCCCAAAGGCAATAGAAATGAAGAGAATGAGAACTGATCTTAAGTTAGAGGCTTGCCACTGGAGCATTGGGAGGAGACCAGAGAAAGGAAAGGCACAACAATAGTCAAAGGGCAATGGGCACTCCCGAAGAGGACTTGGTGCTGAAAGGGGGTAAATGGGTATGCATCTTCCACAGTATTGTAAACCACAGTACCTTAAAGGAAAGGAAACAGTGTCTGCCCTAGAGGCAGGCTGTAGGGCAGGAGGGAGAAGTAACATCTGGGAAGGGACTTAGGTACTGGTGAAGAAATTGGTATTGGAACATTTTACACCTGAAATTCAACCCTGAACTATCAATAGCTTTATTACTTTGTAATTCACAAGTTGGAGTTAGTGGGGGGGAGAGGGGACTGTAGTCATTCAGGCCAATTTTGTTAGTTTCTTGGCCTTGGATGACATTAGGCCATGGAGAGGAATTGTCTACTTGATAAGTTTTGTAGGAGAAATTGACGGGATCCGCAGTTGCACTGAATAAGTGCTGTAAGTGGGAGTGAGGGAGGCATAATTTCTAGGCTTTTACATCACAGGCATTGGGTTGGATAGTCTGATCTAACAACGTGATCTTTGGATATTTTGACAAAAGTGGGGAGGGAAGCAAGATTGAAATGGAAAGTAAGAAAGTAGAGTTTATTTGATAGGACATTTTATGTCCTAAATCTCCCTGTGTGTTTAAGTTTTTTAATACTAATGGATTGAAGATATTTATGTATTTTTTTCCAATCTAATTTTTTTTTGCTGCAATTCTAAGTAGAAGCATAGTTTCGTTTCACACTTGATATTATGCTCTTTTGAGGTTAATGTGACTTCACTTCACTAAGCGGTGTTTCCATCTACCTGAGAGGAGAGATGCAAATGAGATTTTTACTGTATGCCCTATCTTCAGTAAAGATTGTTTCATTATTGCATTTGTTGATGTTATACAAATTTAGACATTTGTGAGCTGATTTGAACTCATCTGTTGGATCCATTTTTTTTCCTCAAAAAGCTCTGGCCCCAGGAGTTGCAACAATACAGGGTGTAAATTGCATTTTTTGCACAGTAACCTAAGCTCCTCATAGTACCCACAGAGTACTACCAGGGGTGATCCCTGAGAACAGAGCCAGGAGTAAACCCTGAGCACTGATGGCTGTGAATCTCCCCCAGCCCCCCAGTATCTTCCACGAAACTTCAAACCCTACAACCATATTCGGGTTGCATATTTTATATACTTAATAATTTTTTTTTCATACCCAGCGGTACTCAGATCTTACTCTGCTCTCAAGAATTATCGGTGGAAGTTCTCAGGGAACAGTATGTGGTGCCTGCGATAGAACTAAGTTCAGGCATGTGCAAGACAAACACCCACTATACTATCTCTTCAACCCCCCCATACTTAATATTAGCACTTGAATCACTTGTCATCCGGTTGCTCATCAGTTTGCTCGAGCGGGCACCAGTAACCTCTCCATTCGTCCCTGTGGCGTGCTAGTGTAGTCCAATGTTGCCTGCTCGCTCCAGGAACACGAAGAGCATCAAACTGTTCATTCGGGGCTTTGACGAAGTAGTTTTGCTTCGTCCAAACTTAGTAATATATACAGATTTATTTTTCTTTTTGTTACTGTAATCAGTTTAACAATAACATGAGTTTGATTCTTCCGCCCCTATTGGAGAGCCCAGCAAGCTCCAAACACAGTAAGGATTGTCACAGTGGAGACATTACTGGGCCCGCTCGAGCAAATCGATGAACAATGGGAGGACAGTGACAGTTGTTACTGGAGAAGTAACAATAGCATTCTTCAAATTTTCATTGTTTTTTCTTTTTATTTGAATGCAAAGAGAAAAACATAGGGTCTAAAACACCCAGAAAAAGTGGCTGAGGAGAAATATTAAACTTTTAAAAGATTCAGTAAGTTATTTACTTAGTTTATCAGCATCAGCTGGAGCGATAGCACAGCGGTAGGGCGTTCGCCTTACAAGCGGCCAACATGGCCGACCCGAGTTCGATTCCTCCGCCCCTCTCGGAGAGCCCGGCAAGCTACCGAGAGTATTCGATATGCCAGACACAGTAACAACAAAGTCTCCAATGGAGACGTTACTGGGCCCGCTCGAGCAAATCGATGATCAACGGGAGGGCCTTTATCAGCATCAGACTAATGCATGTTTCCTTGTTTTCTTAGTGACATGAGCCATGCTACAAGACTAGGGCTCAACCAGTAGGATAGAGGGACCAAAAGAAGGAAAGAAGGTTGGAAAAGGGCCATGTTTTTTTTTTTTGTTTTTAAGTTAAAAAACACTGTTTTACAGGACAGAGATCTGAGTCCTGTAATCAAAGAGACATTCTGGCCAGACTGTAGTCATTCTTACTAGGATGATAAAGTTAAAAGGAAAGGGACAAGGGAGTTAAGGTAGAGGTACAGGCTGGAAAAATTAAGCTAGCATAGAAGTATCTTTAGGAGTAAATAACTATGAAACTTAAAAAAGAAAAAGAGGGATTTCCGTATAAGAACCAAATTGGTTCGAACATTCTCATTATTAGAAAGGTGTATCTTATTCTTTTACTTCTTTACCTAGGAAGATTCTGTTAGATTCTGATTAGCTTCCCGTTCTTTTTGTGGATTCATAGCAAGTGCGGTTGTCAGTAGCCTTATAATCTAGTGCTGCCCATATTGCAGGAACACGTGTGCCTTAAAGCAAAATCTGAGCTAACAAATTCAGCCGATGAAAAAGGTGAAAATTGACTTTCAGGTGATGATAGAATGTCGGGAAGTTAGAGCCTTGGAAATTTTCTTGGTGGCGTTATTCTGATTTTTTTTTTCCAGTATAAATTCATGTGCCTATATCATAGCAAATTCAAAATTTGATTTTTTTTTTGCAGGCTTTTGTGAAAATGTGTATAACATGTGCCCCACATGATATTGAGAGAATCACTTTAATTTCATGAAATTAGAAATGCTATGTTTATAATATTACTTCTGTTGAGGTATTTAATAACTTTGAAATATGTATAAAATCATAGCTGTCATAATAATTAATAGTGTATGGTGTGCTGTTAAATAGGATAATAAACAACAATTTTTTTTGTTTGTTTCTTTTGGTTTTTAGGCCATCCCCAGCAGTAGTACTCAGGACTTATTCCTGGCTCTGCACTCAGGGATTACTATTGGCAGGGTTTCAGGGGCCATATTGAATTCCTGGAATCAAACTCAGGTCGGCCAAATGCAAGACAAGCACTGTACTCACTGTATTATTGCTCAAGCCTTTCAACAGAATTTTTGAGATTCATTTATGTTGAGTATATTAGTAGCTGTTTTTTTGTTATTGGGCATTTAGGTTTTTTCAGTTTGTTACTATTTTGAATAATGCTTCCATACAGCGAGTAGGGCGTTTGCCTTGCACGCAGCCAACATGGCCGACCCGAGTTCGATTCCTCTGCCCCTCTTGGAGAGCCCGGCAAGCTACCGAGAGTATCTCGCCTGCACGGCAAAGCCTGGCAAGCTACCCGTGACATATTCAACATGCCAAACACAGTAACAAGTCTCACGATGGAGACATTACTGGACCCGCTTGAGCAAATCGATGAACAACGGGAGGACTGTGACCGTGATCTAGTATGGAAAAATTAAGAAACACCTGGGGTATGCTCTGAGTCTTAATCATAGTGCTCTTCAAAATAAACTTGTACATGTTTTATTATTATACATTTTCATTTATCTATGTTGGGTAGGTTAATACCTCAGAGAGGAAAATAGGTTGGGTGTATATTTAGTTTTATAAATTAGCAAGCAGTTTCCTAGAGAAGTTTTTCATTTCACACTCCCACCAGTTGCTCCACATTCTCCCCAACATTTGATGTCGTCAGTGTTTTTAACTTTAGTCATTCTGGTGGTGTGAAATGATATCATGGGCTTAATTTGCATTTCTTAATGACTAATGAATTTTCAGTACTGCTTCATATATGGTTTTACAATTTGTATATATTTTTTTGTTAGTCTATTCAACCCCTGTACCCCATTTTGTTAGGTTGTATTTTTTGTTATGGACATATGGTTCTTTATAAAATATGATTTTGAGTCCAATATATATGTAAAATACATGAACAGTTTGATACAGTTTCAAGTGAACAGTTTCTTTTGGCCTGTGGCTTAATGAATTGTAGATTTCATACATGACATGTAAAATATATTACCTTTTTCCTACTTGATGTCTTTGTAATCTCTAAGAAGTATGACTGTTTTAGTGAATTGAAGGATTTCTGTTTCAAAGTTTCCATTTTTTACACTGAGGTTTATGATCCATGGCAAGTTGACTTTGGGGATTTATTTTGTGATAGGGAGGTCAAATTTATTTTCATGTTTATCCACATACACCATACTTGTTGAAAGTACTTGTATTTCTTCATTGACTAGTTAATTTGTCAAAATGGTAACACTGTATATACATGGAAGTATTTCTGAACCTGACCAATCTATTTGTTTATTCTAATTAGTATATCACACCAGTTTGGCTGCTTTTTGTAGCTTTGTAATGGGACAATTACTTGTAACTTCAATGATCTGTAATTGAAATCAGGTAATGTAAGGCAAAATGTATTTGTTCTTCTTTTTATGGTATTTTGACTAGAATCACTTCCTCTATCATATATAACTTAAAATTGTTTTCTTATAACCTTACTTTGAAATAGTTTAATAATCCAGACTGCCAAATAGAGCAGTTTTCATGTACCTTTTCCGCTTTCCCTAAGTATCACATCTTAGGCAACTTGTGCTCAATAGGTGTGCTAACTGCTTTAATGAAGAAAAATTGTTATTGAGAGAGAAAAATCACCCCGTTAGATTATTCTTTTAATGTGTAAAACACTGTTCTATTTGTACTATGTGACAAAAAACATATCTATGGCATTCACACTTCCCTGGGACCAGATAGAAGAGTATCTGAAAAGGGTCCTTTGCAGAGAGAAATGAAAAACTAGTTAGGACACTGCTGTAATTTATTGTCACTAAGAAAACAAGGAAATATGCATTAGTTTGATGCTGATAAACTAACTTATTGAATCTTACCAGTTTTTATACGCACATTTTTACATGCATATATATAGTGCTTATGTAGTTGGATATTTTATTATGACTTGAGGAACTCACCACTGTCAGCATATAATTTAGAATTATTCTGTTGCCACAAAGAAAATCCTTCCTGTTACCCCCTAATAGTCACACTGTTTCTTCCCTTCTAACTATTGATAACCAGTACTGTTTTTCATCATTATAATTTAGTCATTTTAAGAATACCCTGTGAATGCCCTTGAGGTCTGTGCAAGTTCCTGCTTTTGTATGTTAGGAACCCATTCTATTATTGACAAACAAGTCATCATTTGAGAAATTGTTAATTCTACTCTTTTGTTGAAGGGTTTTATTTCCAGTTGCATGTTCCACTGTTATCCCCAGGTGAGACTCACTGAGTTCTCCAAGTCAGTTTTTTTGTGTATAAGCAAACCTATTGAAGCATAGAAATTCTGTGGGTTGTTTCCTTGCAACAGAGTTAGTGACTTCTTGATTCATCACTATTGAATCTCCTCACTATGTAGCTCTTCAACAGATTTAGACAATTCTTTTGCTCATTCGTTGCTGATTTCTTTTTTCTTTTTTCCCCTTATGACTATTTTTTCAAAATCCTTTCTGCAACTACTGTATCATTTCATAGCTATCTATGGCCAGAGGTTTTTGGGAACCACCCAATACTGGGAAAAGTTTGAGTTTCTGGTCTTCGTAGGTGTCCCTAGATTTACTACTGTTATGCACAATCTGAAGGCAGCAGAAGAGATAACCTGCTTGGTTCCTCCTGAGGCATTTCAACCATGAATGTTTTGGTTTCCTTCAGCAAAGTCTCTTGCTCTGCATTTTTGTTGCTGAGAGGTGAAGCAGGGACTGCCCGGTAAGCTCTTTAGACCTTGAGAAATCCTGTGATCCAGCCCTGCTACAAGATGAGACACACACAAATGCTTCTCATAGGTTCCCCATGGCCCATCTGCCTGTATAGTATAACCCACAGATGTTGTTATAAATGCCCCTGACAGAAAAAAAGTCCTCTTGCCCCTGCTTCAGAGCATGGAGCAGCCCCCACTTTTGACATCAGTATTTTTCTGGGGACAGTCTTTCAGTATATGCTTTCTTCCTTCTGTCTGATATCACCTACCTTTTGTCTATAAGAGATTCCTGTCTTTTCACGATCACAATCTTCCTGTTGATCTTCGATTGCCTTAGCAGGCACCAGTAACGTCTCCTTCGACCTAGCCCTGAGAATTTAAAAAGTGCCATATTCAAGGCTCTTTCAGGATTAGGAGAATGAGACCCATCTTTGTTACTGGTATTTGGCATATTGGGTACGCCACAGGGAGTTTGCCAGACTCTGCTGTTTGGGCAGGTTACATTCGGTAACCTGCCAGGTTGTCCAAAGCAAGAATGAGATAATAAGATGTCACGTGGCCACTTCTGGGAGGTGGGTTTTATAGTCACTGGGTCTTGGCCGTTGATGGGATTACACAGCGCTAGGGGAGAGGGGGTATCAGTTGGTGGGTGTGACCCCTGCCTACTGGAAGATGGAGGCTCTGGGTGGAGGATGCTCAGCCCCGATCCGAGCAGGCTTGGAGATCTCAGCCCCGGGACCCGCATGCCTTTGTTCCTCTGCCGGTACCTTCATGCATGTGGAGAGTTCGCTCAGCATGGTTGTGGCTGGTTCTGGAGGCCTTCGGCTGCCTGTCTTTTCATTCCCTGATAACACCCACCTCTTTGTTTTTCCTGGATTATCTAGGAATTAAAAGAAGGGGGGTGATTCTCAGCAGGTAAATTCTAGTCGAGCATAACTTAGACTAATTGTGGCCTGTGTGTAAAATGTGCAGAAACCTCACATGCGCTGTTTCTGTAGAAATTCTGCTTTTTTTGTCTCACAGTTCTTTTTTCCCCGTTAGGCTCCTTTTATTGCTCCATAGAGAAACTACTCATATAACTCTTTTTCTTGGCTCTTTCTCTCTCCTTAGATCTCAATATTGATAAAAGTCCTTTAGCATGAGTTATTTCAAAAAGGAAATGATGTTTTAGTCTATAAATATTTGGACTGGACTCCATGGAATATATGCTTAATAAAAGTTTCTCAGTATACTTTGTGAACATCTTAAGAGAGCTGTTGACTGTGTTTCCTGTTGTCTGTAATGCATAAGACATTTAGAATCATTTTCATTGAAAGTAAGAGAGTAATACCAATTTTATCGTTTATTAAAGAATCAAATTTTAATACAGTAGTGTAGGTGTAGGGTTTTGTTTTTAAGAATCCTGGAATGCTTACTTCCTCCTTAACAGCTAATTTATTTTGATTTCTACTATGTTAAAGACTTTTTAAATTTTTTTCCAGATCAGCATCTTAGGCATGTTGAAAAAGATGTTTTGATTCCTAAAATAATGAGAGAGAAGGCCCGGGAGAAATGTTCGGAACAGGTTCAAGGTAAGATTCAAATATTCATATAAAGATCAATTTCATTTTTTTAATAATATGACTGAATTTAATCCTTAGTCTCAGAGTCAAGTAGTCAGTGAATTAATATGTATGAATTACTTCTCACCCTCACACTAAGCTACCAGTATGTCAGCTTTCAGAACTTACTGGCAGTGTTCAATTCATTTACAATTTAACAATATTCTCTCAAATTACTGGTAAAAATTTTTCCCCAGAAGTGGTTTCATGTAAAGAAACTTGGTATGAGTATTTTGAAGAAACAAATTATTATGTGATTTTAATAGGGAATGAAGATATGTACATATAAAATGTAATATGTACCTGTGTTTTGTCTATCAACAATTCATATAGATATATATTCTAATGTGACTTTCATTGGTGTCATTGTTTTACTGAATTGCTAATGGAACCCTACTAGTACATGCGGTTGTTCTGATTTAGTTAAAAAAGAATTGTATAATACATTTCTAAGTGGAAGATATTTATTTATTCATTTTTTAAATTTTTATTAGTGAGACATTATGAGGTACAGTTGCAGACTTACACATTTCATTTTTGTGCTTGGGTTTCAATTATACAATGATCAAATACCCATCCCTCCACCAGTGCCCATTTCCCACCACCACAGATCCCAGTATCCCTCCCACCCCGCATCTCCCCCATCCCACCCTGCCTCTGTGGCAGGGCATTCCCTTTTGTTCTCACTCTCTTATTGGGTGTTGTGGTTTGCAAAAGAGGCAATGGGTGGCAATCATGTTTGGTCTATAGTCTACTTTCAGCATGCTTCTCCCATCCTGGGAGGATCCTCCCAACACCCTTTATTTGGTGCCTCCTTGTCTATCTGAGCTCCCTTTTTCCCTAGCATGTGTGGTTGGTCTCCAAGCCATGGAGTAAAAATTCCTGGTACTAATCTCGGCCATTCCTGGGTGTTAGTCTCCTATATTGTTACTTTATGTTCCCCAGATGAATGCAATCTATCCCTTTCTTTTCTGAGTCATTTCGCTTAACATGATACTTTCCATATAGTACCACTTGTATGTAAATTTCATGACTTCCTCTTTTCTAACAGCTACATAGTACTCCATTGTGTAAATGTACCAAAGTTTCTTTAACCAGTCTTCTGTTCTTGGGCACTCAGGTTTTTTCCAGATTCTGGCTATTGTAAAGAGTGCTGCAATGAACAAACAATTGCAGATGTCACTTCGACTATACTTTTTTGCCTCTCTGGGATATATTTCCAGGAGTGGTATTGCTGGATCAAATGGGAGCTCAATTTCTAATTTTTTGAGAATCGTCCATACTGTTTTCCAAAAGGGCTGAACCAGTCGGCATTCCCACCAACAGTGTAGGACTGTCCCTTTCTCGCCACATCCGCGCCAGCACCAGTCGCTTCTTGTTCTTGTGGATATGGGCCAGTCTCTGTGGTGTGAAATGATATCTCATTGTGGTTTTGATCTGCATCTCCCTAATGATTAATGATGTGGAGCATTTTCTCATGTGTCTTTTAGCCATTCGGATTTTTTTCTTTGTGAAAGTTTCTATTCATTTCATCTCCCCATTTTTTGATGGGGTTGCATGTTTTCTTTTTGTGGAGTTCAACCAGGAAGATACTTATTTAAATGCATACACTAAACATAGACATATGCATATTTTGTTTGGAAGATGATTTTTACCTGAATAGTTCTGAATGGTCCTTAACATGAATAGTTGTTTTACATGAATCTATAAATAAACCTTTGAATATGCAAAATGGTGGATAATGTGACAATAAAAGTGAAAGGTTAAAAAAATAAACAAGACCATGATGGATAATTAGAAATGCAGATAGCAATATTATTGTAATTATGTTCTTTTTAAAAGAAGTTACCTCTTGGAATGTCAGTCTAAAAGAGTAGTAGATAAACATTTTTTTTTTGTAGATTTTTGACACCACCAAGAACCCCAATAAACCCCCCAACCCACCCCGCTCCATGCCTGTGAGACAGATGATTTCCACTTAACTCTCTCTCTACTGTGATTACATTCATCATTTTTATTTATTTATTTTTTGCTTTTTGGGTCACACCCTGCGATGCTCAGGGGTTATTCCTGGCTCTGCACTCAGAAATTACTCCTGGCAGTGCTTGGGGGACAATATGGGATGGGAATCAAACCCGGGTCTGCCACGTGCAAGGCAAACGCCCTACCCGCTGTACTATTGCTTCAGCCCCTACATTCATTATTTTGACAAAAGATGCACCATTATTATTTGGAATTTTACCCCAACAATCAGACCTGCTGAAAAGGCATCGTGAAATAATTTGTTTTCTATTGCTGGTTATGAAGACCATATGATGTCGTGCAGCCACAATAGTGGCCATGCGATTTTGGATTTCTGATATTTTACTAATTAAGTCTGAAGGGATTTCTGCCAAAAGCTGCTGGGTTCCAAATTAGGTCTGTGTGCCTCTGGGGCCATGGCTGTGCTGGAGAGCTGCTGTGGGGGGAGGGCGGTTGGGGGGGTGGTTGCAACTCGTGGTCGCGGTAGGGCCAGAAGGACGTACCGATTCCACCCCCATCCCATGAGGCCGCAGTTACCCTGTCTCTGCCTGCTGATACCTGGCTGTCTTATGAGCTCTGAGGCAGTGGCCACTGTGCTGTGGAGCAGGGGGAAAGGCAGAAGAGACAAACACCCTTGGTGCCTTAGCTTAATGCATAACCCATTCACATTTCTGCCAAAAGCTGCTGGTTTCCGAATTAGGTCTGTGTGCCTCTGGGTCCATGGCTGTGCTGGAGAGCGGCTCATGGGGGGCAACTCGTGGTCTCAGCAGGGTGGGAAGCTTTCTTTTCTGGCTCTCTTCCACTTTACCCCTTATTATCATCGGCACTAAATGATTAGGGCAACTTAGAGCACCACTGTGAACTCCAGTGGACTGGAGTTCCACTCTAGGTTTTTCTATGAGGGAACCAGGCTCTATCAGCTAGATTGGTCTGTGTATTTGAATGCTGCTAGCATTTAAATGCATACTAATGGGGAAAGGGAAAGTAGATTCTAAGTCTTGTCATTGTGCATAGTCATTTCCATTTCTTAACTAAGTTACTGTGGCCTATTCCAATTTCGTCATCTATAAATTAGTTAACTGTAAATCCATCCATAAATATTAAGAAATTGTCAGTACTCTGTTAGTAATATTCTGTAGTATTACTTCCACTTTTACTATGAATCAATTGTTTAATCAGAGCATCTTCATTGTAGCTCCACCCCTAGGTGTCAGGAGAAATTAACCCAAAGGCAACTGCAATCAGGCTTGAAGCACATCAGGCATGGGCTGAGGTCAGGCTGATAGTCTCGAGATAATTCTTCACCTATCTCCTGGAATTTAAAAAAATATATGTTGAATCAGGTTAAGGAGAACAAAATTTTGAAATGGGAAATAAAATTGTTGGGTTAACTTTATTACTAGGAAAATGTAATCATTACCAATGTAGTCAAAAGTTGTACTTACTTTAGAGTGGCATTTTTTTTTTGTAACACATTTTGATATATAGGATGAGAGAAAACAGTCAAATTCAATTGAGTTTTTACTCACATCATTTGGATGAAAATGCAGATTGATACTGCTTTCTGTTTCAGAACTGCCTTTTCTGACTCAGTGAAACATAATTTTTGGTTTTTAAAATGAACGTATAAATTAAAAAAATGTGTGTGTATTCACTGTATCACTGTCATCCTGTTGTTCATCGATTTCCTCGAGCAGGCACCAGTAATGTCTCCTTCGTCCTAGCCCTGAGATTTTAGAAATTGCCATATTTGAGGCTCTTTTCAGGGTCAGGGGAATGAGACCCATCATTGTTACCGGGTTTTGGCATATTGAATACGCCACGGGGAGTTTGCCAGACTCTGCCGTGCAGGCAGGATACTCTCGGTAGCCTGTCGGGTTCCCCAAGAGTAAGAACTAGATAATAAAATGCCATATTACTACTTTGTAAAAAGAAAATGTTTGAAATTTATATTTTAATCATAAGGTAAGTTGTTTAGGATGAAAATATAGTTATTTTATAAATAAAGTCTTAAGACTGAAAACATCTTAAAATTGAAATACATTTGAGTGAAATGCATTTGTCTTTGTTAGTACATTCTATAACAATTTTTGTAGTATTTGGATTGTTATAGATAATAAATATTGATTTTTATGCCTGGTGGTTTAAAACTATTTTAGAAACAAAAAGTTATTACTACATAAGACTATGTTTAACCTTATAATTATGAAAGAACATATGTTGGTATTCTCAAGGAGTAGCAGAACAACTACAGTTAAACAGTAAGATACAATTTAAAGTCAAGACACTGCTACATTTTATTAGGTTTTTCTTTATTATATAATTATAGGTTTATACAAAAGAACTATGCATGACAATTGTATAGTTTTTTCTTAGATAAAGATATGGGGATTTTGATTAGTCGTTTGATTTTCTGCTAAAGGCCTGAAACATGTAGGAGAGCTTTTCTGTTTGATTTTTATTCCATGTCATTTCAGCTGATCATAAGAATTGGGTCATACTGCCAGCAACTTAGGTTTCTGAAGGGAGTGGAACAGGTTTTCCAGGGACAAAGAGAAATGAAATCACTTTCAATGAAAGAAAGATGTCTCATTATAGTCACCAACAGCAGTTATTGACAACTACACTTCCTATTAACAAGGATCATTTAACTAAGAGTTTGGCTGTTGGATCTTTGGACTTGATCTAATTTGCTAGCATTAATTAGTTTCTTTTGAGCACAGACACTTGGTGCTCACAGCTATAGATTTGGAGGGCTAATTAGGATAGAAAATTGAACAGAATGGGGTAAGGCATTAACCTTCAACCATTACCAGCTGGGACATTGATAAAGACCACAGAGTCCAAATGCTCCCTATTGATGTGAAGAGTACTCTAATGAATATCAATTTCAGCCAGGTTGCTATATTCTTACTAGTTTTCTCTTCATTATAAATTTTAACCAGCTTCCATAATACCTTCATTTAACACACACACATACACACACACACACACACACACACTCACACACACTCTCACTCACGCTCACTCTCACTCTTTCTCATTTTTGCAATACACTGATTTAGTCATAGTTGCATATTTCACCTTATGTTTAAACAAAATTAATTTTTTTTAAGTAGCAGGAAACATTTTAAATGTTTCACCTCTATATTTTAGTGCTTTAAAAATGTTACTTTCATTTATAATTACCCTCTGTTTTAATTTTAATTAGATTCTGATTCCAAAGTGAGTATGAATTCATATTTAAATAAAAATTATAACCGAATAGCCTTAAATTTGGTTATAATTAGTGTTTTTAACTAGTGTCAACTTAAAAATATTTGCCTTTACAAAATAGATATATGTTATTTCTCTTTGGAGAGAAAAGTAGTGTTCATAACTATTTCTGAAATTTACTTGGATTTGATGAGTAACAGTGACTTTGCTCAGAGTTTAGAAGTCTGATTTTATTATGTACATTTAAAAAATATGAATTTTATATTAAAAGTGATTAAATGATTGAACAGAAAATACTGCTTTAGATTTTTCTTCTTTTGCCATTTATGTTATCAATGACATATGTAGCCACCAAAATAGATTAGCAAAGCATATTGATAGACATTAAACAGTGTACCCTGAGTGCAATGAAAGTGGACTTGAAGGGAAGTTCTAGAATGTATGATCTCTCTGTTACCCTGTTTCACTCTTCCACCTTCTTTTTAACCAAAACAGCAATCCCTTTCCATCAGGTGTCTTGATGAAATTACTGCATTTTAAATATGGAAATTACTAAACTTGTGTTTTAGGAAAATGGTTTTACATTTTGGAGGTAAGTTTCTACTGTGTAACTGGTTCCATGTGCTTATTTAACTTTGTGATTTTAATGATTTAATAACACAGTGGTTAGGGCGTTTGCCTTGTATGTGGCTGACCTGGGTTCAATTCCTCCGCCCCTCTCGGAGAGCCCAGCAAGCTACCTAGAGTATCCCTCCTGCACGGCAAAGCCTGGCAAGTTACCCGTGATGTATTTGATATGCCAAAGATAGTAACAAGAAGTTTCACAATGGAGACATTACTGGTGCCCGCGCGAGCAAATCAATGAACAATGGGGACAGTTCCAAAATTTTTTTTAACATTATTGTTAAAATATTATAAATTTCTCTCCAAGGGATGGAGAGATAGGGTGTTCGGGCTCTTGCCCTGTATGTAATAGGCACTGGTACACCCCCTTCCCCTCAAGCATCACCCAGAGTGATCCCTGAGCAAAGAGCCAAGAGTTCAGTCCTGATCACTGCCACCGGGTTTGTGGCCCAAATACCTGCCCCCCCCCCCCCTTCTCTTCCAGTTTCCTGGAAGAGAATGAGGAACCAAATTGCTTTTTTTAGTAGTAACTCCCAATTTTTTTTTTCTTTTTTGCTTTTCCAATTGCATGAGTGACAATACGAAGTCTCTATATTGAGTAATGAAATTTGCTTTAAAAAAAACTCCTTCCTCCCTCCTTCCCTCCCTCCTTCCCTCTCTCCCTTCCTTGATGGGATTTAATGATTTAACTACTTGTGAAATAAAACAGACTGCTGATTCTTAGTTAGAAGAAAACTAGCTAATATTCAGCAATTACATGTTTTTACAGAATCATATTTTGACAGAATTCTTGTTTTCCTTTTGGAAAAATAACAGTGGCAAGTTTGGTGACACAGAAGTGCATCTGTTAGATTTTGAACGACTCACATCAGATTTTTAGGTTGGAGGTACAATTTGCTTCTAACTATAATGTTTAAATCAGAGTTTTGAGAAACTCAAGTTATGTGGCTCAACTGTATTTTTATAGAGCAGCAATAATTTTATAATTATTTCTGTTACATTTATAGAGCCACTATGAGAAAATTTATTATTTCCAGAAAATTATTTTAAATTAAAGAATTTATAGGTCATAGTTTAATGTGTATCTCCTTCCAGTTCATTTTTGTGATTTTCTTTTGGGATGATAACAAAATATAGTAAATTGTAGATCTCATGAAAAACAGGCTCTAAATAGGATTGCTCACATTTTTAAAAACATACTGTGCAAACAGGCATGATAGAAATATTATTCTGAAGTTTTCCTGTCATCATAATTTAACATGTTGTCTCCAGTTGTATTGACACTTACTTGGTAATGCTATTTTCATGTATTTTAGTTAGGTTAGTGTTGTTTCTCAGCCTTTTTTCCAGCTGACTGTGACCTCCTTTTCAACCTTGTTTCCTTCCTATGCCCCTCTGCCTCCCACCGCCCCCATCATATTGAGTCGCTTTCTAGTCTTGTGCCATGGCCCCTGTTCATGCAATTTTCACCTGTGGCACAGTCTACTGCCTCCTCCCTCCTCCTGCCTCTCCCGCGCCCTCCCCCCTTCCTCCCAATATCCTGGGTGCCCAAAGTTAGGTTTACAATCAGTGTTTTTAAGAAATGCTGAGTTACATGACTAAAGATGTAGTTTTTACAAAGCAAAAATACATAATTTTAAGATTCCCTTAAGCATTCGAATGGAATTTTAGAGTGATATAGAACATAGTACTTCAGAAATAGTGCATATTTTCTGGATGCCAGTCAGCATTATATGAGTTGTGACTAATACAGATTTTAAAAACAAAAAAAATCTTTCTATTTAGTCTTTATATTCAGTGAAGGAGGAAGATGAAAAGTTACAAATGGAGATACGTTCTGGAGAAAAAGGTAGATGATAAGATAATAGCAGTGGCAAGTGGGGAGAATGGAAACTCATGGAACTTTTATGAAACTTTTAATGGAACTTTTAAGATTTTATAGGGCCCACACCTAGTTGACCTTAACGGGGCTAGCACCACTCCTGGTGATGCCCAATCCTGTGACCTGGGCTTGGGGATTCAAAGCTCGGCCTTGTGATGTGCTGCTGCTCAGGCCCAGAAGTGCCTGGGGGTCTCCAGGGCACTCTGTCTTGTGCTCAGGGGCCATGTAGTACTTGGGGAGGGTTAGGGTCTCCACCTGCTGGTGTGTACTCTGCCATATGAGCTATATCTCTTACTGAGGGCTGCAGTTTTTAGAAGGTGGTTTGTTATAGTATTATTGAAACAGTGCCATTTGGACAACATTCTAAAAGTTCGAGGTGAATGAGTAAGACATGTGACTATCTCAGAAAAAAGATATGAAAAGAAGGAATAGGTGGTGCAGAGATTAAAGCAATAAGTGACATGTTCAAGTAATATCAGAAAGGTAAGGGTGGGATGAATGAGGAGGTCTTGAAAGTGGAGTTAACAGAATGATTGGGGGCAGAATCATTGGAGAGAAATGGAAAGACTTCCGTGGCTTAGAGCAGTGGGGTGAGAGAGTCTGATTTACATTTTAATAGCATCACTCATTGCTGTATTAAGAATAGATGGAGAAGGGCAAGGGCAGAATTAGGGACGCCAGTTTAAGGATGTGATTGTGTTAATTCAGTGACAGATGATGGTGGATTGGAAGGGTGGCGGCACTAGAATTGATGGGAATGAACACAACCAGGATAATAAAGATACAGTCCACAGAGAAAGACATGATTGATGTTTGTTCTAAATAAGTAAAAGCTGGAGTTATAGTCAGTGAACACTAGTGATAAAACCCTGTGCACAGATTTTAGTATTTCAATTTAATCTGGCGATTGAAGATCAGGGTTTAGATTTGGGCATGTTATCTTTGAGATATCTAATAAATCTCTTAAGTTTCAAACCCCTTGTTGGATACTAATGAACACTTAAAAGAATGCACTTAATAGTTAAATATCAAAGGAATAGAATATGTACCCAATTGTCATGATTCTGGCATTTTAAAAAATATTTTTCTGAGAATTGTACAGGTTTTTTTTGTGTGTTTGGTATATGCTTTTATCTTGGACAGAAATAGATTCGAAACAGGTGTTTATATTCCCTTTCCTTTTAAGATCTTGCATGAGCCCTTGAGTTCTAGAATAAATCATTATTGCAGTGATTTGCATATCCAGCAGACTATATCACTGCTAAGGGTAATTTATTATGAAGAATACAAGGATATATTTCATATATTTGACTTGTTAATGTATCATTTGATAGAATATAGGAATCTTGATTTCCAATTTAGTGCTCTTTATATTATAACACTATTCTACTACTATCAGAGAAATAGTGGTTCATCTGTGCTGACTAATCAATGGAGAGTAGCTGCCTAGCATGTTATGAATGGGACCAATCAGTAAGTGTCATTAGACAATTAAATCTGTCATGAGTGGTAAATTTGGTAGGTGATAATATGCTTTTGATATTTGTTCTAATTGCCACCTTATTTCTAGTTATGATTTTATATATTTTGTGTTGTGTACCATGTCATTTATCTCATACTTCATCTGAATGCAAAAGTTAATTTCTACCTGTAGTATAAACACTTCTTATTTTTAATTAATTTCTGGGGAACTAGCCCTGATAATATTTCCTGTAGTATTTGTTTTAGGGACAATAATTTAAAAAACTACAAATCATTTATTCATTAAAGCTGTGATAATAAGCTGTGATAATAAAGAAATGTTGTTCTTTGGTAGACACTTGCCTTGCCTACATGTGAGGCTCTGACTTCAATCCCCAACACAGTAAATTAACTTTTAAAAACCCTGCTATTCATTAAAGAAGCAATGATGTGTTAAATGTTTTATGACTTATAATTAGGAACATTTTTTTTCTTTGCTTTTTGGGTAACACCTGGCGATGCTCGATGCTCAGGGGTTACTCCTGGCGGTGCTTGGGGGACCTTATGGGATGCTGGGAATCAAACCTGGGTTGACTGTGTACAAGGCAAATGCCCTACCCGCTCTGCTGTTGCTCCAGCCTTGGAACATCTTTTAATTTTGCTTAGCTTTTACTAAAATTAGAACTTTTCTTGCTTTTCATAATGTTATGTCTTGTTATAAAACGCACTAGTGATAAAAATTAATTTTATGAAGAATCTTTAACAAGATTTGTTTATGTCAAGTGAAACAAGTACGTTATAAAATAAAATATTACTTTTTTTTTTTTTTTGCTTTTTGGGTCACACCTAGCAATGTTCAGGGGTTACTCCTGGCTTTGCACTCAGGAATGACTCCTGGTGGTGCCCAGGGGACCATATGGGATGCTGGGGGATTGGGTCAGCTGCGTGCAAGGCAAACGCCCCACATACTGTGCTATCCCTCCAGCCCTGAAATACTACCTTTTAAAATAAATTTTTAAATAAAAATGTTTATGTTCATGCAGCTAAAAAGCTTAAAAGTAAATAACTTTTTTAAAAAAGTAAATAGCTTTATAAATTTTGACAGAGTTAGCATATGTCTATAACCACTATTTGGGTAAAAAAATAGAAATTACCAGAAGCCAGTATCTTTGACATCACTGTCCTTTCCTTGCTCTCAAGAAGTGATCATCCATCATGTTTACTACAAATGTATAGATTGCCCGCTTTTTAGCTTAAGTAGCATCATACAGTATGTGTTTCTGTATGTCTGTCTTCTTTTATTCAACGTTATATCATACTTACCCATTTGGGGGGCCCACACCTTACAATTTTTGGAGACCTCCAGAGCCACATACCCTTGAATGGGGCATGTAAGACATGTGCTGTAGCCATTGGGCTAATCTTCCCTTGTTCATATTTTCTATCTAGTAGCAGTTCATTTTTTATTGACAGTAATACCGCTTAAGAAGTTGAAATCATTCATCCTGTAGTTATACATTACTTAACTAATTACCTACTTTTAAACAGATGTCTATAGTGTGTCCTTACTCATATCCTTTATTACCCGAACATAATATATCTTATTACAAAAACCATTAAACTCATTTCTGTTGATTATAATTTTGCCCTGCTCTGTTGTACGTATGTAATTATGTATGTGATATAATTAAAAGATTCCTAATAGAGTAAGGTGTTTTGGTATAACCTATTACATTTTTTTGTGTAGGCTGGCAGCGAGGGCTGCATCTGGCAGTACTCAGTGCTTACTCTGCTTACTCTTGACTCTGCACTCAAGGGCTCTTGACTGATTCAGGGGACCTTTGGGTGTGCTTTTGGGGAGCCAGGGATTGAACCCGAGCCAGCTACATACATGACAAACACCACTCTGACTTCCAGCCTGTTTACTTATGCATGTCTGCCTACAGATAACTATATAAATTATGAACAAAATTTTTAAAAAATTTGAAAACATAGTTGAATAAACAAAAGTAAATAGACTCCATGCGTCAAGGAAAAAAAATTACACTGGGTAATCTTTTTGTAGGGTAACTGAGGCTTTCACCAAGCAAATAGCTCATCAGAGTTGTTGGTTTGAAGAATCAAAGACAGGGTTCGCTCTTAACTGCGGGCCCTTTGGAAGTTTTTATTTTGTGTGGTGGGGTGAGGGGAAGGGAATAGCAGAAATCACAACATAGCCAGAGAAGAGGAACCTCACATTCTCTGCTTATAAATAGCTCAGTCCTAAACTACAGATTGAACATATTCTAAGCAGCTCAGGGTTTAAAAGAACCAAAACAAATTTTGACCGATTTTGCCGTATATACATACACATGGCATGTATATATACATACATATACATGTCATATGTATGTG
Organism: Sorex fumeus; assembly: GCF_029834395.1. Taxonomy (NCBI): domain Eukaryota; kingdom Metazoa; phylum Chordata; class Mammalia; order Eulipotyphla; family Soricidae; genus Sorex; species Sorex fumeus. The sequence continues at coordinate 31,213,385 of NW_026606129.1, forward strand.
TGTATATATGTACATGCATACATATATGTATATATGTCTTGAGTTCAGTGAAGAAAGTGGTCTTCTTAAATTAAAATAATTCAGAATTTTTACATAATATCATAATATTCATGAGATGATACAGATTATTCAGTGTGCACAGTAATGAAAAAACTTGTCAAGAGAATCAGAATCAGCCAAGACTAACTACAAGAGAACCATGTTGCAGAAATTCAAATTCTTTTTTCTTTTCTTTTTTTTTGGGGGGGGGCATTTTGGGTCACACTTGGCGATACATAGGGGTTACTCCTGGCTCTGCACTCAGGAATTACTACTGATGGTGCTTGGGGGACCATATGGGATGCTGGGAATCGAACCCAGGTTGGCCATGTGGAAGGCAAATGCCCTACCTGCTGTATTATCACTCCAACCCTAGAAATTCAAACTCTTAACAATAATTAATTAAAATTCTAGAACAGTAAAGTGAGCTATTTAACTTCAGAATAGAAGTGACAGGAGTCATGAATCTTGATGTAAATCAGCTAAATTGTTTAATCTAAAGATAAGAGGGGGAGAAAGATTTTAAAACAGGAACAGTTTTATAGATAGGGTTCAGTAGTAGAGCACCTGCTTGCATATGTGAGGCTCTGGGTTCAATTCCTGGCACTACTTAAAAAAAGCAAAAGTAGTGTTAAGATGAACAAAATCTTGGGAAAATGAAATTCATATAGTTGAACTTTTAATACCATAATGAAAACTTTAACAATATTCATGAAACACAGACCTTCCAAATGACCCTAAATCTCTGAGAGAAGAGAAATGAAATTTGTTCAACAGATTTCTTTATTTTGGTGGAGATGGGGGCCTTTTGTCATACCTAGCAATGCTCAAGGATAACTCCAGACTCTGGGCTCAGAGATTAATCTTGGAAGGGCTTGGAGGAACCTACGTGGAGCAGGGGATTGAACTCAGGCCAGCTGCATGCAAGACAAGCACCCTACTGTATTATTTTTCTGATCCTGTTAGCAGATTATTTTTGTACAGTAAGACTAGTTTATTTAGAATAATCTCAAATTGAGAATATCCCCAAGCAAGGGACAAGCTGTTTTTGTCCTAATATATTATTCAGCAGTTTTAGAATGAAAAGCAAGATAATTTATTCAATGGATATTTAAAGTGATATGCAAAGAAATCTATGAGAGAATGTTGACAACTTATTTCTAAATGTTGAGGACACTAGTCATTTTTAAAATTTATTTTTTTAAGATTTTATATGATTTTTTTACCTTTAGCAACTATTTTTGATTGCATAAAAGTACATAATGGGGCTGGAGTGATAATAAAGTGGGTAGGGACTTAAGTTGCATGCAGCAGGACCATTATCTAGTCTGTAACCATATGGTTCCCCAAGCCCACCAGGAGTGATCCCTGATTGCAGAGCCAGGCATAAGCCCTGAGCACTGCTAAATGTGACCCATCTTCCCTGACCCAACTCCTCCCCAAATGAAGATTTGGGACAGAGAGATGGTACAGCAAGTGTCGTGCTTGTCTTGCTTATTTCCATTCCCTGTTTAATTCCCACCACCTTGAGCATTGCTAGGAGTGATCCTTGAGCACAAAGCCAGGGGTAATCCCCGAGCATTGCTGGATACAGACTAACTCCTCTGCTCTACCACAATGCCCTACCACCACCATGAGAATGTAACTTTTCTTCAGAGAATCAAAAAAGATGAAATAATATTGATCTTAGATCTTAGTTTACAATCTGTAGAGCTGATTTCATTCTTAATGAATATTGAGTGCCTCTCATTTAACATTGAGAAGTGTGATAAGACAAAGTAAAATCATGAGACTGACTTTTTAGGTATTTGGTGGTTGGGTTGACAAGAGATAAACCAGGACATACAGTGGACTTATGTTAAACGCTTTTATAAAGAATACTCTATCTTAATATAGAACAAGGGTGGGGGATCTCTGACTCACAGGGAAATCATCAGTCTTGCCCTCTACTTGATGAGTTAGATACAAATGCATCTCATCAGCTGCCCATAGGTCTGTTAGTCTATATTATATGGCCCACAAGTGATGTAAATATCCAACTAGCCCTGAGCAGTAAAAAAATATCCCCAGCAATGCCCTGTCACAGAGGCAGGGTGGGATGGGGGGATGAGTGTGGGAGGGATACTGGGGTCCGTGGTGGTGGGAAATGGGCACTGGTGGAGGGATGGGTACTTGATCATTGTATAATCGAAACCCAAGCACAAAAATTTGTAGATCTACAACTGTACCTCATGGTGTTTCACTAATAAAAATTAAAAAAGAAAAAAGAAAAAAGAAAAAGATGGTGGAGGAGAAAAAAAAATATCCCCAGCCTCTTATTTTGGGAAGTAAAAGCCACTGAATTTTCATTTCATCAGGTGAGACTTAGGTGGATGAAGAACTAGAGCTTGAAGTATGGCTACTGATTTGGGTACATATAGAGGAGCTGGTTAAGCATGTCAGATGTTAGACTCGGCACAGGAAGCCTGCAAGTGGGAATGAACATGGCTTGTCTTCACAAGTAAGGATGATCTTAAATCCTAGAAGTGGTTCATTTGAGACACCGTAGCAAAGACTGAGTCAAGTCTTATTTGGGCATGCCTTAATAATCTGACACAGATGTTTAGATTTGTTTTCTGGAAAGAAATTGGAAGCATCCAAAATGTGTCTGCTTTTCCTTGCCTTCCTTCCTTGCGTGTTCTCTGTTATTTACTGCTTTCCTGGTAAAGGACTTTATACAAATAGAATTTAAAGAAGATTATATAGTAACATACAAGAGAAATAGACAACTTTCTTTTCTAAATTCTGTTTTTTTTTTTTTTTTTGCATTCTTTGAGACCAGAGACAGTAGATCAGAACATTGATAGGCAGTGATGTCTGTTTGCCAGAGCTAATAGGACAACCTTATCTCAGGTTGCTGTAGTGTCAGGCACTGCTATGTTAGGATGAGTATCAGCTGCAATAGAGAACTTCTACAGAGTTCATTCTGATAGCCTTTGTTGTTGTTCTTACAGATTTGGCATTTATTATATTATCTATTGCAGAGAAATTGGTTTCTCAGATTTTTAAATCTAGCATTTTAAGCCCCCATCCCCAACAAAAAGAAAATCCTTTGGTCTAAGAATGGCTAAATAGTTAAGTGATGGTTGACTTTTACATGCATAGCCTGTAAATTCACATTATCAGGCTGCTGCTTTTATCCACCTAACCAAAACCAGTAGTTTGTACTCTGCATTCTAATGTAATTCTCATTTCCTTATCTTTAAAAATAGCATGAATAGATCTGAAGAGATAATAGTGGGGTAGGGCACTTGCATTATGTGAGGTCAAAATGGATTCAGTCCTCAGTACCCATCTGGTCTCCTGATCCTTGCCAGGAATGAATGATCCCTGAGCAGAGCCAGAGTAAGCCTTGAGCACCACCTGGTGTGACCCAAAACCAAAATAAATAAATAAATATGATACATGCATAAAGAAGTCTGCTTCCTTGGGTTCTTAAAAATTATTTGACATTATTCCTAACCTTAAAACCAGCTTTAATGATTACCAAATTGAAAATGTAACTCAGAATTCTTATCACTTGATATCTTACTTTATTTCTATTATCAAATATCACAAATGTCATATTGTGTTTGCTTTATAAGAACTTATTTTTGAGATTTCCCTGCTATTGTTCAACCTTCATCTACTTCACTTAAAAATTATTTCCATACTTCAGCTATACACTTACATTCCTTAGTCTGTGATTTTGATAAAAAAATCAAGTCAAGTCTTGAATAAAATTTAAGAAATAAGCAGTCTTTAACTTTTTCAGTTCTTTAAAAGATTAGATCTTAATATTTTAAAAAAATGGTGAAAGATTAGGTAAAGGACTACTGTTAGATCAAACCAGGTATTGATTCCAGACCCAAGTAGAATCACCATCTTTCCAAAAACATGGTGTCACTCTTAGTTTTTGAACTAAGCTTAGTGGGTTCTTGAACTTAGGTGTTTCCTTTTTCATTATGACTGACTTCCGAACATGCGACCATAGAATAGTAAAGATAATTTTGAAATTTGATATTTACTTTGAAGGGAGCCTTATGTGCATTTACTGAATTTTGGATTATATCGGCATAAGTTACAAATGAATGTTTGTGTTATTCTCTTCTTTGCCTGGCATTTCTCCCATAGATTAACATAATGTTAAGCTCATAAAATTTAAGCCTTAACAAGTGAATTTCTTATCCCATTGGAGACTATAAACATACTTTATGATGTTTGAGGGTGAAAAGTCTCAACTGCTTTTCTTATTTTGGTATCAGTGGATCATATGGTCAATTTTTTTATGATTAGCATTATTAAGGAACTTAACAAATTCATTAATCTTCATTATTTTCAGAGTACATGTATTTATTCAGTGGCTCAGTGACTAAGACACTGAATAAATACATCCACTTGCAACTTGCCCTGTATATTTATCTTTTCTTTCAATATCATCCGTGACCAAATAATTTTAGTTGATAAAATAAAAATTGTCATGTTATGTTAGAAGTACTACTCTGACCTTATGATTAAGGTACAGTTTTGGGAGGGTTGCAGGGCCACTGATAAAGTATGTATTCCATAATGAGATAATTGATATTTTATCTGTTTTCTTTTCACTTCCCTTGCATCTAGAAGAAAAATGAATAAATATAAGGTGATAGTGTCTAAAACCTGGAGTTATAGTTTTTAAAATAAAATAAAAATGGAGGCTCAGTTGCCCTCTAGGAGTTTAGTTTTAAATAACACGTGTAGAAATGATGTAATGGTGTCTTTTGGAGGGGAGGGTAGATCTGTTCAATAAATGAGTACTCTTCTTTCCTTTTCTGTTAGTGTGACTGGTCAGAATTAGGCTCAGGAAGTGAGAATATATCTCAGTTTTGTAACCTACAGTTTAAATATCCTTTTTGTTTTGTTTTTGTTTTTGTTTTTTGGGCGGGAGGGCCTTCTAAACACAAAGCAACTGTACCAGGATAATTTAACACATATTCAAGGGACTGTAGAGATAGCACAGTGGGTAAATTGTTTGCCTTGCACATGGCTGACCTGGGTTCGATCTCTTGACACCCCATATGGTCCTCCAACCACCTACAGGAGTGATCCCTTAGCTCAGCGCTAGGAATGAGCACTCCTGACTGTGGGTCCAAAACCAGAGGAAAAAAAATCATTTGGTGGCCAAACCGTGGGTTCTTTTGTCTCATCAGTGTTACTTCTGGAGCACTTCTGGAGGACTTTTAGGTCAACTCTCCCTCTTCTGCTTACACCCCCAAACAGTGCCATGGACAAATTGGGAATCTCTGCTTTCCGAATATGATCAGCATGTAATTTTTTTTTTTCCCAGCACCTTTGATTGGTAACTTTGGATTGGTGGGAATAACTTTCTCTAGAAACACACTGGCTATTAGTTGTCTGGTCTAAATAGACCCAGCTTTGCATTGCTCCATGCCTGCTTGATTCTGTTTGAAATATATTATTGTGCAAAGCACTTGCCATTGTAGAATTTAACATCTCCCTGGCCCCTTGGATCATTTATTTTATTTTTATAGTGATTCACATGTTTGCAATATAGTTTGGCTATTACAATTATTTTATTTTATTCATTTTTTTTATTGAATCACAGTGAGATACTGTTACAAAGTTGTTCATGATTGGGTTTCAGTCACATAGTGTTCATAATATTGCAACATCTGCTCCTTTACCAGTGTACATTTTAGCATTTCCCATCACCAATGTTCCCAGTTCCCTTTCGCTCCACCCTCACACATGCCTCTATAGCAGGCGCTCCTCCTCATCCTTTTCTTCTTTCTTCTTCTTTTTCCTTTTCCTCCTCTTCCTCCCTCCTCCCCCTTCTTTCTTCTTTTTACTCTCTCTCTCATGCTCTCTCTTTTGATTTTAATGTACGTAGTTACATCATCTGCATAATACCCAAGTATCTGAGACCCCTTACTAGTCTCTGTATGTTACACCAAATTCTCCTCTTTTTTCCCCTATGTCCTATTAGAATCTGTAAAATAATTGTATCACCATATCACTGTCATCCTGTTGTTTGTCGATTTACTTGAGTGGGGGCCAGTAATGTCTCTGTTTGTTCCAGCCCTGAGATTTTAGCTGCCTGTCCTTACTCATCTTTCCCAATGATTAGAGGCTCTTTCAGGGTAAGGAGAATCTGTTTTTGGCATATTGAATATGCCATGGGGAGCTTGCCAGGCTCTGCCCGTGTGGGTGGGATACTCTCAGTAGTTTCCGGGTTCTCTGAGAGGCATATATATATTTCTCACTATGATTGCCTACTGTCTGAACCCCATCAAACATGGTGTGGTAATTATGGAAAATGGGTAGGACGTGTCCTATGGTGTGTCCAGTGGCCTGGAATGTGGCGGCTGCCGGGGCTGGGTCCCTTGGGCGGGGAGGGTTCTCACCCTCCCCCCTCTGGGGAGCCCTGAGTGAAAACAGCCAGCAGGGAGTGGCTTATGGGTGTGACCCCTGGGTGGCCAGAGACTGGGAAGCAGGTGGAGGATCTCTGCTCCCAGCTCCCATTGGACTTAGAGTCCAAGGTCACAAAGTTCTGCATTACGTGAGTTCAATGGGACTTCACTCCTGCGTGAGGCTAGGCCTGAGCGTCTGGAAGGCAGTCTGTAGTGTGGCGGCGTTTGGGTAGTGGAGGTCAGCTGCTGGGGCTGGGTCCCTTGGGGCTGGGAAGGCTCTCACCTGCCCCTCTCTGGGGCGCCCTGAGTGAGAAGAGCCTAGCGCAGAGTCCAATGTAAAATACATTGAGAAAAATTTAAGCAAAGTGCTCCAAGATCTGGACCGCAAAGATATTATTAGTGATTTGATTTCATTAGCAAAGATAACAAAAAAAACTAAATGACAGTGCATCAAATCAAAAAGTTTTGCATATTCACCATGAAGCAACTTGAACCTAAGTAAAATATTCTAAGCCAAATGGGAGAAGATATTTGCACACAATGCATCAAATGCAGAACTAGTATCAAGAAACCAGTAACCCCATCAAAATATGTGAAGATCAGAAAAATAATACAGCAGGTAACATATTTGCCTTATTCACAACTAACCTGGACTCTATCCCTGGCACCACCAAGTCTTGCCAGGAGTGATTCCTGAGTGCAGAACCAGAGTAAGCCCTGAGCACTGCTTGAGTGTGTTCCCACTCCTAAAACTGTGAAGAAGAGAGGAGTACTTACCTAAAGAGAACATATGTAAGGAGTCATTTTTCAGCATCACTTATCAAGGAAATCCAAGTGACAGTGATATCCCAATCTCACATCAGTGAGGGTGGCATTTATCAAAAGAAAAGAAATACATTCAGCAGGGAATTGGTGAAGAAAGAACTTTCATTCATTCCCATTGCTAGTGGGAATGTTGTCTGATTCAGTCTCTAGAGTTCTCAAAATATTAGGAATAGGGCTCCCCTATTACCCAGTGATTCCCCTACTTGTCATCTGCCCGCCAAACACAAAATCACTTATTCTAAACGTTAAACTCTTTTGTAACCTACTCATAGCTGTGACATCTCCATATCACTTTATTTTTGATTAGAAGTGAGTCTCTTGGTTTAACCTACCAGGAGAGGAATTTACACAAGAGCATGGATACCTGAGCTTGCAGACGCCTCTCGACAGCTGCTGGCCACCAGATTGCCTCTAACACCTGGTTCTTTTTTTTTCTGTTTACACTAACCTTTAAAAAAAAATCCTTTCATGTTTACAGTGATTATCTTAACATCAGTCTCAGAAATCTCTCACTTGAATTTTAACTGATGTGTGTGGTTTTTTTTAAATTTCTAGTTTATGTATTAGCAGTGTTACAGTTTCATTTGTTTATTTCTATTTTTCTATGTTTTATTTCTATTTTACTTATTCATTCTGTCTTGTCAACAATTCCCTGAAGTCCAGTTTTCTTGAATTTATATTTTTATTAAGTTCTTACATAGTGTGACATTTAAGATTTTTTTTTTCCTCCCTTAGGGTCTGTTTGCAGTGTTACTCTGCTCTTTCTTTGAAAAATTGTTGGTGAATTCTCTTTAACACTTCTGGCACCTTTCTGATATATTTGCCTTCCCTTGTGGGCTACAGGGTGAGGACTGAGGTGTTCTGTGTACTTCCCTGAAGCCAGGAGGGAGGGGAGGCAGAAGCATATCGGTCAATGCAGTGTTTTTGTTAAATACCCTTCAGGAATTTCTCCTCTTCTGTGTTGGGGACTACCTTTGACTTATCCTTTCTCTTAAGTGGGGAGACCTGAAAAAAGTCCAGAATGCTTTGCTAATCCTTGCTGAGATCCTTTAAGGTGGGTAGAGCCTTTATTCTTTGGAGGTTACTTTTTATTTTTCTTTTGATTTCATTTATTCCCCCAATTTGCTTCTCTCCAGAATGAGGAGGGAGAATAGTGAGAATCTTCAAGATTTTTAAACTCTTTTTTCTTTCCCCAGTGTCTAGGGGTTGGAATTGGGATTTACGAACCAATGTCATGTTGAGTCTAGCCACAATCTCTCCCCCACCCCTTTCCCCAAATGTAGACTATTAGTACATTTTGCAGTTTCTGGTCTCTTAACCTGTTTGTGTTAGCTGACCAATCAAAAACTTCCTTCTACAGTAGAGAACAAATCAATTCTTACTAACTTTCAAATATCAGATCAACTTGGGGTAATTTTTCATTTATATATATTTATTTGGCACCGCTAAGTATTAAACTCAGGGTCTCACACAGCAAGGCAAGTGTGCGGCCACTGAGCCAGTTCCTGGTCCCTGGGAGAAATTTATAGAACTTTACAAAATAAGTAAAATAAAGAATTCTTACAGCTATGAGAAGATTAGTGAATACAAGAAATTAACTAAGAGAGTGCTTGCATTTCATAAGAAACAAGATTCTCTGACTCAAAAAGCTAATGAAAACTAACAAATAAATTCAGATCAACATAAAATAATACCCGAAGTCCTAAGTTTGGTCATGCAATTTCAGTCATTTTTAAAAATTAAAAGTTTTAACTTCAGATCCTTAAGCCTTATTTTTCATGTATTCTCTTTAAGAAATATATGCATGCTCATTGACATAGATTAAAAAAATAATAGAGAACTTAGATCTAGCTCATTCTAACCCAGTTATTTTTAGATTTGTCATTCCAGTATATCAGCCTGTACGTACATTTCAGATCACTTGGGAAATTAGGTTTGAAATCAAGTTTTGGTTATTAACTGAATTTATTTTTTCAGTCTTTGTTTTCAGGTAGAAGTTGTAGTGCTGTTCAGTTTGTGCTACTGATATCGTGAGGACTGAAAGAAGGAGAACGTTCTATTTTTACACTTAGCTGCTCTAAAACTCTTAATGAAAAATGTTTTCTCTGGATTCATTTTAATTTGAGATCTGTTTTGCTTAAATTTTTAAATGAATTTTTCCACATGTCTTTTGATTTTAGTTTATTTTTACACTTTATGTACATGTTTAGATGACTCTTGATTCCTGCAAGAGTAAGTTACTTGCTATAAGTAGCTACACCATTATTTTTTCTTCAGTGTTTGGTCAAGTGGACACTTGTACAGTGCTTTAGAATATAGTTCTGGAAATTAAGTTTTTATTATCTGTAGTTTTGGTTCATGTTCATTTTTCTTACCAGTATTATTTTATTTGTCACATACAGTATTAAAAGAATTTGTTTTTTATTATAATGTCATCTGGCATATAAATGATGATTTTAATTCCTCACTTTTAGGTCTCCCCTACCCAAGTTTTTCTTTATGGGGGCCTGCTTTTCGAAAACTTATTTAAAATGTAGGCCGATTTCTGTTCTGTCTTCTCCCTTGCTGCTAGTTTTTTCCCCCTGTGATACTTGTATTACTCTAATGTACACTGTTATGTTTCTTGTCTGTCTCATCTTTTAGAATAAGCTTTGCAGAATTAAAGGACTCTTTTATTCATTTTATCCCAAGTTTTCTTCCAAGTTTAAAAAGGGTAATAGACATAATAAAAAAAAGTAATGAACTTGATTTTCCTTTTATCTCAGGGTACTGTTTAAAAGTATATTAATTTCAGAGGGATGTTTGAGGATTCTTTAGAATTTTAGCTTTTGGTATCTGGTAAATGATGTGAAGTGAAACTCATTTTTACAAGACCTATGAATAAATTTTGAAATTATTTTATAAATATTAACTTTATTTGTAGTATACAGAACTTCTTTCACATGTATACATGTTTTAAGTGTGATTTTCATTTCTTGTTGAAGAAGGAGAGCTTTTGCTAATATGGAAGCAAGTGGTTAGGTGATAGTTAAAACTGTAATGGAATTAAAAGGCAGCCACCATCAGATTCATTTTGCAATCTGAATAAAACCAGGACCAAATGGGTTAGGAACAGATTGTTGGAAAACTGAATTTCTCTCTTCCTCCAGCTGTTCGAAGACTTATCAAGCCAAGAATTATGCATGCATTCAGTTAACTAGACTCTGAGAGATAACTCCCATAAAAATTGTAATGCTGAAGCTCCTTAAGTTCAGCTGATTATTACTGTAATTATATTTTATATTAAATCAGTAGGAAATAACTTTTTTGTATTTGACACATTAAAAATATGATGACTCCCTAGTTTTAAAGTTTGTATGTTTTGAGAGGAATCTTTTTAGCTTAATGTCAGCGAAGCAGCTGCTGTTTGAATTTACTTTGTAAAACACTGCATTATTCATTTCCATAAACAAAACTTCCTTAGTAACTATTTAGCATTAATTTATTTCTATTTATTTCAATCAACCCTGTTGACATTCTATTTTAAAATTAAAAATATTCTTTGTGGAATCTAACAAGATTCAACGAGCCACTTTCTCTACTTTTCTTCTGCTATGAGAAAAAATTTACAATTAAAAAAATTTTTACATTTGAAATATTTTGTAGTAAAATGTTGAGTGTTTTTATTATCCTAATAAAATTCATTAACAATATGGAGCTAAAGTAAAATTCTTATTACTGATGCCTTAAAGTAGTGGTGTCTTTATTAAAGACAAACCTCGTGTTTTTGATCTGGTTGATTTTCTCAGATGACTTTTTGTGTGAATATATTTAATAGTACATATACAATTTATCATTTTGCATTCCGATAGCATAAAGTTATTAGATATGTTTAAAGTAATTTATCATTTGTACTCACAGCTTGTTTTTATAGACTAGTAGGGCCAACAGAGGAGACATTGTGGTTTCACATGTTTTGAAATTTTTCCATCTTTGCAAATACAGGAATAGTCTTTGGAATTTTATGCTTGCCTTTACCAAACTGTGTGAGCCCTTCTTACTCATTATATGCACTCTCTTTGGGAAATTAGTCTTTTACTATGCCCTGTGATATTGGTTGTCATTTTCCTACAACAAATACAGGAGCAAGTTGCTATTTTATTTTGTATTGTTTAATTTTAAGCAGGTCATTGCTTTAAAGAGATTGGGAAATCTCTTGAGCAGTTAACCAGTTTTAGCTTAATAACTAGTTATTTAATAGAGGAGAAAAACAGAACTTTTATTAAGTAACATATATTTATTTATTTATTTATTGCTTTTTGGGTCACACCTGGTGGTGCACAGGGGTTACTCCTGGCTCTGCACTCAAGAGTTACTCCTGGCGGTGCTCAGGGGACCATATGGGATGCTGGGAATTGAACCCGGGTCGGCCGCGTGCAAGGCAAATGCCCTACCCTCTGTGCTATATTTCCAGCCCAAGTAACATATATTTAAAAGAAACTTTCTTTTTACTAGCGCCTCATAGAGCATACATTTAGAGAATAGTAGCATCTTTTAGAGAATACATTTAGAGAATAGTAGCATCTCGTATGATTGAGGCACATAGGACTGTGGAAAAGATGAAGCCCATGGAATTAGAAACTCCAGAGTTAGAGAAGAAACTCCTTGTGTCTAAAGACTACAGTGCTATTTGAAGTGATTCTGAGAGACTGGCTTTAGTGATAGTCATTTTTGAAGGGAAACTAAGTCCAGCATAATTATTCTAGAGCCCGTATCTTTCATTTTGACACGGACTTTGACCTTGAGCCATAATGCAGACACTTTGGTCTTCCCTCTGCAGTATTTTAGAAAACTAAATTAGCTCAACTATTAAAATAGTTAGATTTTACATAAAACTAAAAAATCAGGTTTAAAACAATATAAAGTCCTCAGATCTGGTAGTGTTGTAGTGTTTCCATTTCTGCAGTCACCTGCACTTTTAAATACTGGGCATATAAATTACATTGTTATAGGCTTTGTATGTATTTGCACATATATAGAATGTATAGAGAAATAGTTCTCCAAAAATATACTTCATTGTGATTTACATAAGTAAATCAAGCTTTGATGTCCAGTTTAAGGAAAAAGGCATAGGAGTTTTTCATGAATGAAGAATGTTCTTTCTTTTTTAACATGCATATGGTTAGGACTCACATTCGAGAAGTCTTTGAGAGTATTATCAGACCTTCACAAATTCTAGTTTTAAAACCCTTAATTATGGTCTGTAAGTAAATTCCAGGACTGTTACATATAGGATATGAATTTCTAAAATCTATTTTCAGGACATGAGTCACAGCACATCTAAAAAAGAGTAATAGCAATTAATTATTTAGTACAAAATTATAATCTACTTTAAAAAATTCTAAAATAATAGATACAATAGAATAATAATGCACTGTATTATAAAATGTATGATCTCATAAACTATGCCTTTAGGGATGGGGAAAATATGCCTCTATAGTTTTATGTTTTATATTTATACAGTAAATTTGCTTCTCAGAATTGTCTTTACAGATATGATATAGAGTACATTTAGTTGTGATTTGTTCTTGTATTATTTCAAATTCAAAAGTTTTCTCTCGTTTTTATTTAAATTGTTCAAGTAAAATAATACTTTATGTTCAGTTATTCCAGCAAATAATTCAGCTATATTTTCCTGTATGTTGAATGTAAAGGGATATAGAGTCTTCAGGATAATGTCTTCAGGAATATGGAGGAGGAAAATCTTTTTCATACTCTCTTTAGTTGAAAGAGTTACAAATAACAAGCACTTTTTGGGATTCACTATTTCCTTTCTCAGCAAAAATGGATTGGTATATTTTATTTTTTTCAGAAAAGTGGTAAAGAAATTATATGATGTTTTATAGGTGTGTGCTCTTTGGTGGTGGTAGTGGTAGTAAAATAATTAGGGTCTAACCAGAACTATTTGCCCACCCTATAAATATCTGTATCTGAAACAAGACTTTTCTGAGAGCAGTCAATCTTTAATAAAACTGTATTCCTAACTACTTGAGCTGATAAATAGGTTTGTTTTAAAAGAAGTCAAGTTCATTTTGCCAATTTTCTATTTGCCCTGTATAAGATGTATTTAATTACTTTATTACATCTATGTGTTCAAATTAATCAGATTCTGCTACATATTGGTGCTCAAATTAGAATAATTCTTTAATCAACTGTGTTATCCATGCCATGGTAGACAAGAATAGAAAAGCTACTCTTGGCATATTGAAGATGCGTGCGTTTTATTTTCTATTGTAATTTAAAAGTAAAATCAGAAATATTGATTTCTACTTGACTGGAGAGATGATTTAGTTTGAATATCAGTCTGATCTTAATCAGGTGAGAATTAATTGAGTTGGAGGTATTAGATATTCAGTGATGTTAACTGAACCATGATCAATCTAGAGAAGCTTTCTTTTGTACTATGTTAGAATTATCAAATAGCTCATACGCTGCAATGTAAAATAATCTTTTCATGTTCATCATTCTACCATCTTGTCTCATTAAATGCACCACTAAATTCATTCCATACACAGACTAATCTTTGAAGTAGCAAGCTAATAAATCACAATTTAATAGAAAATTAAAAGCATAATAATTTTGTCATAAAATGCTGTTGTTGTCAGAATTTTATCATGCTGTATTTTCTAGTGCTTAGTTTTAAAACCAAGTGGTTTAAACCTCTGCTTTTCATGAATATTTGAGATGTAAGAAAAAGATCTTGGTTTTACATATATTATGTTTGACATTACAAGATTTAAGTGAGCAATACAGAATTATTTTCTATCCAGAAATAAAAATAGAGTCTGTAGCATTCTGTTGATCTGAAATGTGGCATGGGCTTTTCATTTATTTTAAGAGTGTGATAACAATATCATAAGTGTTGTGAAAATATAAATGGTGAGATAACACCTCCATAGGACTTGTTCTTAAGTAGTAAAATTGTAAAGTCTTTAAATAAATCGCAGCAGCTCTGAAAGGATCGATTTGCCTTGTTAACTGGGGATACTACACTTATTAAATGTCTAATTAAATTTAGTTTAACATATCTTTTCTCTTTCTTTTTTTTCTCTTTAGAACCTAGCAATTGAATCTACTTATTAGCAAGGTTCTGCATGTTATGATTGTTGGAGTCTTCATTTTGGCAGTTGATGTGACAGTGTTAAATTAAGAGAAAGTCAGTAGTGTGATTTTTGATGGTGTCATTTTACCTTGGAAGGTCGCTTTTCATTTGGTAGGGGTAAAATGGCAATAGTAAGATTTATGTGGCTGTGTACTTTGTGAAAAGGCATGCTGAAATTCGGATTAGAGAAGAACTGGCATTTAATGAAACTAAGCTATATGTGCAGAAATAGCCCTTAGAGTGTGAGGAATGGGATCTTCTTAATGAGATTTAGCAGGGTTTCCCCACCCAGTTGTTGCTATAAGTAGCAGTGCCCAGAAAGAGCTTGTTTTGGGGATCGGGAGGAGGGGGGAAATAGAGTTGACTGTTCCACTGTGCACGTCAAATTCGGTTCTCTTAACTGGATTCCCTGTTCTCTCTGTCACAACTGTTTCTTTTGTTTAAATTTTGTTTTGTGAAGTTGGCATCTGTGCAGAGTACCAAAGCACAGTAAAAACATGTTTCTTCAATTCTTATCTCTCCCCCATTTCGCTCCTAACCACCATGTCGCTGTTCTTGTGTGAGGTGGTCACTAGTCTGTTTACAGTGACCCAAGGGTCCCCTGGGTGCATTCTGGGCCAGTCACCATCCCCCTTCCGCCCCCCCCCCCCCTCCCCTGCCCTGATTGTCTGACAGCAATGGATGCATGAAGAAGGGGATGGGGGCCACTAAGCTGGTTGGTAATCAGTGACAGTTTATTCAAGTCTTACAGCGTTAGCTATAGAGAAGTCATGAAGGGTTGGGGGTAGCAATTAACACATAGGTATGGTTGAACATTATCATGAACAATGAACAGATACAAAGCCCTTCCTTCAGGGGAAGTTTTTCTAGGAGATAGTCAAGGACAAAATCTAAGTCCTGAGCATTCTAGATTTCTGCTAGGAGATTTGCCCTTGGGCAGAATTCCATCTAAGGGTGTATTGCTTGCCCCTTTCCTTAGCCAGTATCCATTTTAAACAGTCATCTTAAATTTACTTCTTATTAGTATTTCTGGGCCGGAGCCATAGCATTGCTGGTAGGGCATTTGCCTTGCATGTGGGCAACCTGGGTTCAATTCCTCTGCCCCTCTCGGAGGGCCGGGCAAGCTACTGAGAGTATTCCTCCCGCATGGCAAAGCCGGGCAGGCTACCCGTGGTGTATTTGATATGCCAAAAACAGTAACAAGTCTCACAATGGAGATGTTACTGGTGCCGCTCGGGAAAATTGATGAACAACGGGCGTGATATTAGTATTTATAGTCATACAGTTCTATTAGTATTTCTAGTCATTTTGTTATGGACACAGTACGAGATATATTAAGCCTAAAGGGTGGCTCTTCCTGGCGACATCTCACTATATGTTCTGGACTGCAGTCCTCAGGCCAGGTTATTTTTATCTAACCCCACCAGGGTCCTTACTCAGTTACTTCTTTTTGGGTCATGATAGAGTTTCTTCCATGACCATCTCTTAACTTAATGACTCTCAGCCTGTCCCTTTTCGATGCCAGTGTAGCTTACGGCTTGCCCCGGGTCCATCATTGTCCCTTGGAGAAACTTCTATTTTGGGGTGTTAGGAACTAAGGACATAAGGATCTTAAGTAAATATGACGGACACCCAGGAATAAATATTATTCAGTTAACTCCCAAGTTACAAAAGCATAGCATTAACTGTCTTCCTATGTCTATACAAAAAAGACACTGCTTTGCAGTTAACTATGGAAAGGACATAAAGGAAAGAGAAAAGCAATATTTCACTTACATATATATACCAAAAACTCTCAATCCAGTCATCAAAGTAAAAATATAGTACCATGAATTACTATGCAGTCACAAAAAAAGAAAAAAAGAAACAAAAAACAAACAAAAAACATGGTGCACAGATAGAGAATGAGCAATCTCCAAGATTGAACAGTGAAAATAATTGGAAGTACCGAATGGCATGTTTCTATCTCTACTTAAATAATGCATATCCCTGCATGTAGACAGCATGAATGGATGTTGGCAAAACATAACATGTGGAAGAATATGTAGTAACACTGGTTATTGTGGTTGGATAACACTGGTTTGTCCTTTCTCCCGCCCCTCCCCGGTTGCAGGGAGTTTAGGCTTACTGAGTAACTCCCACCACAGTGCTCCTGAGGCACACCCATTCTTCTCCTGTTATTCCCTTTTATCTCCAAATTAGACCCTGTGACTATTTAACATTTACACGTTAAAACATATTAATTTGTAAAATCAAATTCTTTTTGGTTTGAGAACAACTTCCTTGATTAAGATTTTAGATTGTGACTTCTAAATTTTTTTCCACTCTAATCATTTAGAGAAAGGTTCAGTACTGAACCCTCCATGAGTGGTGATTAATAGTCCTGGTTAGCTCATTCTGGCTATCCCCAGAGTGGACTGTAAAACTGCTTGCAAGAAAGAAAAAGTACTGTTTTCCAAAAGGGCTGATCCAGTCGGCCATCCCACCAGCATTGAAGGAGGGTCCCTTTCTCTCCACATCCGCGACAACATTGGAGGATGGGAGATGCATGCTGAAAGTAGACTATAGACCGAACATGATTGCCACTCAGTGCCTCTTTTGCAAACCACAACACCCAAAAGGAGAGAGAGCACAAAAGGGAATGCCCTGCCACAGAGGCAGGGTGGGATGGGGGAGATGGAGAGTGGGAGAGATACTGGGATCCCTGGGGTGGAAAATGGGCACTGGTGGAGGCATGGGTACTCCATCATTGTATAATTGTAACCCAAGCTCAAAAATTTATAAGTCTGCCACTGTATCTCATGGTGTTTCACTAATAAAAATTTAAAAAAGGGAAAAAAAAAGAAACAAAAAGTACAGTAGGCTAGTTAATTGCAAGTATTACTTGCAGCATTAAGTGAATGGGAGAGGTTAGAGTACTGAGGAGATGTTAAAAATGCTCAGAGGGCTCCATATTTAGAAATTTGCCTCTGTGGTTGTTGGTTGTTTGATCAGTACCTATTAATATAACTACTTTAAGTAGAGGAACAAAGAAGGCATTTAAGAAAAACATATAGTGGAAGACAGACAGATTCATTCACTTACATTTCTTTCACATTTCATAGTCTTTTTTCCAACTCTATTAGTAACATGTATGTATTCTTATATTTAAAAAAACCTCAGAATAGTCTTTTGAAAAAGATGGGTGCTGCTTTCCTCAGGCACATTTGCCTCTGCTCATGTGCTACCTTTCCAAAGCAGATCGCACTTGAAATCTGAACGTGGCAGTTCAACATTTTTCTTTGTTCTTTTTGGACAAATCACTAACCAGTATATGGAATACTTATTTAAATGTATTTTACAGAAATTCTGGAAAGTGGGGTGGGAAATCAGATACTGAGATATTTGATGTTATTTTAGATCACTGCAAAACTGACATTCAGCATAAAATAGAGCAGTCATACTCAATTTTTTCCTATAATAATATGTGGTGAGCCATCATCACTCACTTCCCAGATCCTAGATGTAGCATACTGTCTATCTCATAACTGGCCCAAGTTAAAACTGTTCTGTGGACATAGACAGTTCTGCTATGTATAGAGGTTCTTCCTCTGTTCTGACTGTGGAAAGGAGTAAATGGAATTTAACAGTAATTACAAGCATTTTTCCTGGAGTTAGAAAGACCCCGTTTTAGGCCAGTCTGTACCATACGGTTTGATATTAGGAATATTTATTCCACTTAAGAATTTCTTCACCTGGAAAATGAAGATTGCAAAAATGCTTATCTGATAGTGTTTTTTTTAAAATAAAATTCAGAGATCTGATAACGGTAAAGTGCCTGATACTTTATAAATATTTTGTTGTCATTATCTTGTTTATTTTGTTGTATTGCTGACATCTTTAAGTACTTTCTCAAAAACTATTGTAATGTTAAATGGGAAAAAAGGAAGAATGAAAAGATTGTCTGAAATTAGAGTATCTTCTTTTTTTGATTTTTGTTTGCGGACCACAGCAGGCAGTGCTCAGGGCTTACTCCTGGTTCTGCATTCAGGGATCATTCCTGTCAGTACTCGGGGGGTCCCTGTGGAGTGCCGGGAATGGAACTAGGGTTGACTGTGTGCAAGGCAAGTCCTACCCATTGCACTGTTTCTCCGACCAGAGTATCTTTTAATGAAAAATCAATTTGGGACCATTTAATGTAGTATTCCTTTTGAATGTAAACGGAATCATTCCCATTTCAGGTGCTGTATACTCAGTGCTCCTTTTGGAATCTTTTTTTTTTTTTGCAGTGAAATTACAGTTTTTATTTGGGGAGTTTGAAGAGAAAGAGGGAGACAAAGTGGGAGAGAGTAACCTGCTCAAGAGAGAGCCCGGGCTTCTTTAAGGGTGGACAGGTCCTATACACATCACAGCATTAGTCATGAAAGTATGAAAGTACACATCTCAAGAGGGGAGATGCGGGCAACTCATGTGCTTGGGCACCACATGTGCTTGGCCACATGGGTGTAGGCAGCACATGGGCTCAAACAGCATGTGTACTAGAATCACTTTTTAGTCTCACTAAATTTACATTCTAGTAAATGGAGATAGTGATAAATATCTCAGTAAAAATTCTATTTCAAATTTTAAATGTCTGTTAAAGTTTTGCTTTTTGAAAAATGAAATTTGAATACAGCCATAACACAAGAGTTGAGAGCAGCCTCAAAAATTATTTCTGATGAGAGCATAAGGTAAAGCACTTAGGTTACAAGAAGCTGACCCAGGTTTGCTTCCTCGTGCTGATGCTTATGGTCTCTGAGCATCCCCAGGAGTGATGTCATGATCCTTGAGCACACAGCAGGAGTAAGCCCAGAACACAGCTGGTTATGGCCCTAAATCTGCCCCTGCCATTGCAATGTAGAAAATAATTCTTCTGTTTGAAGACTATAAATAATTGCTTATGCCATGGGAGAGGCGAACAAATATCATGTTTGTAAATATGAGTGAGTTTAATCGACTTAAATACTATCGAAAGTCACAATTTTAAATTGACATTCATTTGATTGATTTATTCACCTGCTTAATAGCAATCAAGTGATAGATTTTATTGAATGACAATTTATACTTAGCTTCTATTTCCTTAAATAATTTGTTTGGATTAGAATTATTAGTTTAATAGGCTTTAAGAGGATCATTGGATTGAAAAGCATGTTTTTAGAAAATAAGAGCCTGCATCACTTTTTTCAGAATCTTTCTTCACATTCATTTTCTAGCTTGTCTAATAAATGGTCAACGATTAACTTCATTTTTCATGATCCTGGAGGCTGGAAGTCCTAGGTCATTGTATCACCATCTCCAGGATGCAGACTGCTGACTTCTTAGAGGGAACAAATTCTCATGACTCTTCTAAGGAGCCTTAAAACTACTTTTGGTCTGCCAAATGACTTTCTTACTATAGGTCCTTAAATATTGGTATTCCTCAGTGATTGCATTTCACTGTAATGCAGTCAGGACAGTTCTGCTGAGTGTTGCACAGACCTGTAGCTAAACATTGCTTAAACATGTTCTCTTTACCCCTTCTCCTTCCCTTAGTCCCCACAGAGAAAGGCAGCAGTCATATACTTTTCAGACCCACAGTCTGCCACAGTGCAGCCAGGCAGAGATTGAGGATTTACACTTGACTCCATCTGCTATTCTCAAAACTTGTTGTATTCCTAGTCCTGTCAAGTTTCAGCTTCTCCATTCCCCATTCTTCTGACTTCTGCATTTCTTGCCGTCTCTTGTTGGGATAATTGTAGTGACTTCTTAACCAATTTTATTGTTATTGCCTACCTCCTCTGCCTGACCTAGTTCTCTGAAGAGGATGATCTGATTTTGCCATCAATTGTTTCAAAATTCTTGAGAGGGGAAGAGGGAGCAGAGGGTGGAGGAGTCATAGGTGGACTGTGGTGGAAGATCATTTTACTTGGGTGGTGGGTGTGGTGTGATAGAACATACCTTTGAAGAGGTGTGAACCTGTACTCAAAATATATCTAGTGTAAACCAGCATTACCACAAAGCTGAATAAAATAAAAACCTTCCTGTGGATCTCCGTTATCGTTAGGACAAAGACTAAACATCTTAGTACTGCCTGTTTGTTTTGGAGCCACACCTGGGAATTCTCAGTACTTACTCTTGGCTTTGCACTTCACTCCTTTGGGCTTAGAGAACCATATGGGATGCCACGAATCAAATCAGGGTTGGATCTGTGCAAGGCAAGTGTCCTATCTGTAATACCATTGCTCTGATTCCAGGGCCTTTCTTCCTGAAACTTTCCTCTCTCAAATGCATGCACAAGTATGGGCATACACATGCACGTGTGCTGAGACCTTCAGATGTATTGCTGCTTAGGCCCTGTGGTGCTGGAGACCATCTGGGCCACCCCAGTGGTTCTCTGGGACCAGCTTAGGAGGTCATGGGAACATGACCTGTACATATACCTTTGATTGCCTAAACCTGGGATGAGCACATGTCTTTCATAAGCCCTCTCTCTTGTGCTGTCTCCATGACTCACAACTGTTCACTTTTATTCTCTCTCTTCCTCATGAACTATCCTTAGCTTTCAGAGGACAGGAATCCTGTTTTATTTATGGAAACCTCAGAATCCATCACAGTGCTAGGCACATAGTAAACAGTTTGAAAATGTTTGTTGAATGACTTAGTGATAGTTTATGAGCTTGTGGATAGGTACCAAAAGAGTAGATGGGGGAAATGTTACTGAATCAGCACCATTGAAGCTTGAATAACTTGTCAGATGGTCCCAGGTTCATAGTAAGCACAGCAGATACTAACTAGTATTACTCTTGTTCCTGTAATGAAAACAGGAATGTGAGTGATTTTCCCTCATCTTTTTTCCTACTTTAATAATTTCAGGGAAAAAAATCAATGAATTATTGACAGTTAGATCAAGTGCTTCGATAAATTAAGGTGATAATATTTGATGGTTTTCTGTCTCTAGTACTGTGCATTTAACTTTGGAATCAAAAACATTTTTAAAGGTGTGTGTACAATGAAGCCACTTGTTCAAAAGTTGTACCTCCTCAAAGATGCTAAAGTCTCTGAATATTATGTTTGTTCCATTGGGGTACTGATTTTATAGATGTCTTGGGCAATTACTTGTGGAATCTCTGGTTTTGTTGTTTTGTTAAAATGTTTGCTGGTAAATACTTGCTGAGAAGTATTTACTTTTCACAAATATATGTTTCATAAATGAATTCTCATCAACTTTTTTCCTTCATACTATATTGATAACAGTTGGCTCTGTCTGTAGGTTGAATTAGGTTAAATTATTTTTATGAGTTAGCCAAATAGGATCATTGATTCAGAGGTTTCAAAGAGACTCAAGTTTTTTTTTACTAAACTTCATAAGTGAATGTAAATAAAATTAGAATTCTGTAAAAATTTTTACATGACCTTCATGAAGTACGTTTATGCTGTTGGTTATGTAGAATAAATGTGCTTGTATCCTTATGATCTTGGTTTCTTTCAGTGTAGAAGTCCTTCTTTAAAAAAGACGCCAGACTACTGTCTTCATTGTCTTTGCTTTGGACCTTTGCTGCTTTTGAAACTGAATAGGAGGGTGACCTCCTATTGTCTTTGGGCGCTTTTTACTTTACAGCTTCCAGAAGAGATGATGATTACTGAGAGCAGTTCAGCACTTGGACATTTTCTCTGAGGATCCAACACTAGACTGCACTGCCATTCCGTTGTTTAAAAATCCTTCTGAGAGGGGACGAGGGAGCTTAGCGTGGAGGGGTCACAGGTGGACTATAGTGGAAGGTCATTTTACTTGGGTTGTGGGTGTAGTGTGATAGAATATACATTTGAAGAGGTGTGAACCTATACTCAAAATATATGCAGGGTAACTCAGTATCACTACAAAACAAATAAAATTAAAATCCTCTTGTGGCTCTCCATCACCTTTAGGACAAAGCCTAAACATCTTAATACCACCACCTACTTGTAATTGATACATGCCTTTTTTGTTGTTGTTTTGGGTTACACCCTGTGATGCTCAGGTCTTAACTTTTGGCTTTGCACTCAGAAATCACCACTGGGGTACCAAATGGGATGCCAGAGGTCGAACCTGGGTTGGTCCTGTGCAAAAGAAGTGCCCTATCCATTGTACTTTTTTATCTATAATTTAAGAAAATTTATTTTTGTGGTTGATTGAATGTTAAAATATATTCAAAATTATATCAAATAATAAAGGTAAAGGTAAAGGTAAAGGCCCTCCCATTGATCGTCGATTTACTCGAGCGGGCCCAGTAACGTCTCCATTGGAGACTTTGTTGTTACTGTGTTTGGCATATCGAATACTCTCGGTAGCTTGCCAGGCTCTCCGAGAGGGGCGGAGGAATCGAACTCGGGTCGGCCATGTTGGCCGCTTGTAAGGTGAATGCCCTACCCGCTGTGCTATCGCTCCAGCCACCAATTTTTATTTCCTTTTTTGTATGTTTTTGCTCACACCTGGCTGAGCTTAGGGCTTACTCCTATCTCTCTGCTCAGGGATAACTCTTAGTGGGACTTGGGAACCATATGGAATGTCGGGGATCAAACCCGGTTAGCCACATGCAAGCCAACAGTTGCCCTACCTGCTGTACTACCACTCTGGCCCCAAGTTCATTATTTCTCTTAATGATTTTATGTTGAGATTCTTCAAAACTTTTTTCTATACAAACTTGAAATCATATAGAGAGCTTATACTTAGATTTTTTGTTCATTTTCTACTTTGCACTAAATTTAGACTTTGTTTCCTAAATATACTTTATTTAAATGTTATTATGTCCTCAGAATATTTTTTACCAGAGGTTCATATTTTTTTTTTCCCAGAGAAATGTGTTTTTAACTCAGAAAATTTCATTAGAGTTAATGTTGTCTTTCAGCACATTTCTTCAAACTTTGGAATAACTTAACCACATAGGCTCACTGTGTGTTGAATTCATTTGCATTACCTTAATGAATAAAAAATATTTTATATAATAATAATTAAAACTATTTATAGAAAGAAGCAGGTGTATAAATTCTGCAGCATTTAACATAATGTTGGAAGAGGTTATTTAAAAATGGCTTTGTTTTGATTTTAGAAGTAATTTGGCAGTATTAGTAGCATCACTATTATATGAATGTATGCTAATGTTGTATGAAAGAAAGAGCCTCATTAAAATCTTGTTGCTAAACAAGTGACAAAAACCTTACAAACAGCTTGACGCTTGAGGCCAGTCAGTGACTCCTAAAGAGATTTGGACAAGTGTGAAAATACATAGACTGTGGCTTTACTGTGATCATAGCACATAAATGCTATCCAACATTAATTCCCTACTCAAACATTTTTACTCACAGCAGGGAAAACAAATCTTATTTTAATTCCAATGCATTGTGTTGTGAAATTTCTCTGATATAAAAGTAATTGGCTTATTAAATTCAGAAAGTGAACTTTTGATGATTAGAATTGGTTTTGAACTCACATTGAAGATGCTAAAGATGTCTTTTGTAGATACTATCTGAATGAACTAGTCTGGTGTAGGTCTAGCAAGGCTACAGAGAATCAGCCCATGCAATGCTTTCTTAAAGAAGCCTTCAGCCAGGATTGTCACTCTGGATTAACTTTATATATTGATCAGAATAAAAATTCTTGCTTCTACATAGGCAGATTTTAATTATCAAACTATATGTAGAAAAAATTAACTTTCTAATACTTTTCAGAGTTAAAGTTTGATCACTTTTTGATAGCTGTCTATCCATGCACTCAGAATCTCCACAGATAAATAGCTAGCTTTAATGTAAGGAGTCTTTAGTTAAAAGATAGAAAGGAGGGCCTGGAGTGATAGCACAGCGGGTAGGGCATTTGCCTTGCACATGGCCAACCTTGGTTCGATTCCCAGCATCCCCTATGGTCCCCTGAGCACTGCCAGGAGTAATTTCTGAGTGCATGAACCAGGAGTAATCCCTGTGCATCACCGGGTGTGACCCAAAAACCAAAAAAATTATATAGGAAATTTTATCAGTCTTATTTGGCCCATGTGCCCACATTGTAAGCACATAAAGGAACATTTTTGTTGTTTTGTTTTGTTTGAAATAAATAGGTTTTATTTGGAGGGTTTTTTGAAGGTGTGTCGAAAACAACAAGCTCCCGGGAGAGCACAAGGCAGAGTCTCCTACCCTGTGTCTGACTATCCTCGCCAGGGCCCAACAGCTGAAGACTTCCAGGCCCCAACCAAGGCCTTACTGGAGCCACTCTCCACACACTTGGATAAGCCTCAGACATAACCGAACTGGCAGAGGAACCCAGGTGTGTGGGACCCGGGACTGAGATCTCTAAGCCTGCACGGATTGGGACTGGACCTGTCAGTAGCTAAACAGTTACACCCTCCAACTGCCGTGTAACCCCAACAAAGGCCAGGATCCAAAGATTATCACAACAAGCTCCCGGGAGCGCGCGGCCGCGAATTTATTTATTTAATAATTTATTTATTTAATAATTTTCAGGATACCTTAAATATCCTTAAATATCCAACCCACACGGCAGAGCCTGGCAAGCTATCCGTGATCTATGCCAAATAGACCAAATTGATATGCCAAATCCAGTAATAAATGGATCTCATTCCCCTAGCCCTGATTATGCAGAGTCGAGAAGGATATGGAAGGAGAAGCTGATAAAACACCAAGGCAGACATGGGCTGCCAAAACGCAGAAAAACAAAAATGATTGTCTGTACTTTTAATGCTCGTACGCTGGCATCTGCTGCATCCATTGAAGACCTTATGGTACAAGCACGAAAGATCAAGTACGACATCATTGGTCTGACCGAAACGAGAAGACATCAATCCCATCATGCTGTTTTCGACACTGGAGAAGAACTGTTCCTTGGAACATGTGATAAAAGAGGCGTCGGTGGTGTCGGTATCCTTGTCAACACAAACTTAGTCACAAGCATTGATTCATTTGAATGCCTAACAACCCGAATCGGACGATTACACTTGAATAAATGTGGCTCACTACCGGCAGTTTCTATCTTTGTTGTCTACGCACCAACATCCAGTTATGGTGAAAAAGAAACTGAGAAATTCTACATGGAGCTGGAGAAATTCTATAAAGAAGATCACACCTTCTACAAGATCATTGTTGGTGATTTTAATGCCAAGATAGGACCAAGAAGATCAGTTGATGAACTCCACATCGGAACCCATGGCCTGGAATGGAACGAACAAGGTGACAGACTGTCTGAGTTCATCATGTCAACCAAAACCTTCCATGGTAACTCACAATTCCAAAAGGCTGAATCTAAACGTTGGACATGGGAGTCTCCCGATGGACGGTTCCACAATGAAATAGACCACATCATATTCAATCGGCGGTTTTGCCTAACCGATGTTGCTGTTGTCCCAAAATTCCAAACGGGATCAGACCACCGTCTTCTTCGTGCAAAATTCTACCTCACAGAACGAGGAGAAAAGAATGCAAGGTTTAAGAAGAAGACTCCCAGAACAACCACCAACTGGGAACTCTTTGGCTCTGTTGCAGCAACATGGGAAGATGCCGTCATTGACAACATTGATGAGGAATACGATCGAATGATTCAGCACCTCCATGATTGTGCAAGGAATGCCAAGAGAGAGATAACCACAAAAAACCGTCTTTCTTCGAACACTCTTGAACTTATTCGCCAACGTGGCGTGGCACGTGCCTCAGGCAACCACAAGCAAACGTCCGAACTGGCAAAACAGTGCAGAAAAGCCATCAAGGATGACCTCAAAAACAGGAGAGCAGCAGTACTGGTAGATGCAGCAGAAGCTGGGAAAAACATTCGTAATGCCCGCCTGTCCTTCACCAACTACAAAACCAAGATGACTGCCCTCCGACATCATGATGGATCTATCACATCTTCCAGAAGGGCAATGGAGAAGATTATTCATGAATTCTACTCAGATCTCTTTAATAGCCACATCCACTTGCCCACATACCACATACCACATGATGGATATGTCGTTCCCAATGTTCTCCCTTCCGAAATCCAACATGCCATCTCGTCCGTAAAGAAACAAAAAGCACCTGGCCCAGACAAGATCAGACCTGAACACCTGAAGAACTTACCATCAGTACTCATCAATACATTAGCTCGACTCTTCACACGCTACCTGTCTGAATGCAAGGTTCCATCCCAATGGAAAACCAGCAAGACTGTACTACTATACAAGAAAGGAGACATCCACGACATTGGCAACTATCGCCCAATCTGCCTATTGTCTGTCATCTACAAACTATTCACTCGAGTCATCCTGAATAGGATTAGCAGAACACTAGATGAAGGACAACCATGTGAACAAGCTGGATTCTGAAAAGGATTCAGTACCATCGACCATATCCACACAATAACCAAGCTCATTGAGGTATCTCGGGAGTTCAAGATGCCGCTCTGTCTAACGTTCATTGATTTAAAGAAGGCCTTTGATTCTGTTGAGACGGAAGCGGTCATGGAAGCCCTAGTCAATCAGGGCGTACAAACTCAATACATCAGGATCCTTCGTGAGCTCTATTGCGGATTCACTACCAAGATCTCACCATTCTACAAAGAAGTAATCATCCATATCAAGAGAGGGGTTCGGCAGGGTGATACCATTTCACCAAAACTCTTCAGTGCCACCCTCGAGAACATCATGCGACGACTAGAATGGGAAAACATGGATAGATGGTCGGCAACTACACCACCTCCGCTTTGCTGATGACATCGTTCTAATAACACCAAACATCAGCCAAGCGGCACAAATGCTTGCGGACTTTGACCGTGAGTGTGGAAAGGTTGGACTACAGCTGAATCTTACGAAGACAATGTTTATGAGAAACAGCCTTGTTCCTGACGCTCCATTCGCTCTCAACGGAACCACCATCTCCGAATGCAACAGTTATATATACTTAGGTCGAGAAATCAACATGATGAATGACCTGGCACCTGAGTTACGCAGGAGGAAGAGAGCGGCTTGGAATGCCTTCAAGAGCATTGAAGAAATAACTAAAAGGACAAAGAACCTCCAACTACGAGCACATCTCTTTGATTCCACTATTCTTCCTGCATTAACATATGCCTCAGAGACCTGGACCCTACGAAAACAGGATGAGAACACTATTCGGGTCTCTCAAAGAGGAATTGAAAGAACTATGCTTGGAATATCACGATTCACTCAAATGAGAGATAGAATCCGGAGTTCTGATCTTCGTCAACGCTCAAGAATCAGAGACGCTGTCTCATTTGCCAAGACATCAAAAATCAGATGGGCTGGACATGTAATGAGGTTTACAGACAACCGCTGGACTAGAGCCATTACTGATTGGATTCCACGAGACATCAAAAGATCACGTGGACGCCCACCTATAATATGGTCAGACTTCTTCGTCAAGACCCTAAATGATCGGTTTGAGGCTCTACATGTTCCTAAAACGAACAGATACCATTGGGCTACGCTAGCACGCAACCAGGATGAATGGAGACGTTACTGGCACCCGCTCGAATAAATCGATGAATAACGGGGATTAAGTGATTAAGTGATTAAGTGATTAAGTGAAGTGTCGAAAACAAAACAATGTAACAACAATATTTTTTTGTTACACATTAAGCATGTGTCTTCCTGGAGACTGTTTTTGCTTTAAAATATTTCTAAAGTATATTTCTTAGTAACTTTCCAGTTACTAAGTAACTGAAAGTAAACTAACACATCCCTTAGTAAAAGAGGGAAGTCTAGTAATTTCATAATAAAGGAATTTTATAAGATACTCTCCTCTCCCCACTTTTGGAGAGCCCAGCAAGCTACTGAGAGTGTCTTGCCCACATGGCAAAGCCTGGCAAGCTACCTATAACGTATTCGATTTGCCAAACACAGTAACAAGTCTCACAATGGAGACCATTACTGGGCCCGCTTGAGCAAATCGATGAATAACGGGAGGACAGTGACAGTGACTCAAAATATTATACTTTCTTTTTGAGGAGTATATCATATTTGAAGTGTTACATGGAAATAAATCTTGCTGTTATATACAGCATATTGGAGTTGGCAGTGCCTTGAACCAGAGCAGCCAGTATCAGGAGGAAGGATGAATAGTCAGGAGAGTAGTGTGCCAAGGGTGGGAGCAATGCTCACTGTTCTGTGTAAGGGAAGATGTAAAACCAAGTCTGACCCAACGGGAATACAATTCAGGTAGCAAGTGATCCAACTTTTCTAATGGTGGTTCTGGAAGGCAAGATACCAAAGAAACCAGTCAAGTTGAAAGAAAACACCAGAATGGAAATTAATCACAATGGCCCTTAGGATTTTATGGGACATCAAGAATTAACTCGAGAAAGTATGGGGGTTCTGTTTCTAGGGTAAAGCATCATTGTGAGTTGTTTTAAAGAAAGAGGGTGCCTTGATGTCATCAGAAGACATGCAGAGACTTAACACCAGATGCTGAAATCTGGAAACTATGCCACTTTTCCTCTTATTCATCTCATATTAGAAAATGAAATAAAGATACTGTGGTATCTTTATTAGAAAATGAAATAAAGATACTGTGGTATCTTTATTAGAAATCATGCATAATCTCTACCTTTCCTCTGCTTCCTGAAGCATCTTTAGTCTTCTTGTCTCAAACCTTATTTTTTATTTCTACAAAGCAAACAACACTTACTTTATTCTGCCTTGTACTTGTCTCTTGTGGAGCATGTCCTATGTTCCAGAGTACAATGAAGGTATTAAATAGCTAGCGAGTAAATAATTTAGAATTGTTAAAAGACATATTGATGTTGTGGGAAAAAAAGAAGCCAAACAAAAACATATTGTTGTGATCACAAAGCATTTTCCTTCAATTTTTTGTTTTTCTCTTTCAGATTTTACTAGATGTTGCCAGGACTCTGGATTGCTTATGGTGGTAAAATGCCGGAAAGAAAATTCTGCACTGAAAGACTGTCTAACTTCTTAGTAAGTAGTCACCTCGGTGTTTTGCATCCGTGTATGGGTCTTTAACTTGTGTGTATCAGCAGGTCAGGGGCCAGAGATATAGTACAGCAGGTAAGGAAATTGCTTTTCTTGTGGCTGACCCATGTTCAATCCCTGGTACTCCGTATGGCTCGCTGAGCATTACCAGGAGTCCTAGGAGTAAGCCTTCAGCACTGCCAGGTGTGGCCCAAAAATCCAAAGGGGGGGGGGGGGGGGAAGAAACCAAGAGGTCAGCAAAAATATATATTATTTTTCATATTATTTAGCAGCTCCCTTTTTATGAACAGATTGATCTAGGGAATATAAGTGAGTTTATAATTCCCTTGTAATGAAAGGTACCACGTTAGATAATATATAAAATCTTTACCAGATTTGTAATTTTTTTTTTAAAGTGATGTAATTTAACTCTTGGGTATAAGTCCAGTGAACGAAAAAGGTAAATTTAGATTCTTTTGCCAGTCCAGATTAATAAAAAGGTAAAAGGTAAAGGCCCTCCCGTTGATCGTCGATTTGCTCGAGCGGGCCCAGTAACGTCTCCATTGGAGACTTTGTTGTTACTGTGTCTGGCATATCGAATACTCTCGGTAGCTTGCCGGGCTCTCCGAGAGGGGCGGAGGAATCGAACTCGGGTCGGCCATGTTGGCCGCTTGTAAGGCGAACGCCCTACCCGCTGTGCTATCGCTCCAGCCCAGATTAATAAAATAATTCAAAATGTTGTGTTCATTGATATTTCATTGTATATTCACAAATCTTATTTTTTGGGAGAAGGGGGAGACACCATGGTTATACCTGTTGTGTTTAGGAGACAAATATGTTACCAGGGATAAAGCCTGGTACATTCAGGGCCATGCAAGGCTTGTGCTCTATCATTTGGGCCACAGTCCCAGTCCTGATTCTTTCATTTTTAAGTTTTAAAGTAAAAGTATGCACTATCACTATCACTCTCACCCCGTTGTTCTTCAGTTCGCTCAAGCGGGCCCAGTAACGTCTCCATTCATCCCCGTCACGTGCAAGTATGGCCTGATGACATATTGGGGGCTCCTTCAGGGTCAGGGGAATGAGGACCATTCATTATTACTGTTTTTGACATATCGAGTACGCCACGGGTAGCTTGTCAGGCTCTGCCGTGTGGGCGGGATACTCTTGGTAGCTTGCCGGGCTCTCTGAGATGGATGGAGGCTTTTGGGGCAGCCTCTAATCACCTTTACAGGTGTTTCTAGTCAGGCATATAGGTGGGTATGATACTCTCAGTAGCCTTCCGGGTTCTCTGAGAGTGAGAACTAGAGAATAAGAGGTCACATGGCCGCGAATGCTTGGTTTTATAGTCTCTGGATAGCCGTTGATGGGGTTACTGGAAGGTGGGGGAGCTGGGTGGAAGAGGCCCAGACCCTAACCGAGCAGGGTTGGAGATCTCAGCCCCAGGTCCCACACACCTGGGTTCCTCTGCCAGTTCCTAGTCTAAGCATGTGGAGAGTGGTCTCAGCATGGCTTTGGCTGGGTCCCAGAGGTCTTCAGCTGTCAGGGCTCTGTTCAGGGCAGAGAGGGAAACTCAACCCGCCCTCCTCCAAGGGGCCTCGGTGAGGACAGCCAG
This sequence comes from Sorex fumeus, assembly GCF_029834395.1. NCBI lineage: Eukaryota > Metazoa > Chordata > Mammalia > Eulipotyphla > Soricidae > Sorex > Sorex fumeus. Next base: position 31,244,372 of record NW_026606129.1, read on the forward strand.
GCGCAGGGGCAGTATGCAAAGGCTGTAAATGTTTTCCTTTTTTAATCCCATATTTAATTACATATTATTGATAAAAAGTACTGTGGAATACCTTTAGTATAACCTTTCTAAACCGTGAGTCATATGGCCACATGTGTCCCACGGTATTCTGAGGGACAAGTAAAACTGTAAAAGCCAGTGGTGGGGATTGGGGGGCTGGGGAGGGTGTCAGCAGGCTGTGGAACAAACTGTGGTGGTGGAACAGGAGGGCCTCAGAAGGAAACAAGGTTTGAAGAAGGCCATGGTCAGAAAAAGGTTGAGAAGCACTGCTGCTTCAGTATGTTTTGTTAATTGGTAGCTGTGAGATGTGAGTTTTGTCAAATCCTTATTTTCTTCTATAGTCTGTTTCCCTAGCCCCATATTGAAGCATATATCAATATGATTTGATTAGAGAACTAAATTTTAAAAGTGGTTGGAATAGTAATAAGAAATAATTGTTTTTATATGTCTGCCAAGGGAACAGGTTGGGGAGTAGGAAGGAACCTTGGGACATTGTTGGAGCGAAAGGGGATATTGATGGTGTGATTGTTCTTGGAACATTGTGTGTCTGATACAACTCTGTTGGAACAACTTTGTAAATCACACTGCCTTAATAAAAATTGAAAGAAAAAAGTGATGACCTGAATCTCATCTTTTTTAAAAAAAAATATAATGTACACCTAAATTTATAGAGTTTGGGTTATCCTTGGGGAGATAGTTCAAAGGACTTAAGAGCCTTATGTTGCCTGTAGAAGGCCCTGATTCCTCATGTACAGTACCTGGAGTGGTGCCTGTGCACCACTGGGTGTGGCATCAGGACAAAAACAAGCAAAAATTGAAGACCTTCTTTAGAATGCTGAAGATATAGTGTTTAACCATAGAGAGGTTAAGAGTTTATCCTATGACTTCTTCCTGTTCTTTTCCTGAGTTCCTGTTTACTAACCTCTTAAACTCTTTTATGTCTTAACTTGTTAAATTCAGTCTTAGTTATTATCTCTCCTTTGAGCACTAGAGGCAGGATGAACCCAGAGAGGGCAGCTTGGACTCAGCTTCTGGACACATCAAAACTTAACTAAACAGGGCTGGAGCAATAGCATAGCGGGTAGGGCGTTTACCTTGCATGTGGCTGACCCAGGTTCGATTCCCAGCATCCCATTTGGTCCCCTGAGCACCGCCAGGGGTAATTCCTGAGTGCAGAGTCAGGAGTAACCTCTGTGCATTGCCAGATGTGATCCAAAAAGCACAAACAACAACAACAACAACAACAAAAACCAAAAAAACAAAACAACCATGTGTCCGTAGGTGGATTCCTCACTAGAAGCAATTTCATTAGTAAATCATTTTCCCACATAGTAAGTACAAAATAATGCCTGGCCCCATAGGAAGTACACTGTTAGCTATTTTTTTTTTTGAAAAAATATGTTAGGTGGTGGGAAAGACATCTGATTATCTTTCCATAAACTAGTAGGAAGAGAAAACAGGTTCTATCTTGGTGGGGAATAACTGGTATCACTGGGAGATAACACTATCACTGTCATCCTGTTGTTCATCGATTTCCTCCAGCAGGCACCACTAACGACTCCTTCGTCCTAGCCCTGAGATTTAGAAAGTGCCACATTCGAGGCTCTTTCAGGGTCAGGAGAATGAGACCCATCGTTGTTACTGGTTTTTGGCGTATTGAATACGCCATGGGGAGTTTGCCAGACTGCTGTGTGGGCAGGATAATTTTGGTAGCCTGCCAGGTTCTTCAGAGTAAGAACTAGATAATAAGATCTCGCTCAGTCAGGAGCTGGTTGGTGGGTGTAACTCCTATGTACTGGAAGATCTGGGGGATCTGGGTGGAGGAGGCCCAGTCCCAATCCGAGCAGTCTTGGAGATCTACACTCTGAATCCCACAAACCTTGGTTCCTCTGCCGGTTCCTTCATGTGTGAGGCTCGTCCGAACATGTGGAGACTGGTCTTAAGCATGGCTGTGGCTGGAACCAGAGGTCTTCAGCTTACAGGGCTCTGCTCAGGGTGGGTAGGGAAACTCAACCCACCCTCCTCCATCTTGGTGGGGAATAATTGGTAATGGTAGGACTTTATAAAGCTGCTTGTTGTATTTAGAAGAAATAAGCAGTAAGAACAGAATTTCACATTTGTTGAAAGTAAGCAGATCCTTTACAGAAAGATTTTTACTTGACATTAAATCTCAACGTCCTCTGGTAGAGTATATTTTTCATCTTTGCCTAAGAAAGTACTCTTAACGGCTCCTCCCTTGGCATAACTACTCATCATTTCTTTTCTGGTTTATCGTAATTGTTTATTGCACTGTTTGTCTCTATTTTGCTGTATGTTTTAGCCTGCTACATATTGTTAGCTTCATATCTTAGTCTCTAAGATATATAACTGATAAGACGTTCTGTTAATAGTATCCATCACCCTCAGGATAGATGGTTTTCATAGGGCTCATCCTGGTTTTGTCCTTCCCCTTCTCAGTTAGTTTAGGTCTGTATCATAAATGTGTAATTTTTCTCTGATGGCACTTATCTGCTTGCAGGTCTTTATACATCAGCTTTTCCTCATCTTTGTGCCTTTCCACATGATCCTCTATATGTATTTTTGTTGATCCTTCACAACACAATAGATTCTTCCTTCCGTCACTTCTTCCCTGTGAAACATGGCAATGGACCTTAGTGTTTTTCATAGCACTTTGTATGCTGAATTGTAATGTAGGTTTAATTTGGTTGTCCTGTAACAACTAAGAGCACCTTGAGGATAGGACTGTGCTTCTCAGGACTGGGGCAGTGCTTTTCAAAAAAGAACCATATTTCTTTATTTTCTGTCTTTTGATTTGGTAGCTTAATATTTATAATCAATTTATCTATAACTGAAAATCTCCTTCTAATGATGGATATATGAATATTAGCACTGTAGTACTGTAGCACTGTCTTCCCATTGCTCATCAATTTGCTCAGCAGGCCCAGTAACATCTCCATCATGAGACTTGTTACTGTATTTGGCATATCAAATACATCATGGGTAGCTTTATATGAATATTATTAAAACTAATACTAAATACTATAGGATAATTTGCATTGAGATTTTAATTTCCTTTTTATGTAGCTATAAAGATCCAGCATTTTATGAAGAATGCAAAATGGAATACCTGAAAGAGAGGGAAGAGTTTAGAAGAACTGGAGTTCCTACCAAGAAAAGGCTACAGAAGCTTCCAACAAGCATGTAGGCAAATAGTAAAATAATACACAGAACTCTAATGCTGGTGGAAATCACAGTCACTGGAAAGGATGGACTCATGGATGGGTGTTTACCTTTACCACTTTATCCTAAATTATGAAAATACTAATTTTTATTTGAAATAAAGTTAATTGTAAAGTTTTATTATTAAATGGGATGGGGTAAACTATAAAATGATATAAAATTATCTAATTACATATTTTTCATAAAATTGTCTACAACTGTAATTTTATAGTAGTGGTTATTTTTTGGGGGGATATGAGGGAGCTTTGGGCCATATGTGGTAATGCTTCGGGGATCTTCCTGGCTTTGTGCTCAGGAGTGATCCCTAACAGTGTGAGGTGAGAACTTTGTGGTGCTGGGGTTTCCAGTTGGGACCAGTATGATGCAAGGCAGTTAACTTAAATCTCTAGTCCAGCAATACTGATTTTTAAGGTCTTCTTCCATTACTTTCTTCCAGCATATGGACTAATGGTTTATCACGAGGGCCAGGAAAGCAGAATGGGAAACCTTCAAAGGTATTAATAGTAATTAGTTATTATAGCAGAATGTCCATGAATCAAAATCATTCCTTTAGGAAATAAGAATCATTACTGTGAAGATTCAGTAAGTATTGCAGTAGGGTTTGTGGGACAATGCTTCAGACATGTTAACTTTATATAGTTAATGGGTTATATTACTAAGGGCATGTTTAAAATATAGGAAATACTTATAAATTAATTTAGATTTTTGGTGGAATATTTCTTAAAATGTCTTGTTCTTTGACCTATTTATTTGGCTACTGAAAATATTTTGATCATTTTTAAAGTTAGTATAAATTAACATCTGTAACATAGTTTCAGATATCCTATCTCAGTATGATTTGATTCTAGATTGAGTTTTTATATAAGAAGTTGCTGTTTTTGTTTTATGAACTGTTAGTAGCCTCACTGTAACCATTGTGTGTGTTTAAATTACAAGTAGAATTTACTACCTCTACTAGGATAAGACTTCATTCAGTCCTGATTCCATGACATAGATGACTTAAGAACCCAAAGCAAATAAAATCCTGACTAACCAAAGAGATGTTCAAGTCCACACTTTACTGAAGTGAATCAACCAAGGAACTATTTATTGGATCTTTGTTTTGGGGACACATCTGGCAGTGCCTGGGACCATTAGACAGTGCTTGTTGGTCAGGGGACCATATGATGCCAACGACTTCTGCACGCAAAATGCTCCAGCCCTTTGGGCCATCCTCCAGGTTCCCTATTTCACCTTTACTTGAGATCTGGAACAGTCAAATTTTTCCCAGACTGCAGATTATAGATGATTACTAGAGCTGACGAAGTAAAGCAAATAGAGATCTGGAGACCATATAGCAGCAAGGCAAATGGGTCTATATTCCTGTTAAACTTTCAGTATTAGTGCGCTTTAGTTAGAAGCATTTTAATTCTTGTTTTTATAGACTTAAAGGCAAGAGTTACTTTCAGTAGTGACATATTTAATATGTGGATGTTGTAATTTTGATACAAGGGAATATAGGTATTAATTTCCCTACAGTGTTAGACAGAGTAGGTTAGTTTTATGGTTGAAAATGTTTATCCTTCTTTATTATCTTAAAAGCTAAACCGTTCATCGGAACATTCTGGATATCCATGCCTATCCATACTCAAGTCTACTTGACTGGTATAACTACCTCAGATGTGTCTTGCTCATTTGTACCTCTGCTGATACTGTGGTAAGTCACAATTCACACATCTACCCCTTAAAGGTTTACTTTCAAGAAACCTTTTTGGATACTGTTCCCGTGCACTTAACCTTCTTCAGTTCTCTGGAAGTCACAATTTCCCCAGTTCATTTTGATTTTCTAATGTTTTACATTGTTTATGTCCTTGACTCTTATAAATTCCATCTCAGTTTCTTTTCAGAAGAGATGCAAATTTTAGCTAGTAAGAGATAGCAGAAGAACAAGTTGCTTTTCTAATATATGTTGCGTTCTTTTCTGTTGAATTAATGAATTTGCTGAATTATGTTACCTGAGTAGAAATATAGATGAAAGAAATTTTCGAGAAGCCATTTTTAACAAGTTTCAGTTAGCATTAAAAAAGTCACCATATAGTTTGTATGTATAGTCTGTATTCCATATAAATGATAAGCTACAGATGGGCTGTTCTCTTCCTTTTGAATCTTCCCTGTACAAGAAATGATCACGAAGTATACTAAAAATTTCTAGCATGGTAAAGAAATTTGGGTTAACTTTTATGTAATAGTCTTCACACTTCGTTTATTTCACACTGTAAACGGTCAAGAATATACACTGACTTCTAGGTTTTTTGTTTTTTTTTTTGATGGCTAAGCTCATCCTACTATTTAAAAGGAAAGTCTTTCATTCAAAAGAGCTTTGATTAGTAAGAAAAATGTCAGTTATATGAATCAAAAAATCCCCAAAACGTAGTACCTGACTTCAGGACATACAAAGGTAAGGCAAGGACATTGCACATGTACTTAAATTTTAAATAAAAATAATTTATTTTAATTAAACAATTTCTTGATATTATGCAAAACATTAATCAAGCCATTATGCCATATGACTTAACTTTCTTTACAGAGAAAAAATTCCAACCTTAGTTTTAAAAGGCAACCAGTAAGGTACATTAGATTAGATATAATACACAGCCTATGCAGCCACATGAGAAATAGTTTTTGCTGCTTTGTTATTACACAGGTAGTTGCTTCCTTCAGCTAAAGCCTGGAGTCTTGTATTTGTTTTATGCATATTGGGTTTGTTCTATTACTTGGCAGGAGATTGTACTCCCTTGAGTCAGCTGTGTTCATTGGTCAGAATAAATTCCAGTATCTGACACCAATTCCATTAATCAGAGACAAGCTTGAATAAGTGAGTAAGATAATAGAAAGACAAAAATATCTGGTGAACAGTGAACATTATGTATGTATGCTATTCAGTTAATATAGAAGAGATCTGAGATACTCTTCAGTTCAATATATTTGAAACTGTCTATCAAAAGGGATAAAGGCCTCCTACAAACAACTATCTTAGGCAAAAGATGTATGAGTCAAGTAATATATTAATAATATTCTTAATATTACCACCCTGAAAGAATATGAATACTTTCCATGTGACATCATTCTTATTATTTCCTCACTTGTTTATAAATAGGCCACTGAAATCAATGAGCTAGGGACAAGTCATGATTGTATTATATCAATACAGCATAGCATTTTATTTGGTTTCTAGAACTAAAGTCCTCACTTAACTAATTATTGTCACTGTCCTCCCGTTGTTCATCGATTTGCTCGAGCGGGCCCAGTAACACCTTCATTGTGAGACTTCTTGTTACTGTCTTTGGCATATCGAATACGTCACAGGGAGCTTGCAAGGCTTTGCCCTGCGGGCAAGATATTCTTGGTAGCTTGCCGGGCTCTCCAAGAGGGGCAGAGGAATCGAACCCAGCTCGGCCGGGCTGGCTGCAAGCAAGGCAAATGCCCTACTGCTGTGCTATCACTCCAGCCCCCTTAACTAATTAAAAATAACTTTTTCAATGAGTATGTTACATTTCAAGATGAAGTTAACAGTTACAAGCTGCTGCAAAACCTTTGAAGAAATTTATATAATTATACATATTTTTAGATTTTTATTAAGGACCACTGAAGGAATAGAAGAGACTGACCTCTGACTTCTGTGATTCTCTTTCTACTTTAATTGGGTGACTTATAGAATTCTAATAGTTTATTCATACTTCACAGTTTTAAACTGTGCATCATGTTTTTCAATTAGGATCTGAAGGATGACTGGCACAATTTTTTTTTTAGTGACCAGATTATTTCAGATTTTAAGTTTCAAATTGAAATTCCAAATTAGTAATTTAATGCTGCCAATCAGCCTTGTGAATTTAGAAAAAACAAATAAGCCTTAGGAGTGCTCACCTAGCTTAGTTAGTAGAGCATGAGACTCAGTTAAACCTTAGGTTCCAGAGAGATAGTATGGGTGATAGGCTGCTTGCCTTACAAGCAGCCAACTCGGGCTCCACCCTGCCCCACTCCAGATCCTATATGGTTCCCTGAGCCTAAGTGCAGTGCCAGGAGTAAACCCTGAACGTTGCCGGGTGTGCGCCCCCACCCTTGTCCAATTAAACCTTTAAACACAGTAACACCGAGTAACAATCATTTTTCTTATCTTTATGCATTATTGTAAATTCAACAAAAATAAAATCTATTCACATTTTCTCCTTTATGCAACTTGCAAATTTTTCTGATATTAATGACTTTATTTTCAAAAGCAAAAACCATATTTGAAAACTTCAAATCTCATTTTTTTGAGGCAAAAATTTATATTATCAAAGGTAGAACTGTCCTTTTGAAACACCATTAGTTTACTAACATATTAATAACATATTTTTGATGATTAGCCACAATATAGAGCTGGATGGCAATCTTTCATACTGGTAATCAACTACATAATATGGTATAGCATGTGCAAATGTATGTGCTGAAGAACTCTACAAAATTTAATCAAAACCCACTTTCGGTTTGTTAAATAATTTCTTGAGATCCTCTCTGCATCCTCGTGACCAAATAGGATCTCTTCAGAATTAATTTTTATAAACACAGTTTTGATTATGCTGATCCACGTAGTGAACTGGTGGCAGGGTGGGTAAAGGCAAAGTCTTGTTTTTAGTTTCCCCAAATGCCGTCTCACTTGATTTAGGTGGGCTTGGAAATACCCAAGAATTGTCTTCCAGCGAATTTCGGCCCAAAGAGTTGTGTTCCTGAAAGTCTGTACCATCATGAGTAACAGATCGCTCATTATCCGTCCATGATTGGAGAACTGCTTTCTCTGATAAAACCTTCATATCTCCTGGTACAGGGGAAGATGTACTATGACAAAGAGTTTTCCCATTTGGGGAGAGAGGGGAATGTCTTTTGTATGTTGCAGTAAAATTTGCCAGGTGCAGTTTTGTGCTGTCTTTCCCAAGGTCTTCCATGCATCCTGGAGTATAGGCTACAAAGAAAGCAAAAGCTAAAAATCAGTTGTCATGGCTTTTGTGATTACAAAATATGTAAGACTTTACTTAATTTGGTTGCATTCTGGAACTGAAAATAGAAGTTTACATTTTCTTTTTTTTTTCCCTTTAGAAGTTTACATTTTCAAGGGGCATTGCATGTTACAGAGCATGATAGATGATCTGAATTTAATTTTACCTTACTGATGATGTGACTTTAGGTAACTCATTTTAATATTTTATCTGTCATTTCTCTCATATGCAAAATAGACATTAAAATCTTATCTTGTAATTTGTTAATGTGGCTAAATAAGGCTGACCTACTGTGTCTGCAAAAAGTAAATTAGTTTCTTAGTATGTACAGAATATTTTGCTATTTGTTTTTTTTCCCCCCCAAGATTATGAAGAATATTTTCAAAGAGTTTTTGTGAATTTGAGCCCTAAATGAAGTTTCAACATACAATCAGTAGGCTTTGGTGGATAAAACAACTTAAATAAAAAAACCATAAAAAAATTTTGACACATGTAATGGGAGATGTAAGTTCTCATATAATATGTCAACTAAGGTAACGTTTACGTGGTTTAAAGCACCAAAGATATCATTCACCAGCTAAGAAGCTCCAAAACAAGCCATTTCCAAATACTATGACAGAACATTTCTCCTTTTACTCTCTGAAGCTACAAAAAACAACACTTACTTCAAGTTACTGTGAGTTATCTTTTTCAGGTTAAGACTTATTTCTAGCTCCAACTAATAAGAAAATTTGAATACAAAATGAGCCATACAATTAAGTACTGTATTGTTTTGACTGATTCACAAGTCATACTAGAAATGAAAGGAATCATGAGTGTAACTTTTCAATATGCAACATCCCCCACTAATAAACACTCAGGGGGAAATTTATTCATTGTAATACTCTTGCTCCCTCTTGAGGAACAATCTGAAGTGCAAATCACAATTCCTGTCTTAATACTTATTACTTTAAAATGTTTTAGTGCATTCACATTTTTATTATGCAATGTGTGAGAAATATAACTATTACTATGTAACAAAAGGTACAAAATGCACTGTTGGTACTCCTTTCTCAGGTATAAAAACACTTTAGCAACGTAATCACTATTAATAAAATTCAATCAAGGATATATACGAAAGGTAGGCAATGAAAAATTTTTGTTTAGTTTGACAAAAAAAGGAGTTATCAAGTTATTCTTCAAAGAATAAAGTTAAGGTCACAAAAATTGCACTGTAGCACTGTCACTGTCCTCCCGTTGTTCATCGATTTGCTCGAGCGGGCCCAGTAACGTCTCCATTGTGAGACTTGTTGTTACTGTGTTTGGCATATCAAATCTGTCACGGGGAGCTTGCCAGGCTTTGCCATGAGGGCGAAATACTCTCAGTAGCTTGCCAGGCTCTCTGAGAGGAGCGGAGGAATCTAACCTGGCTCGGCTGGGCTGGCCGCTAACATTAGATAAAATTGAAAATAAAGTTTTGCTTTTGACGGCAAACTAAAAAAGTTAGGTCTTTATTGTATTTTGTAGGATTGCAATAACTTCTAGTTGTCTTGTTTTATATATATATTTACATATAAAGTACTTCTGGTAAAATGTCAACTTAGAGCAAACTTAACACCTCAGCCGTATACACATAAGCAACACCTGGTGAGAATAAAAAGCCACAAGGGGAAAAGAATACAGTACTGGAAAAAAAACACTATCGCTAACACCTTTATGTGTGAAGGTGATCAGTCTGAGACTACTAAAGCCAAAGTAGAGAATGGGTAAGCTGTGAACATACTCTCAATAACTTTGGCTTAGCAAACTTAATTGATGTGATTGTTTTGTTTTTTATTTTGTTTTGTTTTGTTTTTGCTTTTTGGGTCATACCCGGCGATACACGGGGTTTACTTCTTGCTCTGCACTCAAAAATTACTGCTGCAGTGCTCAGGGAACCATATGACATGCTGGGAATCGAACCCGGGTCGGCCGCGTGCAAGGCAAACGCCCTACCCGCTGTGCTATAGCTCCAGCCCTGATGTGACTGTTAAGATGAAATACCTAGTTGATCTTTGAGCAGTTCTAGTAAACAATTACTTGCCTTTTTTAATTGCAGTTGGAATTTTCAGTTTTCTTAATAGTTCAGTTTGTACTTGAGTCACCAGATGTAAATTGGACATCTCTTTCTTCATTTCCCAGTATGCATGTTGCATATTATCACTGAAATACAGGTTTTATTTTTTTTAACTTAAAGATCATTATTCTTATGAACAGAAGACACTAACATTAAAATAAAAATAATGCATATCTGCATTTATTTTTGAATCAGGTTTTAATATAAGCAAGTAAAATGAAACTTTCTCATTAAGTATTGAAAGACTATTAAGGGATTATTATAACAAGTGGAAACAATTGTTAACAATAAAATTCTAGTAGCTATAACAAGCAGAAGGGGATTGCAAAATTTTTTAACCAGCGAGTTTCTTCCCATTCAGAATTGAGCTTTTTATATAGCCTCTAATCTGCAGTAGTGTGTATTAATATATTCGGTAGTATGAAATAAGTTCATTTGCAAGTTTAAAGAGGCATAATGTATAGATTTTAAGTTTGTATTTATCTTATAATTGATCTGATGTTGTAAGTTGAAATGCTATGTCAAAAATTTTTCGATGTACACCTATCTCACATTAAAATAAAATATAGGTTTCATATACTCAATTCTTTATGTTTGACTGGGCTGTCTCATATTGTTGGTTCTAAACCAATGTGACATGACAGCATAAGACATCAAGAGTCAAATGATTTCCTGGTAAAGGAAAAGATAATTCAGAAAAATAATTATAGAAAATATAAAAAGAAGAACCAACTCAAAGGTATTTTAATTGTCTAAACCATTTGATAATGGAATCATTATTGATAGCTACATTTTAAAGTTTAAGCTTCCCTTAAACATTCCCACCTGGCTATTTATGATGGGGGGGGGGGTCTTAATTCTCAAAAATATATGGAAATATCCAAGATGTATTTTTACTTTGCTACACACACACAATGAAACTTAAATTCAACTGGGTCTCCTAATGTTTAGCAACCATTCTCCCTTCTTAGGACAACACTAAGAATGAAATCATGAGAAAAAGTGCTACGTGTCTTAATTTTTGTCTGTAGCACTGTCCTCCCGTTGTTTATCGATTTGCTCAACTGGGCCAGTAATGCCTCCATTGTGAGACTTCTTGTTACTGTGTATGGCATATTGAATATATCACGGGTAGCTTGTCAGGCTTTGCTGTGCGGGCGACATACTCTTGGTAGCTTGCTGGGCTCTCCGAGAGGGGCGGAGGAATCGAACCTGGCTAGGCCAGGCCGGTCGCAGGCAAGGCAAACGCCCTACGGCTGTGCTATCGCTCCAGCCCCATTTTTTTTTTTATCTATCCATAAATAGTTCCAAGGAATATCATTCTTAATATCTTTAGTTATTATCTTAATCAAATTAAAAATATTCTGATTTATGTACGCCATTACTGTTTTTAAAGGAGGACTTAATTCTTTTAGTAAGTGTAGCAGAATTACATTTTATTGATTTTCAAAATGATCTACTTGTGTTAAATCTGTTGTAACTAGAATATTAAAACTCGCAGTGCTTTTTTCATAATTTTGATAGGTATGAAACAATTATTCTTCAAAAATTAGTTAACCCCTCTAGTATCACTGGTAAATAGCTAAGATGTAAGTTACAATAATTGTTTCACATAAGAATCTGTCTTCAGCGTGAAGAGAGTTTGGTGGTTCAGCGTGAAGAGAGTTTGGTTGTTCAATAGCACAATTATGGGCTCTCAGTAAGCTTACTAGTTTTATCAGTTAGCAGTCAATGTAAATATTATACCTGTACTAATTCATTGTCATGATATGGATAATACAGTGAAAAATGGTTTATTATGGGCATAAGACAGTAAAGAAGTATCTGACTTGGAAAAAAGAAAAATGAATACTAAAAGCAATTATTTCAGTATCATAATATTAATCAAATACATCTACCTATTCAAAATGAGCATGTAAAATTACTATGGAGGTGTTAGTGTGGAATTACACATTTCCCAGCTTTTTATTTTTTTTAAATAAAAGCTTTTATATTAGGTTAAACAAAAAACTAAGTCATGGTTTAACATACATCTTTTCTCAGTTTACTTCAATTGAAAGTGGAGATAAAAATCTATAATTATTACTAAGGATAAGTTCTCCCTCTTGTGGATAGCCCAAGTAATAGCAGTATCACCCATATTGCAGTTAAAAGTGCTATGATCTTCAAATATTATTAAAAATTACCATGTTTAAATCATTAGTGCAATTAGGAAAGCTAATCCCGCACATATTAGGAGGGTCCCAATGGAATCCATTCTAAACAGTTTTGAGATTCTAAATCATATATATACACCTGATAAATATGTATGCACATACATAGCTACAAAGAACTTACAAAACTAAATATTACAATCCAGCACTTATTCCAAATGAAAAACATAAAGTTAAACTAACAAAATTTAATTTGCTCGAACGGGCCCAGTAATGTCTCCATCATGAGACTTTGTTACAAGTAGCTTGCCAGGCTTTGCCGTGCGGGCGAGATACTCTCAGTAGCTTGCTGGGCTCTCCTAGAGGGGTGAGGCAAACACCCTACCATTGTGCTATCCTAGGCACTTATTGTCTCCACCGCTTAGGTACAGGATAGGTACAGGATAAAATTACTCTTCTCAGACATAGATATTCAAAACTATCTTTTAATTATCCAGCGACTGATCGCTGTCCTTTTGGGGTTAAGACTATCCACTTATCAACTATATATAAAACAATGCCAACACAACTTTTTAATTCATAGTTTAAACCTTTTTAACTATTTTAAATGAAAGGAAATCTGCTTATGTACATCTTTGAGATGGGGCACATGTTCTGCTTCACAAAATAAAACTAAAAAAGCCCTGTTTTCTTAATTGACATTAAACATTCAAGTTTTATTAATAAAATGAATAGTATTTATACAAGAAAAATCTACTTTGTTTTTATACTACTTGTTTTTTTTTTTCCTTTGGCTTTGTTCTTTTGTTCTGTTTTTGGGTCATCATCAGTGATATTCATAAGTAACTCCCAAGCCATGCTTGGGGGTCATGTGGTGCCCTGCTGGAAACAAGACCTGTCCTGTATGCCCATGTACTCAGCCTGTAAAGCTATCTCGCTCACCTATCACTTGAATGTTTATCCCCAGGAACTTAAAATGAAATTATGATACGGTTTTAAGCCAAGAGCTACAAACGTAGAGCAGCCATACTGAACCCTCTGTTTTACTTCAGATTTGAGTTCACAAAATTTTATGATCACTAGGAAAACAGCATATTGAAAAAATGCTGTTCTACTTCGAGATAAACATTTTAAGAAATTTCAAAATACAAGTTCACTCCACCTAGAGCTGGTTTACAAAATCTATAGCAACAAAACATTATATTGGCAGGAAAATGGCAGAGCTGTTAAGTGATAATGTATACAGTTAATGACATATAAAAGCACTTTTGTGATTAAAATAATCTTGAAAATTACCTAAACATTCAGAGGACACTGTCAAGATGATGATAGTGGGTGCTCCTTGTTTTTATGCAACAAGAGTAACAACAAACAACCAGAAACGGGACATTAAGAGAATCACACAGAACAGTGGTAAACTGAAAGAGCTTCACAACTCAGACGACAATGAGAAGATAAGAGTCTCAATTCAGTGGTAGTGTAATGGAAGGTGGGCTTGAGAGTGACACACAGGGCAACTGTGTGCAAATGCGGGGGATGGGTAAAGATGGCTTGGCAGCCAGTCGAACCACATACAGGCCCTACAGAGGAGAGAGCTCTGGGTATGGTAGAACACAACCCTACCCCAGGTAACATTTTATAATACTTAAGTGCTCCAACTGGCCATCATGAAGAAACTCAATAAAACTCAGAAAAGCAATTCAATGAACAACTGAATAAAACTAAGAGATTAACAGCTTTAAATAAAAGATGAGATTTCAGATGTACCAAAACTCAACAAAGCTACAGAAAGCTATGGAACTAGATCGAAAATATGAAAAGTTAATCACTGAGTTCAATGACTAGAACCCAGAAATATACAAAAATCCACTGCATGTCTACATGCATATGACAAGAAATAAAACAAATCATACTCAAATGGATTAAAAATCTTTAAATGAATTTACCCAACATGTGGGAAATCTGTGCGCTGAAAATTATAAGATACTGTTAAATGGAAGACACAAAGATATGGAAAGGTATTTCGTGTTCATGAATTAGAATGGTTAATATCATTAATATAGTTATATAAGAATTACATAAAACCAATGGAATTTCTCTCAAAATTTCAATGGAAAACAATTAAAAAAAAAACAGCCTAAGAGAAATGGTTCAGCATGTAGGGCACATCCCTTGCACAAAGCCAGTTTTGATCCCTGGTAGTCCACATGGTCCACAGAGCATCACAAGGAGCAGAGCCAGAAGGAAGCGCTGAGCACCACTGGGCTTACTGCAAGTACCCCAAAAAGAAAAACAAAAAACCCACAACCCCAGAAAATTTATTCAGAACTATAAAAAAGTCCAAGTAACACAAATCCTGGGGATGGGGAACAACATATATCACACCAACTGTTGTCTAAGCCTATTATAGTACAGTGCTTAATAATCAAATCAGCATGATCAGAGATCATGAATAGAAATGAGAGAATAGAAAAAGTCCTACACATAGACAACTTATGAAAAAGGAGTCAAAAATATTTGATCATAGAAATCATCAGTAAATGGTGTGGGGGAAAAGTGGAAAGCAACACACATACAAAAGAATGAAACTAAATAAAAATATTTCTTAAGTTTAATAGTTTAGTCTAAGGTATTAACATTAATTTCAGTCTTATTACTAAGGAATAGTTAAGTGTTTTCAACAAATCTACTGTAATCAGGGATTATTTCCAACTGTCCACAGAATATGTACTTGTTTTTAAAAGTTCAATCCTAATAGAAATCTAGTAATTAGTAATATAATCTGGCCTGAGGGAAAAAATTAGTTTTGGATTCTAAAGAATGTTCATACCTTGTAATGCTTAATCTTTGAAGATCTCTGCTCTGTAGATTTTCTTCCTGAGATAAATCCTGTCAGTTATTTAAAAAAGAAAAGTTGAAAATATTGTATTTTATTCTAGCACTTTATGAGATATTTCCAGTTTTACAGAGCACATCTAAGGCTAAACAGCATAAAATCAGATTTAATTTTAATAAAATGTCGCCAGTGCATTCCAGGTATTTTTAAGTCACTTCCAATTACTTTAAAAATGTGTGCTCAAAAGAAAACAATCTAAATATACAAAAAAATGAAAATACTTGTTAAATTACTTTTCCTACATAGGGTAAAGGTGAATACCATAAAGAAAGGAAATTTACTCAGTTTCGATTTTTTGGGGGGTAGGGTATTTTGGGGTCTCACCTGGTGACGCTCAGGGATTACTCCTGGCTCTGCACTCAGGACCATATGGGATGCCAGGGATCGAACCCAGTCTACTGCATGCAGGGCAAAAACGTCCTATCTGTTGTACTATCACTATTTAAAAAGTTGGAGCTGCAGCAGCAATATTACAGTGGATAGGGTGCTTGCCTCACACATAGCTGTGGCCAGCCTGAGTTATTCCCAGCACCCTATATGGTCCCCTGAGCATGACCAGGAGTGATCCCTGAGCACTACCAGGTAGTGAAAAGTACCAAAAATTTAACTGGTTATTGTTTGAATATAATAATCGGATAAAGATTTTATGAAGTCCTTATAAAGGTATATTAAAAAGTTCATTACATTTTAATAGCTTAGATAATAGATATGACAACATAAGACACTTAAATGTGGACTTAGAATGTCTGACAATTCTAGTATATTTGCAGTGCATTTTCTCAAGAATCTCTTAACATGAAAAAGAATATTCATTTCACAGTATTATTACAAATTCTATTGACAGAAGTGACCAGTGAAAACAAAAAAACCCTCAAATTTTACAATTTCTTACTATGTAATTAAAATATGCTCTTTTTCTTTTCGATGGGGTATGCTTTGGGTTGTACCCAGCTTTTCATACACAGCTGTGACCAAGGCTTACTCTTGGCTGTGCTCCAGGATCATTTCTGGCAGTGTCAGAGATCATATTCTGGCATTGAACCTGGGAAAGCAATGTGCAAGGCAAGTTCCTTACTTGCTATACTATCTCTCCTTCCAAACCTTAAATTATATTTTATGTTTTGGGATGTTTTGTTTTGTTTTGTTTTATGAGCCATGTCCTGAGATGCTCAGGGGCTACTCCTGATAGTGCTCAGGGGCTGGAGGTGGGAAGGATAGGGCCATAAGGAATGCTGGAGATTAAAATGGGTTGGCCATGTGCAAGGTAAAGGTACTACCGTTATGGCCCTCTTCAATTTTATTTTAAAGTAGAACATTAAAAAGCTGCACCAGAACTTCATGAGTATAAGTAAAATATGAAAAATGTTTGTCATTATAAAATTTAATACACTTCTTGATCTTGGTTCGGAAAATACCAATTAAGATAATTTGTTTTTTTTGAGGGACACAATGCAGCAGTGCTCAGAATTTACTCCTGTCTTTGCTTTCAGAGATTCTTCCGTTACTGTTGAGGGGACCAAACTGAAGTCTGTAGCATGCAAGGCAGGTGTTTGAACCAAGTGCTATACTATCACTTGACCTAAAAAAAGGCCCTCCCGTTGATCATCGATTTGCTAGAGCGGGCCCAGTAACGTCTCCATTGGAGACTTTGTTGTTACTGTGTCTGGCATATTGAGTACGTCATGGGTAGCTTGCCAGGCTCTGCCATGCGGGCGAGATACTCTTGGTAGCTTGCCGGGCTCTCCGAGAGGGGCGGAGGAATCGAACTCGGGTCGGCCATGTTGGCTGCGTGCAAGGCAAACGCCCTACTGCTGTGCTATCGCTCCAGCCCACTTGGCCTAACCAACTGAAATACTTTGTAATAATTAAGTGGCAAGTAAGAAGGCCTATCAAGATTAGAAAGAACTGACCCATGAATCAGTAAAAGTTTGAGTACTGGACACAAGATTTTGGGTATTTCTCTTTCCTGTTCTCTACAATAAATAAGGTCAGTCAACTTTTGGGTTTTTTTTTAATAACACTTTAAATATATACATCACACGTATTTCACATTTATGCACACACATATGTAGTGGAACATTTTGGAAGTCAACTTGTAAAGCCATTTTTAAAGCTATTATATGGAAAAACTGTAAGAATCTTTGAAGTATACACTTTCTCTTTTAATTGTTTTGTTTTTAGGCCACACCTGGTGGTACTCAGGACTTAGTCCTGGCTGTGTATTCAGAGATTACTCCTGGCAGGAGGACAGGGAACTATGTCAAGTGATGGCGATGGAACCCAGGTCAGCCACCTGCAAGGCAAACACCCTATCTGATATATACTATTCATTAATTTGGCCCCTACATTATTTTTTGAAGCCAGTTATATTTAAAAATTTTAATTTGGGGGATGTAAAGGTATTTTTTCAAATTACTGCCTAACAATTCAGAAAGGCTAAAGTAAGTGAGAAATATAAATGTCTCTTAGTATTCCAAGATTTGGTCGGTCTTAGTTGGCCACTAGTTTACCACTGTACAGGTAGTTAAGAATTTGTTTCCCCAAAAGTGCCATATGTTGTGGGAGTTTCACAGAGACCAATGGCTCCAAAATGACTGGGAAACAATAAGAAGTTTCCTTACTACATACTTCAGAACTTTCAGTAAACTCTAACACACTGTGAGTCAGTCTCTTATGGATTAAATTATTAAGTAATTAGGATATCTCCACCAATCCCATTGTACTCATCCAAAGTTTCTTTTTGTTAGTCCCAGAGTCTGTTTTTTGCAAAGGCTGTAAGACTGAGGGATACAGGCCTTAAAGCAGCAGAGTGGAACTGACACTGAACCCCAATGATCACATTAATACCAAACACTAATTATCTAAGTTCATCCAATACCGGGCCAGAGCAATAGTACAGGGAAATATGTGTCATTACTAGAAAAACACAAAGGGCCAGAGGGATAGTACAGCAGGTAGGGCACTTTACCCAGCTGGCACCCCGTATGGTCCTCTGAGCACTGTAAGGAATGATCCCTAAGCACAGAGCCCCTCTAGGAGTGGCCCAAAAATCAAAATAATATGATGTAAACATAAGATACTATTTCATATTTAAGATGTTTTTAAATGTTCAATAGTAAGGCCTTTAGGTCTCTGTAAGTTGTACCCTCAGTAGATGTAAGGAAAATTATTAATGTGAACATAAATAGAGCCCGTTGTTTCATTCCCATGTCCATGGGGAATCTGATCTAAAACCTTTAACCAAGATTTCAAATTACAAATACCCCAAAAATCAAGATTTCAAATTGGAACGCTTGATAAATTGATAGAAGGGATTTTTCCTCTTTCTGGTTTTCTTTGTATTAGTTGTGGGCACTGGGCAGAGGAGGCCCGGGATCGAACCTAGGTTGGCCAATATGCAAAGCAAGTACCCTGTCTATGTCCTATCTCTCTGGCCCCATTCTGAGTATCTCTTAACCCCCACCCCCATGTCCCCGCACTTATCTACAAAATCCAATACTTCTGGTAGTAGAGACTATCCTGTCTGGGGGGAAAAAAAATCTACATTTATTGTACTTTCAGCCTTTCAAGCTTCTTAGTTTCCCAGACCCTTTTATTAGTAAAAGAAATGTCGTTTCCAGAGTTTGCTGAAACCATAAAAGTCTTATTCCTATGATTTATGGCAGATGAATTAAACTAAGAGCAAATCTACTCCTTAGCACCATCTAGTGGAATAGAGTAAGGTTAGAAATGAAAATATGCGTACAAACAATATACATACCTTAGGAACACTGCTTTTCTGGACTGCCCTAGTTGATGTTTTTTTGAACAACAATCACTTTACTAAATTGATTTTGTGCTGGGCACTATTTGTCTAATCTTCATGAAAAGAAAGGTGTTAAATGCTAGGTAAAGGTAAAGGCCCTCCCGCTGATCATCGATTTGCTCGAGCGGGCCCAGTAACGTCTCCATTGGAAACCTTGTTGTTACTGTGTTTGGCATATCGAATACGTCACGGGGAGCTTGCCAGGCTCTGCCGTGCGGGCGAGATACTCTCAGTAGCTTGCCGGGCTCTCCGAGAGGGGCAGAGGAATCGAACTCGGGTCGGCCATGTTGGCTGCATGCAAGGCAAGCGCCCTACCACTGTGCTATCGCTCCAGCCCTGTTAAATGCTAATGTAGCAGAAAACAAGTACAGAAGTTAAATGACTTAATTTTACATTGTTACTCAGTAACAACATAATTATAAGCCAAATTTTTATGATTTCAAGGTAACTGCTTCCTCCCCTCTAGGGGACTAACCATTATATGCAAAAGCTATAGGACTTTTTCAAGTACAAGTACAGTGACTAGTAGAATTCAGAGCTTCAACATAGAGCTTTATTTCAAGGACACTATTTATTATTGCTTTGTTTTAGGTCACACCTAGTGGTGGCTCCAGGGTTTACTCCTGGTTTGGTGCTTGCTCCTGGTGTGGTGCACAGGGCACGATGTGGTTTTAGTGATGGAACCCTGCCTTATCCACTAAGCAATTTTCTTTACCACCACCTCTCTTCCCCCCCGCCCCCCATCAGATGACGGTAAGGGATTACTCCTGGCTCTGCTAGCAGCCCAGGGGACCATGTCAGTGCGCCGGGGGATCAAGCCTTGGTAGGCCAAGTGAAAGACAAGCACCCTACCTGTTGTACTACTGCTCTGGCCACCCCACCAGCCGTTTTTTAGTCTCTTCGGTACATGGCACATAGACTTGTGAGACAGGGTGCTGGAAGCCTTTGAGGGAACTGTGATAAGTGGTTATAGGTTCAAAGCTGTAAATAATCAAATTCAGCTGTCAAGTAGGGGAAAAAAGAAAACCAAACATTTGGAATCTGTTAAGTATAAGTTGAGTAATTTTTGTAGTATTTCCTCCTCCTGAGGTTTAAGGACCAAAGCAAGATCATTCAATTCAGAGGTATTAGTTTGATCAAGGCAGAATCTTTATTGTTAATATGTCTCATTCTTAACCAACGAGCAGTGACATCATTGATAATGACTATATGGGGCAAAAAAAGTATCAGTTCTACGGACACTTGGGACTCATGGACAGAGTCATGATAGAAGCTTGGAAGTGTGGGAAAGATCTTGAGTAGATGTTACAGCTCAATATTTTTGAAAGCTCTGAAGGGTAAAATGGTTGAGAAATAATAATGAACTGCTTCCCATAGCTTAAAATACTTGGGTGCATATAATGTACATAATTTCAAATTGGCTTCAAACTACTAAGCTTTTCAATTTCTTGAAAGAGCTATTTTAAACTTTACATTTGGGGCCAGAGAAACAGCTGTAGATAATGCTTTGCAAGTAGGAGACCAAGTTTACTTGCTGGCACTAAATGGTTCCTGAGCACTGCTAGGTGATGTCCTGCCCAACACAGCTGAGAGTAGGGCCTGAGCAGTTTTTAGCATGCTTCCCCCCTTATCCCACAACAGAACTTTCCATTTGTTCATTATTTTCACATTCCCCTGCTCTCAATTTTTTTTTATGCATGACATTTGAAAACATGTTTCCAAGTTTATCAGAACCCAAAGTAAAGCATTTGTAAATTACCCTTTGGTTTAGAATCCGAAAAAACTTGTGTTTTATTGACTGACTAGGGGAACTACATTTTGACTGGCTGGAAAAAGTTTGTTTTGCCTCCCACATATGATCTTGCCTTGCACATGGCTGATCCCTGACATCCTTTGCCAGCAGTAAACCCTGAACAATGACAGGGTTGGCTCCAAAAATAAAAAAAATAAACAAGAAAAAAGAGAGAGAGAGAGAGAGAGAGAGGGAGAGAGAGAGAGAGAGAGAGAGAGAGAGAGAGAAAGAAAGAAGAAGAGAAGGCTTAAAGAAAAGTTTACTTCTGTGGTATATATAAATCAACCAAATGATTACTTTAAAGTAGAAAAGGTAAAATTTGAGTTCACTTTAAACCTTATAGGAAAAAAACAAAGAAAATTATAAAGGTAAAGGTAAAATCAAGTTAAGTTTTTTAGAGAATGAGAGTAGTCACAATCCATGTTAACTCTACGATTTAATAGTTTGAAAACCTCATATGATACACACAGATACTGAATTAATCAATTTACTAATTGTGCAGTACCGTTTGTTTGGTTTTTTGTAGCTCGATTTTGAGATCGCTACATTCTTTCCTCATCAATTCCAGTTCCTGTTCCAAACCATGGATCCTCAGGTCACAGCTCAACTTTTCTACCTCCCAGTTTGATGAAGGTGGATTTAAATTCCTTATCACTACAAAAATGATGGACATTAAAATAGTTATTTTTGCCCTTCACATAGCAAGTAAAAAAAAAAAGGTTTTAGTGGTAAAGTGTAGATATAAAAACAGATATAAAACATATTTTTGAATACTAGTTTTTAGAAACATATTCCTGGCCTTTTTAAGTCAGTATGGAATGTAAAAAGATGCGACACTAAATCAAGCGTATGCTAAATTATAGACACATCGATTGTTATATAAGGTTCAATTAAGAAAATGCTAAAACACTGAGTCACAGGCTCACTCAAGCTAATCATTCCACTTGGTCCTTTCAGAATATAAAATATGACAGCTAGCAAGCCAAGAACATGAGATCAAAAGAATCATACAAAAAAATATTCTATATAGGAGTGAAATACAAATGGACATGAACTTATACTTGAATTAGTGCTTTTTCTATCTAGAAAAAAAAGTCCTAAACAGTTACCATAACATATTTCATTTCAGGCCCTACGTACCACTCTGGGGCAAAACTGGGTAATCCCCAGTTTTGCAAGGTCCTCACAGAAATTCACCCATCAGCCTTGCATTGAACCTCTGACGTGGTTGGCCAAGAACTGCCCAAAGTAGTTGGTATTCTTTGACACTGCTTGAAAAGTATCGCCAGCTATTGACTCCCACCCTCTAAAAATATCTCAGCCTCTATCAAAAGATCTGTTACTTGCCAACTCTTTAGTTTTTCTCATCAGAATGCATGGTAACTAAATAGCCATGCTCTCCCAGAACAAATTTTTCATCCCAACATCTCATCTCTTAACAGTCTTCAAAAGAAAATGATGACTGTAACTTCATAACACTATGTCTGACAATGGATATAAAGTTCAACTGGAAGTGAAACGCCAGAACACACCAGTCAGCAACAGACTTTGACAAGACAGGGTTCTACTCCTCTTTTCATCTATTTCGTCACAAACTAGTGTTGAATAAAACCGTCAATTTTAATTTTAATCTAAAGAAAAGTTAAAGGAATGGATACAATGTGAAAGTAGAAGAAAAATTAATACAAGCCTAAAGTATGTTAAGATCTTAACACTGCGATACAGAAAATGTATCAAGGATATGACACATGAATGGAAGAGGGAATTAATTCTAATGGAGAATATTTATAACATGTAAGTGGCATACCCTGCTGAGTTTCCACCTCTGTCCTTAGTTGGAGGAGTTCTACTTCTTTAGATTGTAGTTGTTCATTCAATAGTTTCAAAGATTCAGAGTTGTCTTTATTCTGAATTAAGCAGGAAAACGCCAAATTAAATTCAATAAAATCTGCAGGCTAGTATTATATATTATTTTCAAGAATATGTTGAAAAATCTCTTGTAAGACTGAAATAAACTTATTTTCGCACTAATTTCTACTCTTTTCTAACAATATTATTCACTGGCTTTTTAGTTTTTAAACACAATGACAATTTCTACCAAATTGCAGTGTTTCAAAGTAAGTTAGTGGTGTTAGGTGTACCTAAGTCCTAAAGGCCATTACTTATGCTGTATAAAAATAAATTATAAATTTCACTATTAAAATGTGGTTTTAACCTTGACTAAATATTCAAGTTTGTTTCATAAATATAAATACTTCATTTCTAGCCTGAACACTGGAAGAAAATGCGTTTGTAAAATATAGATAACATTCTTTACAAACCAACTTACCATTTTGTCCAATTTGCTCTTTAAATTATCTCTATCAATGCAAACTTCTCGATATGCATGATAGGCCTTATTTACTTGTTCTCGTCCCACAGGACTTGTTTCTTCATCAAATCGAGCTCCTATAAGCTAATGGTATAACATCAGAAGAGAGAGTTTAAGGAAATATTCTACATTAAAAAAACGTGTTCACAGCTTAATCACTAAATTGTAGGGATAAAGCCTGAACTCAATTAAATGAACTCTGCCACACAAGGAAGTTTTATTAATTAAAGAAGCACAAAGGTAAGTCTTTTATGCTTTTTATTCAGTATTTTATACATTGTTTTATAACATATCAATTCATCATACTCAAACAGTACATAATTTGTGTTTTCTAAGCCATTTATATTCATTTCCATTACCAATAAAAATAAAATATTGTTCCCTGACTTATTAAGGATTCAATGTACCAGTTTAATAAGTCTTACATTATTCTAGAATAGTAATTCAAAGGATTGTTAGTCAGAAAATATTTAACTATTAACTATACCAGATTGCATATTTACTGAACTTAGCTCCAAATAAACATAGCTCCAAGCTTCAAGTATTAGCTTTTTTATTCTAGTGTATCAAAATTTAATTACAAAAAATCCATATGAATGCAAATTATTTTTATAAGCGATTTCCTTTTCCTTCCTCCAAATGAAACAAACTTTATCGGCCCCATCATTAAGTTTTTTATAATAAGATGATTTTCTTAACTGCAAATCCATTCTTCCCACAATGAGCAAACCTTGTAAAATATGAATACATTAATTTAAAACTTGAACTAAAAGTTTAGAATTAAAAAAAAAATAGATATGTGAAGACTTCACAAGCCAAGAGATTTGGTGATTCATAAATGATCAGCTACTTTGTTTTATTACTATATTCTCTAACATTTAGGAATGCCAGTTTAAGGAACATGCTTTGCATGTGTTCAACCCTGGTTGAATCCCAGCACCACATGCATCAAGTACTGCCCTGGAGACCCCCAAAAGCACCATTTGGGAGACCAACCCCAGAAGCCATCAAAAAACAAAGCATAACTCTGTTTCCACATGCAAGGACCACAACCAGGTATCTATGTGATGTACAGTCACCAAAACAAGAATAAAAGGAAGAAGAGGAGAGAATTGAAAAAAAAGTCCAGATGAAGAAATTAAACAGAACAATGTCCAAGTAGTTTCTATGACACTTAAATAGTTATGAGGATAAGGTACCAAAAAATGTTAGAAGAAATATCTGAAATATATCTTCTCTAAGTTATGTTCTACATGTATTCATCAAGCCTATGACATGGAAAATAATGTAATAATTACAATCTTATGAGTACTGCTGAGTTATTCTTGGAAATTTATTATAATCTTCTAAGATAAAAAAAATTCTTTGCCATTAAACATAGTTAAAGTTTTACATAATTACCTTTTCTTCCAAAATTCTTATCCTTTTCTTTAAGAAGGAATTTTCTTTCTCTGAATCCTTAAGTCGTTTTTTGATGTCTTCATATGCAGTGACAAGAGCAAAATGGGAAGCAACAGACTCATCCCCTGAATATATTGAGACTGGAGTATCTCTCCTATGGGCTTTTTCATGGTTCAAAATGCAGATATCATCTTCTACCAGTGCATCCATGACAGCTATGTAAAAATAAAAATATACAATGAGTAAATGGCCAGAGATTATGGACTTAAAATAATGTCAATGTTGGAGACATGTTTCATTTAGAGAAAATACAGCACAATAGTAAGCAAGAGCATGGACTCCAAAAACAGACTTCTTACGTTTGAATCTACCCATGACTACACAGTGTCTGTGTGACTCTGGACAAACTGCCTAACCTTTTTGCTTCAGTTTCTTAATTTGTCAGCTATTCAGTATAATACCAACTTCATCACACCCTTTGTTGTTTTGGGAGCATACCCGGCAGCCTCGGAGCTTACTCCTGACTCTGTGCTCAGGGATCACTTGAGGCAACAAACATGGGCACTTGTGGGTCGGCCCCTTGCAAGGCAAGCATGTTGCCTGCTATACTATCTCTCTAGCCATTCTCATAGAATTCTTAAAAATATGAAACAAGTTGACATAATACAATTAAAGTTGTAATATATGATAAATTTTACTAAAAGTTGTTGAAGATCACTGTATTAAAGATAAAATACAATTTAAACTTCACCCAGTATTTCATTCTTATCAACATTTCCATTTTAGTCTTACAGCTTCCCAAATCATACATTTTCAAAAACATTTTTAGTGCATTACATCATATTACAGAAGTTATAATGCATAATCTACAAAATCATTCCAAACCAAATGTTTATTGTATATTAGAACCTAGTTTCTTAAGCTGTGGTTCACAATCCCATACCTGAATGGACAAACAAAAAGTTTTTATTTTAAAACTAAAGGTAAAGGCCCTCCCGTTGATCGTCAATTTGCTCGAGCGGGCCCAGTAACGTCTCCATTGGAGACTTTGTTGTTACTGTGTTTGGCATATCGAATACTATCGGTAGCTTGCCGGGCTCACCGAGAGGGGTGGAGGAATCGAACTCGGGTCGGCCATGTTGGCCGCTTGTAAGGCGAACGCCCTACCGCTGTGCTATCGCTCCCCCGGCTAATTTGTGATTATCAGTAAATTTTTTATTTATATCTATTTTATAATCAGGGTTCACAAAAAATTGTGTAGTTGAGTAGTGAGTGGAACAAGCTTAAGCTCTGCATTAGAAAACAAATGAATTAACATTTGACTATACTATGCCCTAAGTACTATGTATACAGTAAATTTCTAATATTTACATCATTTAAATTCACCCAAACAATTCAATAAGATAGGCATCACTTTATTATGGGGTCACATCTGGAAGACTAAGGGCATACTTCTGGCTCAGGGATCACTTCTTGTGGGCTCAGGGGATTAAATGGGGTGTGAGGGACTGAACCTGTATAGGCAATGTGAAAGGCAAGTACCCTAATCTTTGCACTGTACTATATCTCCCACCTGGTATCATCTAAATTTTATAAGATGGGGTTGGAAGGGAAAGTAATCTGCCAAAGTTAAAAATGGTAATAGAATAGTAGCTCTTGAAAGTGGAGGTTATAGCTGTGTTGAGCATCATTGTGTCTTCAACTCATCACAGTATCGAGGGTGCTTAATAAATATTGGCTAGAGAATGCAAAGCAGACAGACTGGCAATCAAGCACAACACAACCCCAAAACCTAAGTCAGTTACTTCATTAGTTGGTGAGCAATTTGCTTGCACTTCCATTTACTTGGGTTAGATTTGTCATTACTTACCCATGTGAAAGTTATGTTCCAGGAAAACAATGTATAGGAGAAATTGAGGGAGAATTTTTTAAGACTGTATAGGGAGAACAGCATAAGAGGGTTTGCAAGTTCCAAGTAAAAAAATCATTAAAAATATATTGAGCCATAGACCTCGATGAAACACCATGCACAAAAGTCAGATCAAAATGGATTAAAGATCTCAACATTAGGCCAAAATCCGTAAGATACATTGAAGACAAGGTTGGCAAAACCCTCCACGATATTGAGGCTAATGGTATCTTAAAAGACTGACCAACCGAGTGGAAATAGAGATAAACAAATGGGACTATCTCAAAATTAAGATGCTTCTGCACCTCAAAAGACACAGTAACCAGAATACAAAGACAGTCTACAGAATGGGAAAGGATATTTACCTAATACCCATCTGATAAAGAGTTGATAGCAAGCACAAAGCACTGGTTGAACTCTACAAGAAGAAAATATCTAACCCCATCAAAAAATGGGGTGATGAACAGAAACTTTCCCAAAGAAGAAATCCGAATGGCTAAAAGGCACATGAGAAAATGTTCTACATCAATCACTAATCATCAGGGAGATGCAGATCAAAACAACAATGAGATCTCATCTCACACCACAGAGACTGGCCCACATCCCAAAGAACAAAAGCAACTGGTGCTGGTGCGGATGTGGCGAGAAAGGGACTCTCCTTCACTGCTGGTGGGAATGCTGACTGGTTCAGCCCTTTTGGAAAACAGTATGGACTATTCTCAAAAAAATTAGAAATTGAGCTCCCATTTGACCCAGCAATACCACTACTGGGAATATATCCCGGCGAGACAAAAAAGTACAGTCGAAATGACACCTGCACTTCTATGTTCATTGCTGCACTATTCACAATAGTCAAAATCTGGAAAAAACCTGAGTGCCTGACAACAGATTATTGGTTAAAGAAACTTTGGTACATCTACACAATGGAGTACTATGCAGCTGTTAGAAAAGATGAAGTCATGAAATTTACATACAAGTGGTACTACATGGAAAGTATCATGCTAGGCGAAATGAGCCAGAAAGAGAGGGACAGACATAGAAAAGTTGCATTCATCAGGGAAATATAAAGTAACAAATTGGGAGACTAACTCCCAAGAATAGCAGAGATAAGTACCAGGAGGTTCACTTCATAGCTTGGAGGCCAGCCGCACATACTGAGGGAGAAGGCAGCTCAGATAGAGAGGGGAGCACTAAGTAAAGGGTGTTGGCAGAACCCTCCCAGGATGAGAAATGCATGCTGAAAATAGACTATAGACCATACATGACAGCCATTCAATGCCTCTTTTGCAAACCACGGCACCCAAAAGGAGAGAGAACAAAAGGGAAAGAAGCTGAGAGCATTGGAGGTGGGGAATGGGCACCCGGGGAGGGATGGGTACCCAATAATTGTATAACTGAAACCCAAGCACAAAAATTTGTAAGTCTACAACTGGACCTCATGGTGTTTCACTAATAAAAATTTAAAAAAATAATATATATATATATATAGAGAGAGAGAGCGAGAGCGAGCGCACCAGAAAAGAGTACAGAAGTTAAGGTGCTTGCCTTGTTGCAGCTGACCCTAGTTCCATACTTGGAACAGCATAAAGATCCCAGGATGGAGCACCCAACCCCCCCACAACCAAAATAGGCTCTTAAAACACTACAAATAGCATCCCAGAGACTATCAGTGGAATTTCATGTATAATAAATTAGTAATTAATAACTACTGACTTTATAAGAATGCTTATCAGATGGACAGAATTTTTTCAAGTGGAATCATTACCTACATATACTGAAAAACAAAAGAGAAGCATAAACTGTTCTATACGGTCAATCCTGAAGTACTACAGTTTATGCACTTAAGGTTCAGTCTTCTTATATGCTTTTGTTTTTAACTAGTTCGGCTCTGTAATTTCCTGAAGGAATTTTTTACCAAGGAAGGAAAACCAAAGTGGAAGACAACTATAAAGTAATATCAATTAAAAATTTCTACAGACCTGGACATAATTCAAGATTGTCAAGAATACTAATAAATTCGTATCATATATTCACAAGCAAAAGAATCAATTTTCTAATTGTCTTACAGACAGTGTGCTACTTAATTCATACCACTGCCTTTAGTTAGGAAATCTTTATTACACCTCTTTCACAGATGTGAAAACTAGGATCTAGAAAGGTCATTAAGCTTAGCCAGTACTAGATACTGAATATATACAGCACATGTACTTGGATTACAAAGTCTGAGTTATTAGTATTCTTTTCCTCCCAATGAATTTTTTATACATTTAATTCAAGAACTATGACACTAGAAACACCTTGGCAGTTTGTGAGTACCCCAGATGGAAGAGGGTATATTGATAATAACAATGGCACATTTTACATATCTGGTCATTTTTAGGGCAAAATGAATAGTTTAGTTGACATATTTTTATATAGGTTGCCTATCTCATTCATGAATTCAGCAAAAAGTTGCCCATGATGGTTTCTAAATATACTGAATCATAATTTGTATATTATGAACATGGCTTATACACTATAACGCATGAGAACTGTTTGTCCTAAAACCTATAATAGACATATATTAAAGCACAACCATTAGAAAACAAATTGCATCACCCCTAACTATATGCAGTTTTTCTCACTTGAAAAATCATTTCTAGGGCTAAATGGCTCCGGAGTGAAATACAACTATCTTCACACACTTTCAAGTAAGGAAATTTTGGGGATAATTTTTAGTGGATTATTCATAACAAGCAATACAAAATAAATTATTTAGATACTGAAAAAAAGGGTTTGGAGGTCGGGCTGGAAACATTCAAAATATGGTGGTGAGTAGGTTTAAGGGCGGTAGGCGTGGTGTTAGAATATTAAATGTGACAAATTACTGTGAACAACTTGTTTGTTTGTTTTGCTTTTTGGGTCACACCTGGCTCTGCACAGGGGTTACTCGCTCTGCGCTCAGGAATTACTCCTGACGACGCTCAGGGAACCATACAGGATGCTGGGAATTAAACCCGAGTCAGCCACGTGCAAGCAAACGCCCTACCCACTGTGCTATTTCTCCAGCTCCACTGTGAACAACTTTATAAAAATAAAATAAAATTTAAAAATATCACGGTCTTTAACATCATTGTAAAAAACAATTTCTGTCCTTTAAAAACAAACATGAACAGACCAAGTATTAGGAATACCATGTTGTATTTGTCTATACAAAATATGTTTCTAGAGATTAAAACCTGAAGGGCAAGGAAAAATGAGGATCTTAGTCACCTAATTATATAATAACTAGGTGTCTAATTATATAAGGGAGATATTCCATTGTATCAATCACGACACTAAGAGAAAACTGCTATCAAAGAAAAACAAAATAGGCTATGTGTTTTTACACATTGTCTAATTTGTTTTTCTTATTGTTTCTAGAAACTTTGGTCACTGTCACGGTCCTCCCGCTGTTCATCGATTTGCTAGAGCGGGCCCAGTAACGTCTCCATTGGAGACTTTGTTGTTACTGTGTTTGGCATATCGAATACATCACGGGTAGCTTGCCACTCTGCCGTGTGGGCGAGATACTCTCGGTAGCTTGCCGGGCTCTCCGAGAGCTATAGCACAGCGGTAGGGCGTTTGCCTTGCATGCAGCCAACATGGCTGACCCAAGTTCGATTCCTCCGCCCCTCTCGGAGAGCCCGACAAGCTACCGAGAGTATCTCGCCCTCACGGCAGATACTCCAATTCGAGTAGGCTTGGAGATCTCGGCCCCGGAACCCACGTGGCTTTGTCCCTCTGCTGATACCTTCAGGTGTGCGGAGAGTGGTCTCAGCATGGTGGTGGCTGGTCCTGGAGGTCTTCGGCTGCCAGGGCCCTGGCCAGGGCGGGGAGGAAAGCTCAACCCGAGCTTTTAGTAATATTATTTTAGTAATATTTGGTAATATTTTAGTAATATTCAAAGAAATTGGCTCAGAAAGCCTAACTCACTTTCATACTTAACAAAAGTACATCACACTTGAATATACATTTGGGAAAACAAACTTTATACTGTGTATAATCTTTTTACTATAAATTATATAGCTTTTCCTTTTTTTTTGTTTTTGAGTCATATCATCTGGAGGTGCTCAAGATAGACTTGTGGTTCTGTGCTCAGGGATCACTCCTGTTGAGTCCGGGGACTCATATGTGGCACCAGGGACTGAACGCAGGTCAGTCACATGGAAGACAAGCAGCCTACACAATTACCAGCACTCTGGCCCAACTTAAAGTATCTTAACATAACAAACTCGTGTTTTAATGTATGTACTGGCAAAATATTATCAAAGATCAGAATTATCAAGAGAATTGATATTTGTAAAAACCCAGCCAAAAATTTTTTTTAAAAGTTAAACATATTTCAAACATATTAACCAAATACAAGGTAAGTGGCTTCTCTCCATCAAGAAAATGAAGCTACTAGGACATGCAACAAATAATTTTTTTTTTCAAAATAATTTAAGAAACTGGAAATACCTGGCTTATTTCATAGTGCAGTCTGCAATGCAACCCATAACATCTCTGAATAATGCTGTACTAAAGTTATTATAGAAAATCTTAAGTTTCAGTCTTCAGTATAATCAACACTGACATTGTTGAGATATATACAATGGGATGTGAGATTCTAGAAAACACAGAAATATTTTCTGACCCATATTAATCTTTAATATTAATCTTTACTACTGCAAGAGCAATAGTACAGTGGGTGGGGCGCTTGATGATTTGAGTTTGATCCAGATCCAACACCATATAGTCCCCCACTAGGAGTATTCCCAAGTGCAGAGCCAGGAGTAACCTTAAGCATTGCCAAGTGCAGTGCAAAAATTAAAAAAAAAAATTAACCTGTAATAATTCTTCATGTCTATCTTTATTGATCACTTATCACATGCCAGGCTCCACATGCATTTTCCTAATTCTTAGGCAACTATTATTCAAATTAAGTCTAGACAAAAATATCTTCAGAAATATCTTATATACAGCTACAAAAGTACTCACTGGCACGGTCTATATGGGAACTTTGATAACTTGTCTTACAAATTTATGCACTAAATATATTTTGAAGTTAACAGAACATTATTCCAAAATGTACCTGGGAAAGGCAGAACTCAATACTGGAACAATAACCTGGGAGTCAGAAACTTAGATTCTGTCTACAATCCGCTGCTTTAAAACTGATTAGTTTCCTTTTCTGGATCTAAAATTTCTCATCAATAAAATAAGAACATTGGGTTGCAGCAGTAAAATGCTACCGGTTTAAATAAGAAAGGTAGAATTTATACAAAGAATACTAAAACAAAGGGGAATTCCTATTTCAGCCTTTTGATTCAGAGGTACAGTGCATATATTACCTCTTGTGCAACAGTAAGTTGATGAGAAAAGTATTATCAAAATCATAGATGAGGTAACCAAGCTCACAGAAGCAAAATAATTTGCCTATAATTACACTGGGGTTATGTAACAAATTTAGGATTTGAATCAAAGGCTACTTAGTCTTTTCATTTTATATTGTCTCCTAAAACAAATCTTATTTAGAATTCCCATGATCTTTTTTTGGGGTAGGGCAGGAAGTTTGGGCAGGGGTGACAATATAGACCTAGCAATGATCAGAGATCACTCATGGAGGAGCTCAGGGTATCAGATTTAGCGCCAGGGGTAGAAACCAGGTCCCCACTTGCAAGGCATCAAACCCAGGTTCATCACTGTACTAATTCTCAGGATCTCCTAACATCTTTCTTACCCCCAGTATCCATTTCAAACAGTCAAGATAATATGTGTAGGATTAAGTTTTATCCTCTTTCACTGTTTTCAAATAAGGGAAAGAATGTCCTCATTAGTTAAAATGATAAAGAGCTAAAACTCAACCTGACATGTATTTTTTCCCAAGATACTGCCACTTTAGCACTCCTTATAATTTGGCGAATGCCCCCCTCCCCCTCGGAATTAGCATTAGATACACGGTACACCTTTTAATTTTATTTGATTTTAATGACATGGTTGAGTTAGCTCAGGAAAGAAATTAGCCCAGGAATCAGTTTGTATGATTAGGGAATCAAAGGCTCTTGCAGGTTAGCACAGATATGAAGAGCAGTCTACCTCTTGTCATTCCTTTTATGAATACATCTCAGTGCACCAATTATAAACACGATGTCACAAGAAGTTACCTATATTACTGTGTTAAGATTAGCATACTCAATCCAGATTCTAAGAACAAGACTTTTTTAAAGTTACATTTGTTCATAACTTCAATGATTATCAAAATTTCCGTCACATTTTAATGAGTGTTCTGTGCTCTGATAAGTGTTCAATGTGCTTTCCTTTTTCGGGCAACTATCTCATCTGCTCTTTATGATTCATTAAATCTGTAGCAGAACTCTAAGATAGGGAAGAATTTCCTGTTATCAGGGGTGCCAATAAAGAAAATCTGCCAGTTGCCTCTAGTCTTTAGCTCCTTGGAGTAAGCATTATGCATCTTAGAGATGTGGAAAAGGAAGAAGTATTTCTTTAGCCTCCTAACCCCTGTGTATTGATTTTATGGAAAACTCAGCGTTTGGATGGTATGTGAATGTTCTTACTTGCTCTTGGGTGCACCTCTGCTGACTCATTAATATTAAAGCTTTTCATTCCTATGCAACTTTCCATTTCTCAAAGGACACCGCAGTAAAAATTTCTAAGGACCCTAGTGTGGTCCTTAGCATTTTTCCCACGCAGAGACGATGAAGGAACTGAGAGGTTGGGCAACTATGGTGCATTTAGAGAACTGGAGTTTAAAAGAACGCCTGGAGCTCTTCCTCAATACAAGATTCCAACCAACAGCAAAGGGAAAAGTCTCACAGGACTAAGGGGCAAGGGCCAGTTTCGGTCCACAAGACCAAGAGGCAAGGGCCAGTTTCGGTTCACAGACGTCGGCGTCCTTGATCAATTCCGGCAGCGTCCCAACACCACATCCCCGGAGCCCCGGGTCATTTCGAATCCCACTTCCCGCACATTCCCTCACTTTTGAGGCACCCGAGTTCTCCGTTGGGGACGCTGGTGGGCGTGCGCCTACCTGACAGAAGCCACTCAACCCAGGACCCACACACCCACTCCAAACACACAGATTCGACCTCGGGGGGGTGGGGGGGGAGACGCTCGCCCTGCGATCGCGCTGGGCAGGGTGGGCACAGCCCCTCGCCCTTCCTTCCCTTCCCACACGAACGCCGCCTCAATGAATGAGACGCGAAGACCCGTGGAAGCGCCCCCACCTCCCCGATCCCCCGAAACCCGGGCGCGGAAAGGGAAGTTGCACCAGGGAAAGGGACGGATCTGGAGGAGTCTCTGGCACCGGGGCGGCTGGAATAGGCACTAGTCAGAAAAGAATGGGGAGTGGGAGGGGACGGCCTTGAGACGCCAAGTGACACCTGACGTGGATCCTCACAGCAGCAGCAGCAGCAGCAGCCGTTGGGGGAGGGGCCCCCTGCCCTGCCAGCCACCCCCCACAGGCAAAGCGAAAAGCGACTCACCCCGCCGGACTGGTTAAGGACGGCCGCCCACAAGGGCCGCCGAGTTTCGATTTCCCCAGTGCACGGAAACAGACCGAAAACAAACCGGGTCGCCTGGGGGTCACCACGGGCTTCCGGTTTCCTCGAAGACGCCGCCGCTCCCCCGGCGAAGGCAGCCGCTTCGGGAACGCCGCGGAGGGATTCCCATTTCTTCAGCCGCGGCTGCACCGGCAGCGACGCGGCCCCGTCAGTCAGCGGAGACCCAGAGGGTTCCGGAATGAGGCGGCCCCCAGGGGCCGGACCCGGACGGTCAAGCCTCCAGGGAGGGCCCGTTACCCGGCAACGACCGCGCGCGCGGCGCAGGCCTGGCTGGGCCCCGTCCGCGGCGGGCTGCGGCGCGAGCGGCGCGGCGGAGGCGAAGGCCCCCGGCGAAGGGCCCCGAGGAAGAACGTGCAGCGCGCCCCCGGAACAGAGGCTTCCGCGGCCAGGGCTGCGCGAGCAAACCGGAAGTCAGCGCCGGGAGGTGGGCGGGCGTTCGGGTGGCCCGTGCCTGGGAAAGGCGGCAGCGGGAGGAGACCCAGGGACGAGGGGTGGTGCGCGACGTACTACATGTCCCGCGAGTCCCCGCGGCGACTGGCGGAGGCGGAGGCCGAGCCCAAGTTGGGTAAGAGCGTGAATCCCCCGCCCGGCCGGCGCCCCAAGACGTCCCTCCCGGTGACTGTCGCGCGTGTCCTTTTCTAGTGACGGGACCTCGAGCTCGTGTGGTGGGTGTGGGCGCCGCTTAGGAGCGCCCCTGTCGATTATGGGCAGCGCTGTCGCCTCGCGGTCGCCCCGGACCCGGAAGGCGTGACGTTGAGCGCTGAGAGGGGAGGGGGGCGTCTAACACACACATGTACCACCACAGACACACCACATCTGACATACACGTCGCGTCACACACACACACACACACACACGTCTGTGAACCCTGGGAACGAAGAGATTTGGAGTTCGGACGTTGTGTCCAGTTGTCTCCAACTTGTTACCACTTTGCCGGCTGGTGGATTTTGTTTTCTTTTGGGAGGGGCGGGCCGCGCAACCGGACGCGACCCTCTCAAGTTCTAGATTTAATTTTGCGTAGATGAATAAATGAGAGATTGGCAGTTCAAGGAAATTTATCCTCAAGAACCGCCTATTGGCGGCAAATGCCTCCCAACCTTTTTGGAGTGTATTTTTTAATACTGTTAAGTAAGTGGTCCTGTTGGAAGATGGTTTTACACGCCTTTTTTAAATTTCACCTTTCCAACTGGCTGTACCCGCGGGCAGGTTTGTGTCAGTTTCCAAATAAGTTTCTGCTGACAGCTTTGTTAGTGCCCGCTGCACTTGATCTAATGAAAACCCCACCACTACGGCCAGGGATGTGACTCAGAGAAATCCTTTTTTTATAGGAAGCCCAAAGTTCTGCCCGAGGCACCCCATATGACCCCTAAGACGCCTACTTGCTGCACTCCTGGGTGTGGCCCTCGTGGGATCGAGGTCTAATAAGCAGACTGGCCTAGAAGATAATAGGATCTTTAGAAATAGTGTGTTCTAAAGTAATTTGGAGGGTGGGGGGAATGTCACGAGAAGGTGTTTTGGCCACACGCGTCAGTGCTCAGGGATTACTTACTCCTGGCTTTGTGCTCAAGGATCACTCCTGGCGATGCTGGGTAGGTGGCATCCAAGGCAAGTGCTTCAGCAGTCTCCTAAGGTAGATTCTTCTGTTTGGGAGCTACACCTGGCGCTACTTAGGACTTACTCCCGACTCTGCACGCAGGATCACTCCTCTCGGTGCTGAAGCACCCAAGGTTGGATCGTGGCTGCTGCTCTATGCTAGGCAATCACTGTCCTGTCTCTGGACCTCAGTACACTCTTGGAACGTGTGTGGCTCATTAATAGCAATGAAAGAGTTGGTGCCAAAACTCATCAGTTAAAATAACTATTTTCTCATACTAATAATCAGCTTTAGTACCATTTCTTCATCATATTTCAAAACTTTTTCTCTTTCCCATGTCCAGATTGAGTTTTAAGGTAAAGGAATGGTTTTAGTGTAGAGATAAAGAGCAAATTCAAAATAATGCCCAAGCCAAAATAAGCTGGTATCTGCCGCCAGTTTTCCCCTTTTCTGCTCAGATCTCATCTCACACACATACACATACCAGTAATGAACAAAACATATGCAAAAGATTGTAAACTACTTAATGTTCCTTTGCTA
Organism: Sorex fumeus; assembly: GCF_029834395.1. Classification (NCBI taxonomy): domain Eukaryota; kingdom Metazoa; phylum Chordata; class Mammalia; order Eulipotyphla; family Soricidae; genus Sorex; species Sorex fumeus. The sequence goes on from NW_026606129.1 coordinate 31,280,799, forward strand.
CTGTATCAAAGCATGAGTACATTTTAAAGCAGCGATCTGCAGACTTGAAAATGCATATCCAATGGAAAGGGCAGACCACTGGTCTACTGCTTTGGTTATAATTTCCTGATCTGTAGCCTGGTATTCAGTGCAGTTGCTATTTCTTGGTTTTAAGAAGTTAACAAAAGCTTATATAAGTCATAAGAATAAAAATTGGAGCCTGAGAGGTAGTACAGCAGGCATGACACGTGCCTTGTACACAGTAGACCCATATTTGACTCTTGGCAACCTTTATGGTCCCCCAGCCTCTCCAGGTGTGATCCCTGATCACAGAGCCAGGAGTAAGTCCTGAAAACTGTTAGGTGTCACCCCAGAAACAAAAATAGACAAAGACAAGAATAAAATTACATAACCTGAACCCTATTTCTAGGAAGAAACAATATACAGTCTGAACACATAGCCTCACTGGGGATTAGGGAAAGGCAGTATCCATTTTTTTAAACAAAATATATTTTACAAAAGGTTCACATCTGAAATTTCATGATAATTTATAATATATTTGATTAGTAGTGTTCTCAGTAGAGCCTGGCAAGCTCCCCATGGCGTATTCCATATGCTAAAAACAGTAACAAGTCTCACAACATTACTGGTGCCCACTCGAGCAAATTGACGAACAATGGGAGGATAGTGCTACAGTGCTGCAGTAGTGTTCTAGTAATCTAATAATACAACAATAACGAAAAGTTTTGGGATTTACATTTTTGGGCACTTTGTTCATTTTTATTGCTGCAGAGTAAATGGATAATATGATCAATTTAAAATATTTTCAAGCACAAAGTATGTTGTTCAAGGAAAAATTAGTACTAAGTTCCTGACTCTTAAAAGAGCACCAATTCACGTGGTTTTCAAGTAAATGAATGCATATGAACACCCAGTCTCACTCAGGGTTTACTCCTGGCTCTGTGCCCAGGGCATATTTTTGGCTATGTGCAAAATACAGCCATCTGTGGTACTAGGAATGGAACTTAGATGAGATGTATTCAAGGAAATTACCTTACCATCTGTACTAGCTCTTCAATTCAAAAGCTTGATGCTTTTCCACAAAGATAACATAAAAGACAAAGATATACCTTACTATTCCTTTCCAATACTACTAAAACTCCTAGATATTGCAATGTACAAAGAATTAAAAGCTATAGATGAAAACGAAACAAGTTTCTGTTTACAGAATCTGGCATCTGTAGATTTTTTTGCTTTTTAAAAAGCAATAGAAATACACCTCGAATTAATAAGAGAATATTTCAAGTTTGGAAGTACAAAATTAATAGACAAAAATCTACCTCTTTTCCCCAAATTGTAAAGAACAAGTGACTTTTGCATTCCAAGACAATACCATTTACTTTAGTAAAAGTAAAGTAAAGGCCCTCCCGTTGATCATCGATTTGCTCGAGCGGACCCAGTAACGTCTCCATTGGAGACTTTGTTGTTACTGTGTCTGGCATATCGAATACTCTTGGTAGCTTGCCGGGCTCTCCGAGAGGGGCGGAGAAATTGAACTCGGGTCAGCCATGTTGGCTGCATGCAAGGCAAACGCCCTACCCGCTGTGCTAACCCCCTAATAAAATACATAATTATAAATATTTATATTTAAAAGTTTTATTTAAAAACTAAAACTGACATATAAAAACTATGAATGCAATATATGGAGACAACAGTTCATATTAATGGGTAGAAAAAAGATGTCAGTCTTTTTTCAATGTAATTTATAGATTAAATTCAAGGCAAGTGAAAATCTTAGGAAGTTCCTTGTAAATATTGGTAAATAATGGTATCTGAGGAAAGTAATAGGACCTAAACTACCCTCCTTCATATAGAATAGATTTTATAGGGAGGTATACTTTATAGTGAATGAAAGTGACCATACAGAATGTAATTCTGACCCCAACAATGATGTGTAGTCTTCCCACACAATAAAGCAATTCTGACACCAAGTTGGTTACCTACTGAGGTATCAAGTACATTATACCTGGAGATAGAGTCAGATCCCACAGATGGAAACTCAGTCCTGTCAAATTGCACCCCTGTACTATCTCTCAAAATTGCACCCCTGTAACTATACATTATACATTGTACCTGGAGATAGTGTCAGATCCCATAGATGGAAATTCAATCCTGCAAAATTGCACCCCTGTCAAATTTGTTGCAAATTCAGGGTATTACCTATTCATTTAATTATGGCTATAAATCTGAAGTACGATGACCCACTCCCTTTGTGTTTTAATGAGTCAGCTAAAGCTGCCAAAAGAGTCATTTTACTTTCTATATAGTCAATCTACTATTTAAAAAAAAGATACGATTTAGAAATGATCAGATTAGGACCAGAGTGGTTAGGACGTTTTGCACTTGACTGACCCTTGTTCAATCCCTGCCATCCCATATGGTCCCCTGAGGCCTGCCAGTAGTGATCCATGAGCTCAGAGCCAAGATTTAGCCCTAAGCATTGCAGGGTGTGCCCCCCCCCCCCAAAAAAAAAAAGGAAGGGACTGAGGGAGGGAGGGTGAGAGAGGAAAGAAAAATGAAAAGAGAAAAGATTATATCATATAGAGATATGAGATATATGTGTGTGTGTGTGTGTCTGTGTGTGTGTATGAGTCCACTAGGTACCTAGTGCCTTATTTTAGTTTCTATAAAAATCACCTATTTTCCTAAGTTCTCTCATCATTTTGGAGAAATCGAGGAATTCTGTGCCAGAAAGGAAACAAAGACCAATGTGACATCACAAGGAACAATGGGAAATGACTATTAAATATGTGGTTCTTAGACAACTGGATATTTAAGGGATATTAAGGAAACTTAATCACTATAGAAATATGAGGTCCAGATAATAGATGATTGCAGTACCTGTGAAAAAATTATCTGAACAGAGTAGAATAACATCCTGTCCTTGGAGTAAAAACATTTCATTTTCATAAACAATCCATTCTTAGTGTAAGAGCAAGTATTGATATTCTGGATTTCATTGAGAATTTCCACTTATATCTGTGACATTACTGTACACAAATAATGAACTAGAAAATTTAGAAAGACTATCCTTTTCAAAATATATATAATAATATATAACTGTCCTCCCGTTGCTCATCAGTTTGCTTGAGCGGGCCCAGTAACATCTCCATTGTGAGACTTCCTTTTCAAAATAGCACCCAGAAATGTCAAATACATAAGAATCAAGTTAACAAAAGAGAGGAGACAAGAGAAATGGAAAGACATTTTTTGTTCATAGACTGGAAGAATTTACATTGTTAAAATGTCTATCCCACCCAAAGTACTAAATAGAGTCAATTAAATACTTATTAAAATTTCAATGAATTTTGGCCAGAGAGACTATAGCAGCTAGGGTGCTTGCCTTGCTCACAAACAGCATGGGTCTGATTCCCTGGTAACCCATATGATCTCCCAAGCACCATTCGGAGTAATCCCTGAGTTCAAAACTAGGAGTAAGCTTTAAAAACAGTTGGGTTTGGCAAAAAACACAATTACAATGACTTTTTTTAAAGACATAAAAAATTCTACTGAAAGTTATATGGAACCATAGAACTCCCCTCAGATAGCAAAAGCAGTCTTAAGGGCAGGGAGAAAAGATGAGAGATGTTGCCTTTCCCTACTTTGAACTATTCTACAAAGCTGTAGTGATCAAAACTGCATGGTACTGAAATAATGAGAAACCTGCAGACCATTGAAACAGAATCAAGAGTCCTGAGTTATCCCTAGATTTATGGACAATTCATCTATGACAAAGGAGCTAAGTGTATGAAGTGGAGCGAAGAAAATCTCTTCAGCAAATCTGGGAAAACTGGATAGCCACATGTGAAAATAAAAATGAAATTAGAAGTATCTCACACCATTCACAAAAGTGAACTCAAAATGGATTAGAGAGATTAGACCAAAATCCATAAAGTACATTGATGGAAGCACTACATACAAGAACTGTCCAGAAAATTGACTGCAGAGGAGTCTTCAATTAGAACACCTTGGTGGAAAAGACAACAAAAATATTTTAAAATAAACAAATGGGACTAAATCAGTTTAGAAAGTTTCTGCACATCTGAAGAAACCCAAACTCTAATAAATAAGATGCCTTGCTGAATGGGAAATAATGTTTGTGCACAGTACATCAGACAAAAGGCTGATATCTAAAGATCTATACACCACTCACAAAACTCAAAAAAATTCAACAATCCCATCCACAAATGGGGTAAAGAGATTAAAAGACATATTCCCCAAGGGAAATATATGGATATCGAACAGGCATATGAAAATACTGATTGTCACAATTAGGTTACAAATCAAAACAACAATGAGACATCATCATGTCCATTGAATGGCCCATATCCAAAGATCTGGAAATAGCCAGTGTTAGTGGGGGAAGCAACCCTATACACTTTTGGGAATATCATCCATTTCAGCCTTTATGGAAAGCAATATGGAGAACTATGCAAAAATAGAACTAGTACTCCCATACAATACCACTTCATGGCATCTTGCCTCTAAACACAAAACCATTCATTTGAAAGATATATGCACACCTGTGCACATTCTCACACTTAGTACAATAGTCAAGATTTGGAAAAAATCCAAATGCCAAACTACAGGTGAATGGATCAAGAATTTGTGGTATAAAGAATAGTAGAGATAAGTACCAGGAGGATTGCTCCACGGCTTGGAAACCAACAGCACACACTGGGGGAAAAGGCAGTTAGATAAAGGGACTACCAAGTAAAGGGTGCTTGGAGGGCTGGCTCAGAATAGTAGATGTGTTCTGAAAATAGACTATAGACCAAACACAATGGCCACTCAATACCTCTGTTGCAAACCACAACATCCAAAAATGAGAGAGAGATCAAAAGGGTATTCCCTGCCACAGAAGCGGGGCGGGGTGGAGCGGTGAGGTGGGGGTGGGGGGAGGCACACTGGGATCATTGGTGGTGAAAAATGGGCACTGATGGAGAGATGGGTACTGAGCATTGTATGACTGAAACGTAACCATGAAAGTTTTTAAGTCTGTAACTGCACCTCACGGGATCACTGGATCAAACAAGCAAACAATAAATAAAATTAAATGAATACTAAAAGAAATTGTGGTATACAGATATAATGTAATACTATGCAACTTTAAGAAAGATCAAGACTATGCAATATGCAGCAACATGAATGGAACTAAAGGATATCATGTTGAGTGAAGTCGGGAAAAAGGACCATAGGCAACAACATGATAGGAGAATTTATCCACAAAATGAGTTGGGGGTGGAGGAGAGGGTTGAGGGGAGAGACATTCGAGTCTTTGGGGATTCACTGGTGATGGGTGTGGTGTTGGTATTATGTGCATGAAAAGCCATTAACAGTATATTTTAAACCACAGAATATCAATAAAAATATTTTTAAAAATGATTTTTTTTTTGAGGACAGAGAGATAGTCACGATCACGATCATGACCATCCTGTTGTTCGTCGATGGCCTCGAGCAGGTGCCAGTAACGTCTTCTTCGTCCTAGCCCTGAGATTTTTTTTTTAAGTGCCATATTCAAGGCTTTTTCAGGGTTAGGAGAATGAGACCCATCATTGTTACTGGTATTTGGCATATTGGGTATACCACGGGGAGTTTGCCAGACTCTGCCGTGTGGGCAGGTTACATTGGGTATCCTGCCAGTTTGTCCAAAGTAGGAATGAGATGATAAGATGTTGCGCGGCCGCATTTGCGGCCGCGCACTTCTGGGACCTGAGTGTGATAATCTCTGGATCCTGGCCATTGTTGGAGTTACACGGCAGTTGGTGGGTGTATCTGTCTAGTTACTGGCAGGTCCAGTCCCAAACCGTGCAGGCTTGGAGATCTCAGCACACACTTGGGTTCCTCTGCCAGTTCTTTTATGCGTGAGGCTCATCCAAGTGTGTGGAGAGTGGTCCCAGCATGGCCTTGGCTGGGCCCCGGTGGTCTTCAGCTGTTGGGCCCTGGTGGAGACAGTCAGGCACAGGGTAGGAGACTCTGCCTTGTTCTCTCCCGGGAACTGAGTGTGATAATCTCTGGATCCTGGCCGTTGTTGGAGTTACACGGCAGTTGGTGGGTGTGACTGTCTAGTTACTGGCAGGTCCAGTCCCAAACCGTGCAGACTTGGAGATCTCAGCACGGGGTCCCACACACCTGGGTTCCTCTGCCAGTTCTTTTATGCGTGAGGCTCATCCAAGTGTGTGGAGAGTGGTCCCAGCATGGCCTTGGCTGGGCCCCGGTGGTCTTCAGCTGTTGGGCCCTGGTGGAGACAGTCAGGCACAGGGTAGGAGACTCTGCCTTGTTCTCTCCCGGGAACTGAGTGTGATAATCTCTGGATCCTGGCCGTTGTTGGAGTTACACGGCAGTTGGTGGGTGTGACTGTCTAGTTACTGGCAGGTCCAGTCCCAAACCGTGCAGGCTTGGAGATCTCAGCACGGGGTCCCACACACCTGGGTTCCTCTGCCAGTTCTTTTATGCGTGAGGCTCATCCAAGTGTGTGGAGAGTGGTCCCAGCATGGCCTTGGCTGGGCCCCGGTGGTCTTCAGCTGTTGGGCCCTGGTGGAGACAGTCAGGCACAGGGTAGGAGACTCTGCCTTGTTCTCTCCCAAGAGCTGAGTGTTAGTACTGGAGTTAAAGTGTATGCCTTATATGTGCTGACCCTGGTTCAATTCCTGGCAGTACATATGGTCCCCTAAGGACTGCAAGGAGTAATCCCTGTATACAGAGCAAGGGCTAAGCCCTAAACACTATTAGGTGTGACCCACCAAAAGTTTTTTTTAATTCTATGTAGTATTATAATTAAAACAAAACTTATACTGAAAATTAAAGCCAATAACAATATATGATACAATTTTTTTGAAATGTATATGGAAATTTATTACAGATACATGTTAGGTCACAAAATAATTGAACAAATATACACCTTAAATCAAACTCAGTACCCTTTTATGACCACAGTGGAAAGAAACTAGAAATCAGTAATCAGAGGAAAACTAGAAAATTAACAGGTCTGTGAAATTTGAACAACACATTCTTAAATGACTAATACTGTTTTAAAAGAAAAATTTAAAAATGTGACAGATAAAACTTTAAAACACAGCTAGTCCAAACCTATGGAATGTAGTAAAAGCAGTACTGCAAAGAAAGTTCAAGGAAAGTTTCTGAAACCAGTAAACTGTATCAGAAAATAAATTGTCTGGTTTTTGTGCCATACCTGGCTGTGCTCGGGGCTTACTCTTGGCCCTGCACTTAGGCATTACTCCTAGTGGGGCTAGAGTTCATGACAATGATTATTTTGGGAAAAGAAATGATAATATTAAGGGGTAAAAAAAGATTTCTAAGAGATTGTTTATGCTTTATTATTTGAAATGGTTGCTGATTCTGTGAGTAGTATAATTTGTGATAATTCATTCAACTGTTAGTACTTAATTTATACACTTTAATGTTTTTAAGATAGTCACATAGTTATAAATGTCTTAAATGTAAAACAGTCTTAATTTTTGGATATTTAACTTTAAAATTCTCAGTTGAATGCTTATATATATATATTTATGTAATGAACTGTGTAAGATTTGTTACTTCAATGGTTAGATATCAGTATCTTAATTTGATTTTGTTATAATCTGTTTTAAGAAAAAAATTGTACTGACACTTGTTAAAATGGTAAGGAAAACTTAATTCAAGGCATCTTGAAAGGTGTTACATAGTCTGTGGAGATAACCCCTTTAAAATTATAAACCAGGGCTGGAGTGATAGTACAGTGGGTAAGGCATTTGCCTTGCATACGGCCAACCCGGGTTCAATTCCCAGCATCCCATATGGTCCCCTGAGAACCGCCAAGAGTAATTCCTGAGTTCATGAGCCAGGAGTAACCCCTGTGCATCGCCAGGGGTGACCCAAAAAGTAAAAATAATAATAAATAAAATAAACTATAAACCAAATTTTATGAACTCAAAAATATTTCCATTGTCAGATTGATTTATACCAATAATTTCTCAAAGTCACGCCATGGTTTTGTTTAGTCTATAACTAAATAGTAACTTTGATGTATTTGATTTTTGTTTCATTGAGTTTTGTCTCACATGCTTTTGTCCTAAGAAAGAAGCATACTTTTTTAATAAGATTATCTAACTTCTTCTAATTTCTGTTACATGAATGGAATATATTATAGCTTCTTAAATTCTTTTCAGGGCCCTGTTATAAGAATATAATATTTTGCTGCTGGGATTATTGTTTTATTTCATTGGACTTTGTATATCTTATACTAGAAATTTATACTACAGTCAGAGATCTTGTGTATCTCATTCATGACTGTGCGTAGAAACAAAAGCTAATGATTTTGTTTTGTGACAAAATCAGTCACTCTAGCTATGTAACTCTAGCTAGATGATGAATTATTTTTTCAGTTTATGTGTTTGCCCTTTGGGCCTTACTTACAAAGGAAAACTGAGTCAAAGTTATTTGCTCTTAGCTTTGCTTTTAGCTTATTAACTTATCTTTGTTTATTTTAATTATCTTAAGGTTAGTGACCTGGAAGCTTAAGAAATCTTTTTCTTTGTTTTGTCAAAATAAAGACAAAGAGCCATTTTTTTCCCCAGTTATATCTTTTAAAAATTTCTTTGGAAAGACTTCTCTCATTTTGCAGGGGGAGGGTGAGAGAGTTTGGGGGCTTAGTAAGAACCTCTGAACTGCCTCTTTCTGAGTGATAAAGATCTTCTGGAAGATTCACTTTTATCTCTACTCTGGAATTTTCTTTAGGATGGTCTATGTTGATACTTTTAGGGTTCTATTTCCTATGATAATTTATATACCCAGTTTCTCTCTCAATACTTATTGAAATAATCTATGCCCGATAATGACTCTTCAAACCATTCTTTGTATCTGCATTTATATCTGTCTTCAGCCTTTAATATTAATTTAAAAAAAAAGAAAAAATAAGATAAATAAGCCTGTAGTCTTGAACAGAATTGAACAGTTTCCCATATAATTACATGTATAATCTAAGCATTTTAGTTTTGAGCCTCAAAATAAATTTATTTCTTAAATATGTATTTAGAAAAAAATTTAAAAATATTTATTTAGACAGCTTGATGAAGTTAACAGTAAAGATCACAATATTTTTTCAATATTGAAATCACTAATGATCTTTTTGTGTTTTATCAGACATTGTTTTAGATAACTTTGATTTATTTCTTTGCATTAAGAATCTAACTTATTACTGTTCTCAGTGTGACATTTAATCTGCAAATTTACAAGAGTATGTTGAAGCATTTCTACATTTTGCATTATGCAATTTAAAATTACCACCATTTACATTTTCATTTTAACACCCTATAAAGAGGTTGATTTGTCTTAATATTTGTGTAATGATTCATGAAACAATAATTTTGTAATTACTAGATCCAGAGTAAGAAAGTTATCACTCTTTATTAGCATTAGGGCATTCATTTTTATAATGAGGAAAAATGTCATATAAATCATTTTGACTGACAAGTTGAAATGCTATAATTAGGTTAACTTGTGGTTTTCCCTCCTCTCCTCTCCCTGCAAATATTTTTTATGTTTTGTGGTTTAAAGAATGTGACCAACTTAAATAAAGACTGTTCTGAAGAGAAAGATTGCCTGAAAGTAAATCAACTGTGTGACTTTTATGACCGTATATCTTAGGTGTCAATTGAAAATGAGAGCATAAAGGATGTTTTAAATAACTGAGAGGATCTAAAATATAGTGCTCTCTTTATTTGTTCTGTGAATATAATTCTGCATTTATGACACCATCATTTTATAAATTGTCTTAAGAACTTAATTATTTTTGTTGAAACTGTTTTACTCCTACAAATATCAATATACTGAAACTGGGATATTCATAACAATTCAATTAGACCTAAAGCATATAGATCAGTTACTAAAGTGATTAGTTAGCACAAATTTATTAACTTTTAGTTATCCACGTTTCCCTTAAAAATCTTAAAGTTACTTAAATACACTTTCTGAAAAGATACGAGCCTTTACACATAATCTTATAGAAGATTACTGGCAGTAATGTATCAGTTAGATTATCAGTTATCCTCATTATTAAACAAACAAACAAACACTGTCCTCCCATTGTTCATTGATTTGCTGGAGCAGGCCCGGCAACATCTCCATTTTGAGACTTGTTGTTACTGTGTTTGGCATATTGAATAGGTCACTGGTAGCTTGCTAGGCTTTGCTGTGCAGGTGAGATACTCTCAGTAGCTTGCCAGGCTCTCCAAGAGGGGCAGAGGAATCAAACCCGGCTGAGTGAGGCTGGCTGCGCACAAGGCCTCATTATTAGGGAAAGGTAAATATTAAGCATTTTGGAACTGTGCTAAAAGCTTTTCAGCAGTATCTTTGTAAACTAAAAATTCCCTGAATTATAAACATTGCCCTTTTTTATCGGTAACAGATTCTTAACAAATTTCTGCTGAATAATTAAGTATAATTTGAGGTTGACATATAGACATAGTTTGTTAACTAGGTTAATGGATGAACAATAATTGTGAAATTTGCATAATGGAGAAATTAAGAATAAATGAATTTTAAGAAAATATTATTTTGGTTTGACTGGGGGGCATACCTGACAGTGCTCAGGGGTTATTACTGGCTCTGTGTTTGGGATGGGGGGAAATTTACTCACTGTGGTGCTCAGGGGTCATGTGGGTCTTACGCATAGAGCGTAGGCCTTCTCTAGCAAATCTTGCACTCTTGCATGTTCAGCTAATTCTCTGACCCAGATAAATATTTTTAAAATTTAGAAGCAAATTAAACAATTATTAACTTTTAAACAAATAATTATCTGTTGATTTGAAAATAATCATGAAGGAGAGATGAAATAAAGTTCTCATTTTGTGTTCTGCATATTTTCATTTTCTCTTTAACTGTAAGTATAATTAAACTGTAAGTATAATAATCATTTAAAAGTAGGAACTCAAATATTTGTTATAGTCTGTGTACCAAAAGGTTTTTTCATATGCTCTTTCACTTTATCACTAAAACTTTAGTTTTTTTTTTTTACTTCCATCGACATGCATAGAGGATAGAATTATGTTCAGCTTATTGAATTTACCTTGTTACACATTTTCATAAGAAATGAGATCAGAATTTTAGCCTAGAGCAGGAAATGATATCCATCTGGAATACACTGCTACTATAGTTCTAAAGTTGTGGTTATAGTATTTTATGTCTTATGATAGTTGTTTCTCTTTGGTAGGTTATTTTAATTGTTAGGGATGTAGTGAGTAAAAATAGAAAAGAATCTTGCTCTAAGTGAATTTTTCTTGCTTTTTTGGGGACTACATTAAATAAAAATGCAGTTTTCTAAGTAGTGTGTAAAGGAAGTAGAATTTTATGACTTAATTGTTTACAAGAGTTATTTGTTGGTGCCATAGAATTGCAGTAATGAAGATTTGCTTCTTTCATTAACTACTATATTTCTGAAATCAGTTGTGGTGTGCGTTGGTGATTTGTTCATTTTTATTACTTTGTAACATTCTATGTGAATATATTGCTTTCATTGTTGTGTTCTATTCTTGAGTTGTTGACGGTTTTTGATTATAGTTTTGGTTTATAGAGTTTTTGAGTATAAATATTCTGTATATTGATATAGATAAATATAGGTATTTATTTTAGATATTTACCTAGAAGCATATTCAAGTTAATTGAAAGCAAATGTACTCTTGCCTAATCATTTGGCAACCCAACCTAAAGTAAATGAGAATTACTGTTTGTTTATATTCTTGCCAAGAGTTTTTATTATTATTAATTTTAACTTTGCCTTTGCTGGTGGTTTTGTGTGGCATATTAATGTAGCTTTAATTTGCATTTTTTGTTGTTATAGAAAAAGTGCAGCTAAGTTTAAAGCCTTTAGCTGTTTCAGGAATACAGGTTCTTGACTGCTATAGGAAAGAATTTGAGAGTGAGTCAGAAAAATAAAGCCTAGACATAGTTTAGTAAGGCTAAATATACACTTAAGAATCATAGGGCAAGGTGAACCCTGAGACAGTGGCAGAAGGAAGGCACTCTGGTGGATGGTGTGGGATTGAGATACTATATGTATGAAACTTTGTTATTAACAAACAGTTTTAAATCATGGTAATTAAAATAAAATGTTTTTAAATTATAGAAAGAAAACAGGGAAAATATAACCTGAAGAGAGTATCTTTGTTTCTAAGATAAATTGATTACTAAAAGTAAGAGTGTTCATTCAGAAAATCAGAATGCTAGAGAATGAATAGTATTGTTTCTCAGACAGGCTGTTTATTAAATGCAAAAGTACACAGTGAAATAGAGGGCAAACACACTAGACAGAGATGTACCATTTCTACAAATAAAATCTACATTGTTCATATATATAAATAGGTATATATAAAAGGGAGAAGAATGCATGGCATATGAGAAGAACTTGGAAAGTGGGCTATTAATTTTCCAAAATCAAAGCACCATTTAGGTTCTAACCACATTTGGTTCCTCATGGGGTTAATATGGAAGTTGTGGGGCTGGAGCAATAGCACAGTAGGTAGGGCGTTTGCCTTGCACATGGCCGACCCGCATTTGATTCCCAGCATCCTGGATATATGGTCCCCCAAGCATCACCAGGAGTAATTCCTAAGTGCATGAGCCAGGAGTAAGCCTTGTGCAACACCATGTGTGACCCAACAAAGCAAAATATATATATATGTATATATATAAATATATATGTATATACACATATATATGTTGTAAATGTCACAAAATGGGAAAATGGATATGATTTTTATAATGTAAATGTGTTTCAATGAGCATATGATGAAGTTGGGGTTATCTCTCTGTCACTTATTCTTTTTACCTGGCTTTAACTGGTCTTAGACCTTACTGTTTACATCCTTTGATGTTGAACATTTTACCTCATTAACTACTTCCAAACTTTGTATACAGGCTTGCAAGAAAAACCTGCTCAAACATGGAGACAGATAATAGATTGAAAGGTGTGGTGATTGATGTGACGTATAGAAATTTCAGGAAGATGTATGATAGTTACTAGTACTAGTATAAGCATGTAGCTGTTTGCTTAGGGGAAAACCAGAATGTTACAGTTGTTAAGCTGCACAGTCTTCACAAAGTGGTATTTTTTTCTAGGAGAGGCAAAATTTTTGATGCCTTTTCCATCTAGGTCAAATGTATACTGGACATACTCCTGTCTTTACAAGTTTGAGCATATTTTCATATTTATTGGTCATTTGAATTGCCCATTTATGAAGTACCTCTCAACAGTTTTTCTATTGCACTTTTTAGTTTTTGATGGGGAGTACATCTGAACAAGGAGTTCTGTATGCACTTATCATCTGTAACATGAGCCTCACTTTTGCTTCTCAAATGGACCTACAGTTTCACCTTTACTAGGATCTGTATTGTCTGTCTTCAATTTTCTAGTTTTAGTTTACATGTCACTTTTTCCTATATGCTTATATTGACCATATTTTCCTCCCCAAACATCATGGATATTTTTTTTATCATCTTAAACTGTTTGCCTTTAGTATATATCAACACTAGAAATTATCTTGTTTTTAATCACTTACCTTTCCCTTCCTTCAAGGAAATAATTCTTGCTCCCTTTGTTTCTTTCTCTGTTGCTTCCCTAGAACCTGGAATTTTGATAACACATGAGAAATTCACAATAAATAAAGATCTGTTGAGAAAATAATGAGAATGATTTAATGCTTAGTTTGAGAAATTGTTCATACTGATATGTTTACAAGAAACCAGGTGATATTTTTCTAAAGAACTGTTTCTATCGATTACATGCAATATCCACAGACTATACTTAAAGATTTTGTTACTAAATACAAAAATAGTGGTCCAGAGAGAAAACTCAAATATCTGAGGTATGTTTTACTTGCAGCAGGCTTGGATCCAGTACTCCCAATACCACATGATCTCTGAAGCACCGCCAGAAGTGATATCAGAGCACAGAACCAGTAATAGTCCCCAGCACTGCAGGATGAAACCCCAAATAAGCACAAAACCAACAGCATAAATGTTTAAGATTGAGTCTTGTATAGTAAAACTGACTCCTGTGCTAAATAAAGTAATAATTCTGAAGTCTTTAAATCCCCTTCTAATGAATTACATTAGGGAATTGGGGGATGGGTATAGTAGGGGATGGGTAAAGTAAAATAGGGGATGGGTAAAGTAGGACAAAGCTTCTGTTTCAGTCTTACTGCATTGGGAAACAATGGTTAATATCTTTTAAAGATGACTGACTGATCATTATTTGTTGCCTCATAATAGATAATAGATTCTTAGTGACAAATTTCTAGAGCCACATGACTTGCCTTTAGAAACATTAGCTAACATTTTTGAATTAAGGTTTTGTTTTTTGTTTTTTGTTTTTTTTTGCTTTTTGGGTCACACCCAGCGATGCACAGGAGTTCCTCTTGGCTTAAGCACTCAGGAATTACCCCTGGCGGTGCTCAGGGGACCATATGGGATGCTGGGAATCAAACGCTTATGCAAGGCAAATGCCCTACCCACTCTGCTATTGCTCCAGCCCCTTGAATTAAGGTTTTTACCAAGGCTCTGATCACCTAACCCTTCACTACTAAAATATTACCAAGGACATACTAAGCTTTCTTAAGTAAGTACCTTGTAGGATAAATTTATAACTATAGTGAAGTAACTTGATTACTTATGTTGCCTCCCTTTATGTTGATTTGATAAAGTATTTCAAAATAATGATTTTCCTGAGGTCAAACAACTATTCAATTAATGTTCTTAGTCTTAATCTAGGTCGCTAGTAGTAAAATTCAGACTGTTAACCATTGCACTGTAGAGTTATAGAAATTTAAAATAATGAAATTGGGTACCTTATTTTAAGTTACATTGACAATGGGAATCATATGTTTTAGGAAGGGGATCATTAAATAAAGCATATGAGATTAGCTTGATGTCATTAATTAAAAAATTAATTTGAGAATAGAGATAAAGTAGACTAACAGATTTGTAAGGCTATAATCAAAGACTGAGTGAACTAATGAGACAATGAACTGATTTTGTGTGGTAGAATAGGATAGCAGTTGGAATAGAGGTAAAATACCTTAAATTCTTTTTAAGTTAAAATACTGTGGCAAGTTTTGAAGCAAATAAATGAGAAAGTAGACAGTTTCACAATTGATCAAAATAAAATTTGAGTTTGGTAGCAGTAATTGGGAGAAAAACTCTCTGAAGGAAAATTAAAATTAATTTGGTAAAAGTTCAGGGAACTTGAGGGCCATCCAGTAGGCTTGCAAAATTATTTGGAATGTAGGCATTAAAGTGAGACTTTAAACAGCTATTTCCAGGAGAGAAATTGGCAAAGCTATTTAAATGAAATTTGTAAAGAACAGAATATAGAAAAAAAGGTTTTAATATAAAATCTGGAAAAGGCCTACATTTAGAAATGGGCCAGGGGAGAAGAAAACTAATAGAGGAATCAATTATATTCAGAAATTTAATAACATAATTTTAGATAAGATAATTAGAAAATATTGAATACCCTTTAAAAGGAATGTTTTGTAAAAGCTAGATTGCCATTCATTAAAGAGTGAATGGATGCCTAGGATTTCTAGTAACCAGTACTGTGTGACTCTTGAACTCTGAGAGAGTTTCTTAGTTTCAGGTTTCTTAGAAAACACATAAGCTTCTTATATTTAAAAACAAAAGAAGGTATTTTTCCTGTTTCCTAGACCTCTGGCTTCTTCCATTTTTGTGGTCTCATTTGGTTGCTCACAGTGATTCATTTTTCTGAGAAATAAATATTAAATTAACTGCCACTATCCTCTCTCTTCCTTCCTTACTGCTATAAATCTTCCCATTCCTTCCAAAAGCAACTTTTGTGAGACCAGAGTGCTAGTACAACAGGTAAGACACTTACCTTGCACTGCCAGTTATGCCTCCCCCCCCCCCAAAAAAAAAAACCAAAAAAATTATCCAATCCCAAAGTGGACACTTAACTTTTGTTAGATTTTTTTATTGCCAAATACTGAATGTTGTGTTCTCACAAATGTGATATTAGGTGGTAAGAACCTTTGGGAACTGATTAGGCCCCAGCGTAAGGGTGCTCATAAATAGATTTTGTACCCTTATTAAAGACACACAATGAGACAGAGACAGAGATAGGGTAATATGCTTACCCTTTTCATCATACAAGATTACTAAAAAAATGTAGCCAATTATTGATCAGGAAGTTGTCCTCTAGCACCCAATTTGCCAGCCCCTTGGTCTTAAAATTTCTTGGTCTTAAAATCTCTAGATCTGTGATAAAGTTAAATTATTTGTGTCAAGCAGTCTGTAGTATTTAATATCACAAATGGATTATGATAGAAATTTATACCGAAAAGGAGTGTTATTTTAATAAAGATCTAAAAATGTGGAAGTGGTTTTGGAACTAGATAATGAGCCGAGATTTAGTGTGTACTGAAGTTCATTCTAGAGAAACGTCTATATTACCACAAGTTAATAACATAATTTTAGATAAGTTGTTTAAGGAACAACTCTGAAGAACCCAAAATAAAAAGAACAGTAGATAAAATTATGCATTGTTTGGTTGTTTGCTTGTTTAATTTTTTTATAGATGCCTTAGTAATTTAAACAATTTTGATAGACATGAAAAGTAAAAGCTATTCTTATAAGATTTTAGATTGAAATGAGAAACATGTTACTAAGCATGGAGAAAAAAACAATCCTTATTACAAAGTGCAAAAAGTTGATGGATTACGTGCATGTCCTAGTGTTTCATGAACGTAGAATTTGTGAGCAAGGAAACTAGATATTGGACTGAGGAAATATCTAAGCATGGTTTTGAAAGCACAGTTTAGCTTCTTTTGACTGCTTACAGTCTTACAGTAAAGTGCTAGAAAGAAGAAAATGTTTAAGGAATTAAAAGAAAGAATTAAATATTTGGAAAATTTTCAGGTTATCCTTATTAAAAATAATGAACAAATTATTGGGGAGAGAACATGAAGCCTGTGGCCACATAACTATCTATGAGGAGATTTACCAACCATCTAAACTGAAGAGAAAATAGAAGAAAGCAACTCAGAAATAAACTATGTTTGCACTTGACTTTCACAGACCCAGAATGCAAAAACCTGGACTATAGAATGATTTAAAAGGAGGGACCATAGCAGGGATTAATATCCATAATTTATGAAGAATTTATAGAACTCAATAAATAATTTTAACTGGGCAGAATATTTGAAAATACTTCCCAAAGAAGATATGTGTGTTGTGCGATGTGTGTGTGGACGTCCAACATGAAAATGTGTTCCATAACATTTTTATTAGGAAAAATGCAAATAAAAATCATAATAAGATCTCATTTCACACCAGTGAAAATATACTGCATGAAAATGACCAAAAAAATGTCCATAAAGATATGGACAAAAAGGAAAGCTCAGTCACCCTTGGTAGAAATTAAATTGTACAAGTTTCAAAATTAAAAATAGAGCATCAGAGCAATAGTAGATAGGGTAGGACACTTACTTTGCACATGCTTGACCCAGGTTCAATTTCCTGGAACCCATATGATCCCCTGAGCCTACCAGGAGTGATCCCTGAGTGCAGAGCTAGGAGTAACCCTGAGAACTACTGATATGGATCCCCCAAAATTGAAAATAGAAAAACCTTTATAATCTAGAAATAAAGCTTAGGAATTTATCTGATGAATTTTAAAAATACTAATTTTAAAAATACTAGCTACCAATATGTATATTGGTAGTACCATTACTCACAATAAACAGGACAGAAATAAACTAAATGCCTATTGACAGATTATTGGATATATATAAAAATATATATTATATATGAATATCTATCCAACAGAATACTTCTCAGGTATTTCAAATTAAATCTTGTCCTTTGCAACAACACTGATGAAACTTGAGGTGATAATTTGAATTAAATGTGACAGAAAGTGAAAGTCAATTGGAATGGCATCTCATATATGGAATATAAATAATCAAAGGAAAATCTAACCAAATGCAACAAAAAAACTCTCAGACTCTCAGATATATAACAATATATGACAGAATAGTGTAAATGACACTAGATCTTTTGGTGGTGGGTATGATAATGTATATGCACATGTAAAGGTATGAAGATACACTAAAACTTTGTATAGTGTTGTAAACTGATGGTAACCCAGTAAATAATTTATTTTTTAAAAATGGTTTTATAGGCATATGAAGTCTATCTTCAACATAAGGCTTCCTTCCATTCCTGGTTTATGTTGACCGCTAGTGGTGTGGCTTCAAGAAGTTCCTCTTGCCTGACCACTCCTATGAAGGCAGGAAGTAAATTGCTATGTTCCATGTGGTATTCTTTATTATTTTTTATTCTTTATTAAGTTCGATATGCCAAACACAGTAACAACAAAGTCTTCAATGGAGACGTTACTGGGCCCGCTCGAGCAAATCGACGATCAACGGGAGGGCCTTTACCTTTACCTTTTACCTTTATTAAGAGCGATAGCACAGCAGTAGGGCATTTGACTTGCATGCAATTAGCCTGGCTGAGCCAGGTTTGATTCCTCCGCCCCTCTCGGAGAGCCCGGCAAGCTACTGAGAGTATCTTGCCCGCACAGCAAAGCCTGGCAAGCTACCCGTGACGTATTCAGTATGCCAAACACAGTAACAGCAAGTCTCAAAAAGGTGACTTTACTGGGCCCGTTCGAGCAAATCGATTAAGAGTGTTTCACTGTCATCTCAGGGATATTATTTCAAATCACAGTAAAATTCTACAAGTTTCAGTGTTGATGCTTTTTTCACTTTCTAAAGTATCAGTGAAAATGTGGTTTAAAGAAGTCTTTATTTTTTAAAAAATGTTTAATGGTGGTAGTTGTCTATCATGAAGAAAAACTCATGTTTCTTTATCTCTCAGTGAAATTTTACTTTAACTCATAAAGTTCATTCGTATGCAGTCAGTGACATTTCATCATGACTGTAGAAGGCCATAAATTGGAAGACACATGATTTTTGAGATAAGATGTAAAGGAGTGTGCCTTTGAAACTATGAAATAAGTTATTTGACTTTGTGATGATTTTCCCAGCCTCAACTGCTGCCACATTTGCTTCCTTTAAAAGGGTTCTTGCCATGCCTGACAGCTCATTATTTTTGTGTATGCTTTGCACTTTTGCAACTTTGCTCATTTGCACATACAATTCTGTCTGCAATATGCTCCTTTCCTCCTCCTGTCTCTGGTGAACTTACACTTATCCTCTCAGACTCAGTTCAGAGGTCATCTGTTTCATACATCTTTCATGGAGTTTGCCTGTCCCAGGAAGAATTTTTTTCTTATGTGGGTTTGCATAGATTTTGTACATTATAACATCACCCCGCATGACATTTACCCACTTTTTATGGAACTAGGTTTTATCTATTTTTGTTTATCTGTATGAACTGAAGAACAGAGATTATTTTTTACTCATCTTTTGTTCAGTCCCCTTGAAAGTCATGTCTAACATTTAGAAGGAAATCATTGTGCCTTTGAATTAATGTTCAAGGTAATTCATCCATTTAACAAATCCTTATTGAGTGTTGAAAAGATGCTGTACTCTGTGTGAGGTGCTCAATATACGTAGGAAGGGTTTTAATTATCTAAATATGGAGGATCAAAGATTTAGATCTGTTAACAAGTTGACCTACTAAATAGTGGTAGAGCTGCTTAACTGGAAATTTGGTATCCATTTCTGTTACCTGGAATGAATGAATACAATGATGCACAGCTAAATTTAGGGCCTGTATAATTTAAATAGCCATTCTGTGTTTTCTCTTTTCCAAAATGTCATTAGTTTTTGTTCTGGTCTCTAGTTTGATATGTTAGTTATGGTAAGAAATAGAATTCAGACTGAAAAGATAGTCCCTTTTTTTTTTTAAGATATGGAATTTTAAAAGAAATTTAGTAAAGCAATTTTGTGTAGCTTTACATCTGCCAGTGACTATAAACTAAAACTTGGCCACTTAGGCATGCCTTTATTGAGATCTCTTCAAAGAGTCTAGCACTCTCCTGACAACTACCTTCATTTTATCTTCTTCGTTAGTGTCTTCTGTACATGGCAGTTTTGCCATAGTTTTTGGTTTGGAGCCATACTTGTTGGTGTTGCAGGCTTACTTCTGACTCTATGCTCATGCCAGGATTGAAGTGGTGTTGGCCATATGTAAGGCAAGCACCTGGCCCTTATACTGTGTCTCTAACCCTGTGTCAGTAATTTTGAAAATCAACAAAGTATTGGAGAAAATGTAACAGAAGTAATGAGAATCTATAAAAGACTAAGTATTTTATCTTCTTCATTATATACTCTATTAGCTTGTATAAACCATATCAAATCTAAAATACCAAGAGGTTTAAGTTTGATGCAATTGAAAATGATTATCACTATTTAAGTAATAATGACATTTTCTTATTGTTAATTTAACTTTTCAGTGTTATTCTCTGTGAAACCCAACTTCTTAAGAAAATCTAAAAACTTTATCTACCACTTAAAAGTAATCTCTTAATCCCCTTAAACATTTTATAATAGGCTATCATAAAGGATTTTCCTAAGCTTCCCATTGATGTGGTGCCATAAATTTAAGAGAACTTTCTTTATAGCAGCTCTGTGGTTGCAAAATGAATAAAATTCTAAGCAGCTGAGTGACAGATAATAATCATTTTCTGCTTTTCTGTCTCTTATTTGCGTAGTATTATTCTCTCCAACATAGTGTTTCTCTAAAGTACCACCATTTTATGAGAAACAGTTTAACCTAGATAATATGATTTCTAGCCTATTTAATTAGTTAAATACATTATAATATAGAAAAAGTAAATGAATAATTGAAAAAAACTATGTGAAACAGCCTTAGTTGTATCTTTATCCATCCTAGTAGGATATCTTACAGCCATTTTGAACATTTGATCTGCTTTTTTTGTATTCTATGTGACTATTCTAGTATCAGTTTAGCATTAAATATTAATAAGCCCTATTTCATTTTAAATAAAAATCAATAGGAATTTGAATGGTTAGTCTAATTTTTAAAGGTTGTATTCCAACTCTTTACTTCCAACTTAATTGTTCAGTTTCCCTGTACTTACTTTAGACTTAAAAATTTTCACAGCTCTCTCTTTATTTGATTTTTGTATTTGTAATCTTCATCTAGTACCTAATGTCACGGTCTCCTCCTGCTACTTTTCTCATACCTCACTCTGAGGGCCTGTGAAGTTTGTATAATAATATCCTGGAACATACATGTAGAGGAAACCCTTGAAGAAATAATTTCTTTCATTTTTGATGACCAGATATATATGTGTGTGTGTGTGTGTGTGTGTGTGTGTGTGTGTGTGTGTGTGTATGTCAATCGTCAAAGCTGCATTAAGATAAAGAGGTCAAATGATATTTTCTTGGAGTTTATATAAAAGTAAGAAAAGTGCAAAAGATGTCAGCATGACGGAGGAATAGAAGTCTCCAGACTTTCCTTCCTTCCAAAGAAGTACTGAATATAGCATACAGTTCTCTAAGAGAAAAATACAAAAACCAATTGAATGATTTGTATAGATTACATTAAGTGATTTAGAAAATACCAGTATTGAAACAGGAAAGGTAGCTGAGACACATTCATGCCCTTGGTCTATCACCTTACTTAGAAGAAGACTCTGAATTCCCAACTTAGCCCTGTATAGCAAAATATTTGGTTCATACAATCTAGCTCCCCAACTTTTATGCTGTTACTTAAGGTATTGCTTGTCACATACCCTGGTTTAAAAAGCCAAGAGATTCTGACATTCACAAGATCTCTTACACACACACACACACACACACACACACACACACACACACACACCAAAAAACAAAACAAAAACAAAACCAGCTAGGTATCTTTTAAACAAACTTGTCAAGCTCTTGCTGGTGCTGTCCTCCCAACAAAGAAAACAGGGAACGGAAAATAATATAGCTGCTATAGAAAACAGTGGTATAGTGATTTCCTCAAAAAGTTAAAGATACAACTGCCTCATGATCCATTAGTTTACCTCCAGTTGTTTATCCAAGAGATAGGAAATTAGGATCTCAAGAGACATATTTGTCATTTACGATCTCTGAGCTAGCTAACATATTCTTTTCCTTTGCTTCATTTTTCATTCTAAAATTAGACATTCTAAAAACTTATATAGAAAGACTATATAACTATTTACCTGAGGTTTTAAAATAATATCATAATAAACTTTTCAATAAGTTTTAACTGTTACTATGATCAAAAAAATCAGGATACCTGATTGCTTTGTACTTCACCTCTTCTCTTATGCTCTCATTTTAATTTTGAAGCATTTTAACCTTGGGGTTATTGATGCTTCTATTTTTCCTCTGTTTATAAATAGGCGTAAAATATAAATAACAACTATAGTTATGATAGTGTAGAAAGGAGAGGAATGAGGGAACTAAAAAATAATTTCTCAGATGTGTGTGTAAGCCACACCCAACTTGGTGCTCAGTGATACTCCTAGTAGTGCTGGGCATGACTGGTAAGAGGTGTTTGGAGTTAAATTAAGGATCTTGCATATGATAGGCATATATCCTATCACTTAAACTATCTTCTTGGCCTTATTTCTCACGTGTTGGGTTGAATTTTCTCTCCTACCTTTGAATGCTTACTCATTAGTTTTCACAAACTTTGTTTTGCAGATTAATTGCATTTATGTAAAAGGAAACATTGGATGATACTTAATAGTTGAAAATTGTAATATTTCAATAAGTTCTTTGGTGGAAAACAACATGGATGTAAACCAAGTGTGGGTTCAGTGTGAAAATGAAAACTGTTTGAAGTGGAGATCATTGTCAAGTGAAGATGCAGCCAGAATTGATCACAATGAACCATGGTACTGCTTTATGAACACTGATTCAAGATATAGTAAGTGCTCTGTTTCTGAAGAAGAATTTCCAGAGGAATCTCAACTTCATCAAAGTGGGTTAAAGTTTGTCTATTCACAGCTCCCTCTTGGAAGCCTGGTTTTGGTAAATTTACGGAATTGGCCAAGGTAAAACTTTCTTTATTATATAATGAATTATTAAAATTCTAAATTACTGAATTTTTAAAAATCTTTTCAAGAAACAACATTTTCCTATTTATTAATTTTTCATTGTTCTTTTTATTACTTCATTAAGTTTTGTGCTTTTTTTTCTTTCTTATAAATTTGTGTGATTGAAATCTTTATTCTTTCTGACATAAGATGTTGAAGCTATATTTTAGTCTGTAAGGACTTATTTAATTACATCTCACAAATTTTGATGTGTTATATTTTATTATCATCCAGGTTGAAATATTTTACAGTTTTCTTTGGAACTTCTTGAAAATAAGTTATTAGGAGGCTTTATGTATTATCCAGTTAAAAATCTTATGTCAAGAAGTTCCTATTTAATTATATTTTAGTTGATTTCATTGAAATTTTTCAAATATACTTAAATTATATATTTAAATTGTATTTTTTAGTCATGTATCATTTAAAATAACTAAAAAATCAGTGCCTGCATATGCTATGTTTTGTTTACCACTAAACATTCAACTTTATCTTTCAAAATGAAGTTAACCTCTTTAAACTAATTTACCCATTCTCCTTATAACTGAATCACTTCGTGGGAGAGAGACCTTCCAAGCAGGTCTCAAGGGACCTAGAAGCCACTCTCAGTGATACTTAACCTGACTATGGGAGACTTGACTGTTCAGTGCTTGGCCTGGCTTTGTGGTGCTGTCTGAGTCACAGTGATTACTGAACTGACCAGTACTGAAACGGCAGGGCATATGGTGCTAGACTCGGAATTTGGGGCTTGCTGTGTGCAAAGCACATGCTCCAACCCTTTCAGCTCTATGCAACTTCTCGATTCTTATATTTATAGCCAGCATGGCCTATCATTTTTTATTTTTTTAATTTAATTTAATTTTTATAAAATTGTTCACAGTGATTTATTACATCCAATATTCCAGCACCAATCCCACCACCATTACACCTTCCTACCACCGTTATTTCCTATTTTCCCAACCACCACCCAAACCTGCCCCAAGAGCAAGCCCAAGATGATTTATTTTTGTATAGTTGTTATGATTGATTCGCTAAAAATGATCCAAAAAGATTTCATTAGAAGGAAGGGTATGAAGATCATTGTATCTCGCCCCAGAATAATTAAGCTCTTGTATAAGATATTTGCTCGAGCGGGCCCAGTAACGTCTCCATTGGAGACTTTGTTGTTACTGTGTCTGGCATATCGAATACTCTCGGTAGCTTGCCGGGCTCTCCGAGAGGGGCGGAGGAATCGAACTCGGGTTGGCCATGTTGGCCGCTTGTAAGGCGAACGCCCTACCCGCATATTACTATCCTGTTGTTACAGGTTAAGCCTTGTGTGTTAATATTTTCTTAATCGATATTGGTTGTCTTCTACTTTACAACCATCCAATGGAGTATGCTACTCCTGGGATATCAGTAGAAAAGTATCAGATGCAGAGTAAGAGATGTCACTCCAGGAATTCTAAAATTTAAATGGAGTGATAAAACTGGCATTAAATTTTTAACTGGATGATGATTTTAGAGTCTGGAAGCATCTCTGCAGCTCACTGATCTCTTTTGAGATTTATTTGAGCTTATTCAGCTATTTGGTATTGGAGGCGGTTCATGGACATGACTGCCAGGCTCCCGAAAGAACAGAGGGATGAGAGGAAGTCACCCATCGCTGACTCCATAGCGGACTGGTGATTTTTGTCACAAAATCTACATACCTAAGTTTTTCAACAGATTCATTCATGGATGAGGCTTACCTTAAACTGTGGAATCTGGACATGAGCATGGCAGCCACTGGGTTTTGGAGGTTTTCAGCTGCCAGGGCTCTGTTTGGGCAAGTGGAGGGATTCACCCACCCCCCTCCAGGGTGAGTTTGGCCGATCATCAGAAGAATATGTATCCTGTTGTTTTCTAGATGTCTAAAAGTTTTTTTTTAATTCTTCAAATTTGTTTATATTTACCATAATATATTTTAGTATTTTCCATTATGGGTTGATTTTTAAAACTGTGGCATATAATATCAGGTTATAGCTTCACTTAATCACTTAATCACTTAACTTCCCGTTAGTCGTCGATTTGCTCGAGCGGGCGCCAGTAAAGTCTCCATTTGTCCCTGTCGCGTGCTAGTGTAGCCCAATGGCATCTCTTCGCTCCGGGAACATGGAGGGCCTCAAACCGATCGTTCATGACCTTGACAAAGAAGTCTGACCATCTGGTAGGTGGGCGGCCACGCGGTCTCTTGACATCCCGTGGAATCCAATCAGTAACAGCTCTAGTCCAACGGTCGTCTTTAAATCTCATTACGTGACCAGCCCATCTGATTTTCGACACCTTGGCAAATGAGACAGCGTCCCTGATCCTTGATCGTCGACGGATGTCAGAACTCCGGATTCGTTCTCTCATTTGAGTGAAATGTGATATTCCAAGCATAGCTCTTTCTATTCTTCTTTGGGAGACCTGAATGGCGTTCTCATCTTGTTTGCGTAGGGCCCAGGTCTCTGAGGCATATGTTAATGCAGGAAGAACAGTGGAATCAAAGAGATGTGCCCGGAGCCGGAGGTTCTTCGTCCTCTTAGCTATTTCTTCGACGTTCTTGAAGGCGTTCCAAGCCGCTCTCTTCCTCCTGCGCAGCTCGGGTGCCAGGTCATTTGTCATGTTGACCTCTCGACCTAGGTACACATAGCTGTTGCATTCGGAGATGGTCGTTCCATTGAGAGCGAATGGGGCATCAGGAACAAGGCTGTTTCTCATAAACATTGTCTTCGTAAGATTCAGCTGTAGTCCTACCTTTCCACACTCACGGTCAAAGTCGGCCAGCATTTGTGCCGCTTGGCTGATGTTTGGTGTTATTAAAACAATGTCATCAGCAAAGCGGAGGTGGTGTAGTTGCCGACCATCTATCTTCACTCCCATTCTTTCCCATTCCAGTCGTCGCATGATGTTCTCGAGGGTGGCACTGAAGAGTTTTGGTGAAATGGTATCACCCTGCCGCACCCCTCTCTTGACATCAACGATCACTTCTTTGTAGAATGGTGAGATCCTGGTAGTGAATCCGCAATACAGCTCACGGAGGATCCTGATGTATTGGGCTTGAATGCCCTGATTGGCTAGGGCTTCAATGACCGCTTCCATCTCAACAGAATCAAAGGCCTTCTTTAAATCAATGAACGTTAAGCAGAGCGGCATCTTGAACTCCCGAGAAACCTCAATGAGTTTGGTTATCGTGTGGATATGGTCGATGGTGCTGAATCCTTTGCGGAACCCTGCTTGCTCACATGGTTGTCCTTCATCTAGTGTTCTGCCAATCCTATTCAGGATGACTCGAGTGAACAACTTGTAGATGACAGACAATAGGCAGATCGGGCGATAGTTGCCAATGTCATGGATGTCTCCCTTCTTGAACAGTAGTACGGTCCTGCTGGTTTTCCATTGAGATGGAACCTTGCATTCAGACAGGTAGCGAGTGAAGAGCCGAGCCAGTGTATTGATGAGTACTGACGGCAGGTTCTTCAGGTGTTCAGGTCTGACCTTGTCTGGGCCGGGTGCTGTTTGTTTCTTTACTGACGAAATGGCGTGTCGGATTTCAGAAGGGAGAACGTTGGGAACGACATACCCATCCTGTGGAATTTGGTATGTCGGCAAGTGGACATGGCTATCGAAGAGATTTGAGTAGAAGTCATGGATAATCTTCTCCATTGCTGTTCTGGAGGATGTGATGGATCCATCAGGACGTCGGAGGGCAGTCATCTTGGTCTTATAGTTGGCGAAGGACAGGCGGGCGTTACGAATACTTTTCCCGGCTTCTGCCGCATCTACCAGTACTTCTGCTCTTCTCTCTTTGAGGTCTTCCTTGATCGCATCTCTGCACTGCTTTGCAAGCTCGGACGTTAGCTTGCGGTTGCCTGAGGCATGCGCCAAACCACGCTGGCGAATTAGCTCAAGAGTTTTCGAAGATAGGCGACTTTTTGTGGCTATCTCTCTCTTGGCGTTCCTCGCACATTCATGGAGGTGCTGAACCAGTCGATCGTATTCCTCGTCAATGTTGTCAACAATGGCATCTTCCCATGTTGCCGCAATAGTACCAAAGAGTTCCCAGTTGGTGGTCGTTCTGGGAGTTCTCTTTTTGAACTTTGCAGCCCTTTCTCCCCGCTCTGTGAAGTAGAATTTTGCACGAAGGAGACGGTGGTCCGATCCCGTTCGAAATTTTGGGACAACAGCGACATCAGTCAGGCAAAACCGTCGATTGAATATGATGTGGTCTATTTCGTTGTGGAATCGTCCACCGGGAGACTCCCACGTCCATCGTTTAGATTCTGCCTTCTGGAACTGTGAGTTACCATGGATGGTCTTGGTCGACATGATGAACTCTGACAGTCTCTCACCCTGTTCGTTCCATTCTAGGCCATGGGTCCCGATGTGAAGTTCTTCAGCTGATCTTCTCGGTCCTATCTTGGCATTAAAATCACCCACAATGATCTTGTAGAAGGTGTGGTCTTCTTTATAGAACTTCTCTAGCTCCATGTAGAACTTCTCGATTTCTCTTTCATCATAATGAGATGTTGGTGCGTAGACAACGAAGATAGAAACTGCAGGCAGTGAGCCACATCTATTCAAATGTAAACGTCCGATTCGGGTTGTTAGGCATTCAAATGAATCAATGCTCTTGGCCAAGTTTGTGTTGACAAGGACACCGACGCCTCCAACACCTCTTTTATCGCATGTTCCGAGGAACAATTCTTCTCCAGTGTCGAAAACGGCATGGTGAGATTCGTGTCTTCTTGTCTCGGTCAGACCAATGATGTCGTACTTGATCATTCGCGCTTGTACCATCAGGTCCTCGATGGATGCATCTGATGCTAGCGTACGTGCATTGAAAGTACAGACGATCATTTTTGTCTTCCTTCGTTGTGGCAGCCTAGGTCGGCCTTGAGATTTTGTCAGCCTCTCCTTTCTCATCCTTCTCAGTGCTGCCATGTCGGTGAAGCCTTCAGGGTCAGGTGAATGAGACCAGTTGTAGTTACTGGTTTTGGCATATCGAATACACAGCGGATAGCTTGCCAGGCTCTTCCGTGCGGGCGGAATACTCTCGGTAGCTTGCCAGTCTTTCCGAGAGGTATAGAGGCTTTTGGGGTGACCTCTAATCACCCTTGTAGGTGTTACCATATTTGAACCCTATCAAATATGGTACGACAATTCCAGAAGACGGGTATTTAGTGTCTTATGATGTCCGGAAAGCGTCCTGGAGTGTGGCGACATAATTCCTTTTTAGAATTATAAGCACTTTGTTCTCTTAAATTGATTTGATTTTTCATTTTGGGATTCTGATGTGATTTCTGATGGGTAGTCGTGGTTATTTTGGGGTTTTGTTTGCTTTAAATTTTTTCTTTGCTGTTTTCATTTTTAAAATACTGAGTTTTTGTGTTTTGGGCCGCATCTGGCAATGCTCAGGGCTTACTCCTGTCTCTTTACTCCGAGATATCCCCTGCTTGAGGGACCAGATATGTTGTTGGGGATTGAACCAGGGTTAGCTACATGCAAGGAAAGTGCCCTAGCCTTGTACTTACTATTTCTCTGGCCGTATTTAAATCTTTTTTTTTTTTTTAAGCAGGCTACTTCTGCTATATTCCTGGAAGTTACACAGTGTGAGTTAACTTTTGGTTACTGCCAGATAGAATTGGAAATCCTGGTTCAGTGTTCAACTTCTGATGACTTTCTGGGGCGAAATACGGGAGTTTTACTCTAGTCAGGTATCAGAATTCTAGCTCCTTACTCAGTATCCTGGCTTAGTGGGGGATGGGTATAGTATCTTCTTATCTCGTTCCTCAGCTAACTACCTGCAATAACTGTGGTAAGAGGACCTTTTTAGCACTGGAAGGTAGTGAAAACCTCAGCTGCCCACTAGACCTTCTCTGCAATTATTTGAGTTGAGAGCTAGAAGAGCTAGAGCTCATTACTTCCATGTAATTGAAATACAAATTCATTACTTAACTTTTGCTGGTAGAAAAGGACATAAGAGACTTTATTTTTTCCACAGTTTTTTTATTAGGACAAAATGGTTAGTGGGTAGTGGGGTTAGTTTTTTTTTTTTATTCTTTTGTAGTATTTTTTGCTTTTTTTTAAATTAAAGAATCATGATGTACATAGTTACTGATAGTTGGATTTTAGGTATACAATAATTAACACCACTCCCTCCACCAGTGTTAACTTCCTTCCACCAGTGTTGCCAGATTCCATCCATATCCCAACCCCCCACTCCACCAGTGCCTATCAACTTGATAGGAACATTATAAAGTTCAGTGGTTCTGTTTAGATGTCATGCTTTCAGTTTTGTTGAGTCTGTGTTTTGGATATATGGCTATTGCCCTCATTCATATCATTGGTATAACTGAAGCCCTGATGCCTGTTCACCCATTACTTCTCATCCTCTCCTCCCCACCCCCACCACCTTGATTTATTTCCTTCTCTGTCTCTTCTCTAAACACTGGTATCAAGGATGATCTAAGCACCCCCCTTTTACTGCAGTACATAAAATGATCAGTGTTTGAAATCTTCCTGAATTCGATACCTGTTCCTTTGGCTATAAAGTGCAGGCTTTAGATGGCCCTTTCTTCATGCTTGTTTACAGTTATTAGTGTTTCTGTGTAGTGAGCCTTTTCTTTGCCCAGTAAATGATATGTGAGGCATAAACAAAGTTCATTTACTCACTGTCATGTCATTCTTCACATCCCCAGTTTCCTGTATGGTGTATCTTCTCAACCTTTCAGAATCTTCTTATATTCTCTATATCCTACACAGGATTTTCACATATACTTAGTAGAATAAAAAAATTATATCTAGTATTTTCAAAAAAGGAATTTACAGAATTATTATTTTTTTTAAGACTAGGTTTGGGCCATACCGACTGGCATTCAGAGATTACTGTTCCTGACTCCACAGTGGGATCACAGCTTGAAGGGCTAGCGGGGACCATATGTGGTACTGAAGATCAGTCTTGGGTCTGCCATGTGAAAAATAGTACCCTCTGTACTGTCTCTCCACAATATATTTAATGTTTTTTCTAGATATATGACTAGTCCTTATCTGTTGTTTTTTCAAAATATAGTTATTTTATGAGATTTCTTTAGCTATTTTACTTTTATTATTTTTAACTTTTGATTAACTTTAATAATGAACTTAACTTCCTGGAAGTTAAGTTTTCTAAACCTAAAATTGTTTAGGTTTAGAAAAATTGAATATGAAGTACAGTTTTTAGGTATTCCCTTTCCTGCTCTACCTCACTAGCCATTAGTATGATGTTGAGGGCTTGAGAGATAAGCAGCAGGTAAGGTGCTTGCCTTGGACAAGGCTAACCCAACTTTGATTTCCAATGCCCCTGTGGTCCCCTCACTACCTTTAAGAGTGATCTCTGACCACAGAACCAGGAGCTAGCCCTGAGTACTGCCAGGTGTGATTAGAAAAAAACAAAGAATCGTAGTGGTGACTAATTTTTACTTTACATTTCCCTTATAATGTACCTGGTAGATCATCTTATGTGATTTATTTCCTATAAATAAATGTGTGTTTATTTCCTATAAATCTTCTTTAATGAGGTTTCTTTTCAGATATTTTATGTTAGCTTTAGCATATCAGCTTTTTCTTTCATAGATCCTGTCTTTGGTGTTACCTTCCCACTTTATTTGTATCTTCTCTTTCCTAATTTCTTATTGATCCTTTCCTGTTCAGTTTGCATTTTACTCTTAGAAATTTCTCATCATTTTAAGTTTTTGTCTGGAAAAGAGCTCCTTTGATTAGTTTTAAGGTATTCATTGGGAACATATCATTCAATACCTTCTGATTTTGTTGCACTTCCCCACACAATTTTGGCTATGTCTAGTTTGACTCATTGTACTTCCAGTATTAACTTTTAATTTTTTTCTTTTGGTGCCAGGAATTGAACCCAGGTCTTATGCATACAAGGTACGTGCTTTGCCATTGAGCCACATCCACAGTTGCAATTTTGAGACTCTCTTTTCACATACCCATCAAACCTATGATTGTCTTCCTCTTCTTATCCTGTTCCTCAGTGACATGTTAATTACATGTGGCTCTCTTAAGTCTCAGTGACTTATTCCTGCAACCTCTTATTTTTGTGTGTGGATAGCTTGTTACTTAATACTTTAAATATGCTATACATCAAATTGTAGATTTACTATTAAAGTTGCTTTACCTATACTTCTGAGGAATTCCAGGAGATTGTGAAACTTTAAAACCATTACTGCTTTTCCAGAATCTTTTACATTTTATTCTCCTACAAAACATTCTCAAAACTGGAATACTCTAATATTATCTTGTTTTCTTTCATATTCAACTATTTTCAGTGAGTAATATGATTGTTTCTTTTCATAGAGTCTGTGATGAATTATTCTGATACAGTCTAACACACGCATACACAAGGCCTTCAAGTCAGTATCTAGATTTGTGCTCTTGCTCTGCTGTCTATTGTTATGGACTGAATTGCATTCTCTCAGTTATCATAAGAAGAAGCTCTAACTTCCGAATGTGCCTTATTTTGGAGCTGAACATTTAATAATGTAATTAAAATTAAAATAAGGTTGTTAAGGTGAGCTTTAATTCAGTCTAACTGGTGTTCTTTTGAGATACATTAAGAATTGGGACACATGATGAAACATTAGAGACATTTGTGCTCAGAGAAAAATACTGTGTGAGTACATAGCTGTAAGGCAACCATGTCTAAGCAAAAAGAATCCTCAAGAAAAAACAGCCCTTAGGGCAGGAGGAGTAGGTATACAACAGTTAGGTTGCTTGCCTTGCTCATGGCCAAGATCCCCAGAGTCCTGTCAGGAGTGTTCCTTGAGTATAGAGATAAAAGTAAACCCTGAACACTACTGGGTGTGGCCCAGAACCAAAAAAGAAAAAAAAGGAAAACTCATCCCTATTAATATATTGACCTTTAACTTATAGACGCCAGGACAATAACAAAATAAATATCTGTTATTCAACCTACCCAGTCTTCTTTTCCTAAAATGGCCTTAGCAAACTAATATACCCACTCTTTTTATAATTGGGAAATCTATCTGAGATATATATCTTTTGTTACTGAAATATTTCTAGGGATAAAATGTGCTATTATATAGTGTGTATGATGTATGGCCATTTGAATTTTAGGTGATAATTTTTAGGGTCTGAAGAGAGAGATATATTAAAAACTTTACATGAATATGAACAATCATTTTTTGAGACTACTTGGTAAGGCTTTTATAGTTTCATATAACTTTTTGTTTTTGTGTTGAGTCATACCCAGAGATGCTCAGGGCTTCCTCTTCCTCCTGTTTCTATGCTCAGGGATCATCCCTGATGGGTCTCAGGGGACCATATTTGATGCCATGATGGACCCAGGCCAGCTGCATGTAAGGCAGGTACTTTATATACTATCACTTCAGCCCCCATGTAACATTTTGAAAGTAGAAAGTTCCTATCTTCTAATGGAGATTATGAATGGATTTGTTCATTGCCACTGATGTTAGAAATCTTATTAGGAATATCTTTGCGATTATGTGCTAGTAATTCAAGGTTAGAACTTGGAATTCAAATGAATCATATTTAACTCCTGTAATTTTTTTCTAATCTATTAGTAGGACTATCAAATGCCTGAAAATGGCAGTTGTTTCTACCTTATTGCTTATTTTTAGAGAAGTATGCACTTGCTAGGTAGTCCCAAATATTACTCTTTAGGAACTAAGTATATATGAGCACAAAGTTAATGTACAGACTGAGAAACTTAAATCTAGTAATGCTGTGTATTCAGTGGTATGAACATATAGAAAGATGGCAATGATAATTGTATTTGTAGAATATAAATCTAGAATTATTGAAAACAGTCAAACATCAGTTCTTTATTTAGTAGTATTATAAATATTGAAGTTTCAGATGGAAATTTCAATCATTTGGATGCAAGATGGTTATGTACCATCATCTGGGTCGATTTTTGTTAGACTTACTCCCAGATTTTAAGGTTCAGAACTTTGTCTCTCTAACATCTCAGAATTATATTTGTTTTTTCAGAAAAGTTGACACTCTAAAAAAGGTTAAAAGAACTGACTCAGAAATTAAAATACCTATTTGATTTTTATATAATGTGAAGCAAAATTGTTAGGAGACTAGAAAATTATCTTTTTCTATTGGAAAAGTCCATGGAAAATCAAAGTAAAAGTTATACTTACATCTACATTGTGAGATAATACCTTATATACTTATCAAAGTATATGTAGAGCCACTTAATTGTGCCTGCTCAAGATAGAGATAGCAGATTATACCAGCAAGAAAAGAACAGTGTTTAAGCAACTTTGACTTTTTAAAATAAACCAAATAACATTGTATTGTTAGCTCACAGAAATTTGAAGTAAAATATTATGGTATATATATCATTTAATATTGATAGAATCATTATCAAATAAAAACTAGACTTATTCTCCAGGCATTTACAAAGCTTTCTTATGAATATGAAAGTAAATTATAGAAAATATGTGTTGTATTCCAAATAGTTCATTTAAAAATTACTTTAAGAGCACATCAATACTTATATTTTGAGGTTTCTAAGTTGATGTTTTTATAAATTGAGATTTATAAAATTGAGATTCAATATGCCAAACACAGTAACAACAAGTCTCATGATGGAGACGTTACTGGGCCTGCTCGAGCAAATTGATGAACAACGAGAGGACAGTACTACAGTGCGACAGAGATTTTACAAATTTATAAATTGATATTTCTGCTATGTCCTTTTATGTGGTGGGAAACATCCTCTTTTTTTTATCACCCTGCAGTTAGTTCCAGTAGAGATTTCTTGGAACATATAGCAGTCAGTTGTTGATGATGATTGAAACTCATGCATTTTTTTCCTCCTGGGTTATGAATGAGATCCAAGTATAATTTGATCTCTTTTTAAACGTACAAATAACAATCATACCTTTTTTATTGGGTATAAATACATGAGAGTTGAAACTATTCTTAAGTTTCAACTTATATTGAAACCAGTAGTTATCTTATTCTTTTCCTGATTAAGAAATGTGTATCAATTTATTCATGATATATTTGCAGTCCTTGAAATTACTTGTTTGGCAAAATTTTCCTTTTCCTCACCAATGGATTCTAACACCTAGCATATATTTGACCTTGTATTCACTATTAACTTCCTACCACCCACAGATTCTAATACTGATTTTACACTTTCTTTGTAATTTTGGTCCCCTGCTATTGGGCTCTCTGTTCTTACTCTGCTTCTCCATATTTAAGGCCCTAGGAAGCACTTCAGAATTCCTCATAAATATGCTGGAGTGATAGCACAGAGGGTAGGGCGTTCGCCTTACACGCGACCAACATGGCCGACCTGAGTTCGATTCCTCCGCCCCTCTCGGAGAGCCCGGCAAGCTACCGAGAGTATTCGATATGCCAGACACAGTAACAACAAAGTCTCCAATGGAGACGTTACTGGGCGCGCTCGAGCAAATCGACGATCAACGGGAGGGCCTTTACCTTTACCTTATGAAAGTGAAAAATTAGTTTCTAGAAGCACACAATGTTTAATCATCATTGATGGTTTGGAACTCAAATTGATATCAGAATGAGGGTAAAAGATAGACACCAGTTTCTTCAATCACAGCAAATCAAAGAAGATGATGGATGCAGCAGCTGGAGAGATGTAATGATATTTTCTGTATCTTTTGCCTTTCCTCAGCTTTTCTTGCAGTTCGGTATATTCCATTTCATCAGGGACATATAGGAGTCAGACAATTCCTCTGTACTGCCTAAAGAAATATTGAAGTACCACATTTATTTCAACATTTTATAATATATTTCATAAATCATTTTAAATAAGCACACAGTATTTTCTGTAACATTCTTTAAATAATGAACTAAAGCTTTATTTTATTAGCTAATAAAGTTACTACTGTATATATTTTTATAGAGTAATAATTTCAGTTGAATAATTTTGAGCCCGATAGATTTGATGTAAAAAAATTGTATTAGAATTAATGTTAGAAAAGTAGCCACTCATCTGATACATAATAGATGCAAAATATTTCTCTCTTATCTTAAATATTAGAAACATTAAGATAGAATAGCTTATATAGCGCATATACTACTTATAATTTGATACTGTTTGGCAGTAATTCTTTCTAAAATTACTGTGAGGCCACAGATGTCATTCAGTAGCAGAACACTTAAATTTGTAAGACCCTGAGTTTGATTCCCCACACCACTATCAGAAAAAAAAAAAAGAGATGCACCAAAAGAAACTGAAAGTCTTGGGCCAGGGAGATTGTTCAAAGAGATGGAATCCATGCTTTGCATGTGGGATACCCAGGTTTCACATCTTGCATTACACAATCTACAAACACCACCATAAATCATGGTCACGGTCCTCCCATTGTTATAATATAGATATATTTTGATTTTATGTAAAAATACTCAAGATCTTCCATAGAATTGGATATATCTTTTCAATCTCTCTCACCTTTCACAGTTCATAGTGTTACAGACTTTTTTTAACAAACCAATTTCATCATTAATAGCCACAGAACTAAAACCAGCTTTAAGAATGTGCTCCATGTTAGTTTTAATTCCAAATTAATCTTTTTTTATTTTTATACATCAGACTAACTCTGGAATGGCTTAAAGCTGTCCCACCTTTAATCACTCAGGTGTCTCAGGTGCTTCACTTTTCTCCTCATGTAGCCTGTCTGGCCTCTCTCCTTGCACTAGCTTTCTATTTTCAAAATATTGATGTCATCACCTTTTTTCAGGCATCCATCACAGTCACGGTCCTCCCATTGTTCATCGATTTGCTCGAGCAGGCCCAGTAACGTCTCCCTTGGAGACTTCGTTGTTACTGTGTTTGGCATATTGAATATGTCACGGGGAGCTTGCCAGGCTCTGCCGTGCAGGCGAGATACTCTCGGTAGCTTGCCGGGCTCTCCGAAAGGGGCGGAGGAATCGAACTCGGGTCAGCCATGTTGGCCGCTTGTAAGGCAACTGCCCTACCACTTTAATAACACAACTAAAAATAACTGAGAGGTATAAATTTGCTTGTACTAAGCTTGAGCTTCTTAAATTTTTTATTCAAATCAAATACCATATAACAGTAACAGTTCAGTGGCTTTTATAGCAATTGTTAATCAACTTGAGGGACCAATTGTCAATTTCTAGAAAGTGGAATCTGATAATGTAGTCCTCAGTGAACTGCCACTCATTCTTCGTCATTTGTCTGTCTATAGAAATCTTTTAAGTGGATATCTTTATAAATGTTTATTTCCAATATAAATTTAAAAGATAAACTCTACTTGATTTATATATAGAACTAGAGAGTGGATCTCACTATTTGAGCCTTGTTATCTTTCTATAATGCTATAAATGGAAATAGAAACTGATATATAATTTTTTAATGCTTGGTCATATTACATATGAATATTTGATTTCTTGATTCTCACATTTTGACTGTACTTTCCTTAGTCACAAACTGTAAGCTTATTTGCTGCTTTTCATTCCTGTTTTTCTGGAGAGTATTTTTTTAACAGTATATCAGTCTCAACAGCTTAGTAAACTGTTTAAAACTTAGTTGATATATGTTTCTGTTAAATGGAAAAAAAAATATAATGTATCAAGAAACTTCTAGAGTTTTATGTCTTTAAAGAAAATACTCGTTAAATGTATTTTTAGAATAGGATTCATTTATTTCTAGTACTGAGGACTTTTAGCAACTTGGTCAGCAGCCAGTGGAGCAGATGGGGGAAAGGGGAACAGCATAAAACTGCTGAGCTCTATTTCTGTTATTCCCGAAGTAGTTATAATCTTCAGTGTAATCACAGCATGGATACTACATCTCCTTTGGAAGCCTTAAACAGGAACTGCCAACTTTCTTTACCCTATCGTTGGATTAATATTTAAGTAATTAATCATTTCAGTTGGCCAAAGTTGATTAAAACCTGTCATGAATATGATTGATCCTTTCTTATCTTTCCTATGAGAAGTACCTATCTCTTACTCTAGATATTTCTTTTTTCTTAAAATTCTTCTTTTATGATATATTCTACATATATGTATACATATAATGTATATATAGAGTTAAATACTATTTATATAAAACAATACAAATACTACATTTGTGACTTTCTTTATAAAATACAACTGATCAAATACTATCTTTAAAGATAAAAATAGGAATAGGTTTAAGTCGTTTTAATAAAGCTAATGGAAGTCAAAGGAGAAAGTTCGATACGTGACTGAGACATATCTTTTTTAAAACATTAAAATAATTTAAAATATTTTCTTTTCAAAGTTGGCCAGCTATTATTTGTCCTGATCCTTTTAAAAGGAAATATGTTACCTATGACCAGGCTGGAAATGTTGAAAAGTATCACATTGAATTCCTGGGTGATCCCCATTCAAGATCATGGATAGACTCAACATTTGTTGCCCATTATAGTATCACATTAAAGGTATGTACAATAACATCAAAACTGTAACCATTTGGATGTATTTTCAATTATAACCATTTTGTCTCATACCCTAAAAGATGCATATTTACTTTCATATTTATATAAATGAGTGGTTGCTTATGATTTAAACTAAACAGTTTAAAATTTTTTCCCAAGCAAGTATGGATATAAAAATAGCCATGGGGTAGTTTGAAAATGTGTATTTATGAGTTCATTTTAAAAATAAATAATTGCTATTTAAAATAACTTTAAAATCTATAATTTCTTTAACTTTCTCAAGATACTATTTTGTTATAGCCCTAGCTCACTGAGAAATGAATTATGGAATAAAACCAGATTTTCAAATTTCAAACAGAATATTTCATTATGCTAACTCCTTCAGTATCTTCATGTTTTTAAAACTATAAATCACGTACTACAACTAGTGAATAGAATAAACTTTTAGGTTGATTAGTATAGGTAAGTTAGACCTTTTTTCATGGATTTAGTTAAACTGTCATAAATCAATTTAATTATCTGTCAATATTAAAGTGTTTTATCTGAAAATTATTCTTTCATTAGACATCTGATTAGAAACTAGATGTGAGAGGCTAGACACATAGTGCAGAGTTAAGGCAGATGCTTTCCTTGCGTCCTGCTGACTATTCAAACTCCTGCCACCACATATAGTCCCCTGAGACCATCATGGTCATGGTCTGAACACTACTGGGGGTGGCCAAACCACCAAAACTCCCCACCCCAAATGTAGATGATATAAATGTGGACACCTTTATTTGATTTGGAAGATTTAAACCTTTTTGCTAAGAAGTATATATATTAAATGGTTGAAAACAGGAGATAAGTGAGAGTTTTCTTAATCTGACATCTTGGTGAGTAAATATTATCCAATATCAACAATGCCTCGGGGCTAGAGAGATAGCACAGCAGGTAGGGCGTTTGCCTTGCACACGGCCGACCCGGGTTTGATTCCCAGCATCCCATATGGTCCCCTGAGCACCACCAGGAGTAACTCCTGAGTGTAGAGCCAGGAGTAACCCCTGTGCATCACCAGGTGTGACCCAAAAAGCAAAAAAAATTAGAATAAAAATAAACAATGCCTCTCTAGAGGCATTTTTATTATATCTTTTTATTATATCCTTATATCTCTAAGGATTTTATTATGAAATTTGGAAGAAGAGTAGGAAATATTGTATTTATTCTTTACATTGTAATGAAATCAGTTTCTTTCTCTTTTGAAATTTATTATAATAATAATGTAAATAATATCAACTTTACTCATTTTATAAAGGTGGATAGCTTTCTCATCATAAAATTCATGTAAAATAATGTATTAAGTATCGACTAGATTAATCATTTGACTTTTCAATGAAACAGGCCTATTATCTTTATACTCTAAATAAGGCTTATTAAAGTAACTCTGAGGATAAGTTTCTGAATTTACTTCATATCATTTTGTTTAGCTCATAAATTATTTACCTATTCTGCAACACATATTTAACCTATCTTCATCTCTTAAATCTCCCATTTGCTCTTTTGATTTTATCATTTGTGAAACAAAATTCAAGCATCTCTCTGAATAAATTTAGCCATTTAAAAATTTTTTTCTTTAAAAATTAGCAAATGTTGAGTAGAAATAGCAACAAAATACATTAAATTTCTTAAGGGTAATATATTAATATCTATTAGTACTATTGCTTAAAATACTTTAGACCAAATCTTTTGTGGGACACATGCTTATTTCCGTCATTGATGTAAATTGTATATTTTTCTCAGTTCCATTTAATATCTCTAGTTTTAGTAGTGAGACTAAAGCAGTGGGAGATAGTAGCACCTTCGATATACATAAACCTTAAAAATAATGTTAACTCTGCTCATTTGCTTCCTGTACACTAGTATTTCACTAACATTTTATGTTGCAGTATTTACAACTTGCTTGCTGTAACCTTGTATATGTCTCAACTTACCCATCACCAATGTTTACAAGAAATTTCCCTACCAAATTGACTTTTTGTACTATTCTGTCCAGACTTCCTGCCCCTAAATCTCACGTTGCATCCGTGGTTTTCATAGGACAAGTTATTTCTGTTGTCTTTTGCCAGTTAGTTTTCTTTGGTCATTTATTTCCATGTACATAGGAGTGAAATGATCTGGTAAATTGTTTTTCACTTTCTGATTTGCCAAATAAAATCCCCAGTTATATCTATTTTGTCAGAAATACAGCTTCATCTTTGTAAATAGATAAATAATATTCTGTTGAGTATATATACCACAATTTCCTTACCAGTATAGCAGTTCCTACTTTTCTCCTTTATGATTTTAAATACTTTTCACAAACTTTTTATTATGAATCTGTAATTTTCCTAAAATCTTATGAGTTACTTATATGCATAATATGAACAAATTCTGTTTTTTAGTTCTTTATTAAGGTAACATTGGTTTGCAAAATATAAATATTTATTAAGTGTTAGAGGTGCAGTGTTACCATACCACATCTGCCATCCAATTGCTAATATCCTTCCACCCAACACTCTCCATAGAATCTTTCCCTTCCATACTCCTTATATCCTACTTGGTAAGCTTAATTTTATCATCAGAGTTTAAGGAATTTTTTTTAATAAAACATTGTCTATCTCCTTGTTTTGTTTTGTTTTTATTTACCACTTATGAGTAAGATCATCCACTATTTGTCTTTTCTCCTTTTGACTTGTTTTACTTAACATGACACTCTTTCATTCTATCTAGATAGTATCAAAACACAAAAGTTCATAATTTATTATGTATATAAAAAGTATACCTTTATCTACTTGTGTAATTTGACACACTTGAGCTGTTTCCCAATTTTGGTTAGTGTAAATAGCACTGCAATGAACAGAAGTTTACATGTTCCTTTTGAATTAGTGTCCTTGGGCTAGATAACAAAAAGTGGAATTGCTGGAGCATATGGTAGGTCTATTATAAATGTTTTAAGTAGGCTTCATACTGTTTTTTTATAGAAGTTTATTTCCCATCAATAGGGAGTAAGTATTCCTTTTTTTCCACATCCCTTTTCTGTCCTTTTATTTTTATTTTATTTGGGGACCATACCCAGTGATGCTCAGGAATTATTCTGTGGTCTGCACTCAGGAATTAGTCCTGGCAGTGCTTGGGGGATGATACGGGATTCTGGGGATCAAACCTATGTCAGTTGCATGCAAGGCAAGTGCTCTACTGCTGTACTATCTCTCCAGCCCTGTTTCTGCCTTTCAGATAAAGGCCTTTCTCATTGGTATCAGGTGATATCTAATTATCATTTTGATTTGCAGAAATAATCCAGTTTTAGTCAACTTTTATCTGTGTATAATACTGGATATTGAACCTAAGACCTCACACATGCAATGTTTATGCTCTATATACGTTGAGTCATCTCCCCAAATGAGTTTAACTTTTCGTTTGTTGTATAGGTAATAAGACAGTTTTGTTCTGTATTTGACTACTGAGTTTTCTCAACCATGTTTGTGGAAGGAATTTCCTTTTTTCTACCTTTCATGAATGCTTAAATTTTATTCATTATTCTTGTTGCTTTAAAATTATTACTAAAAAATCTTACTATCCAGACTCTCTGAAATTATTTATAACTTCATTTTGGGGTGAATTTATAAATAACTTGGGACACCCCCTTAAAATATAAGATTTACTGTTTCCCTTATAGTGGCTAGATATTAAAAATATAGGTGTTAATATTGTTAACAAGTTAATATTGATACCAAGGTTTTTAAGAAATTTTATGGTATTAGTTCCAAACTTGCTCATCATGACATTTTCCATTAATATACATATATATGTGTATATTACACACACACACACATATATATATATATGGAAGTGGTCTGAGAATCTGTATTGTTTCTTGATGAATCTCAAGAATCAGTATAGAACAGATCATTTCCCCATAAATGATAATTTTGTTTATTATAATTAGCTATGTAAGATATTCAAAGTATACCTATATATTTATATATTTGTGAGGGTGGCTGGAGGGTATTTTTTGGAGGCTCATCCTGCTTTGCTCAGGGCTGAGTCATAGCTCTGTGCTCAGAGATTACTCCTGACAGTGCTTGGGGGACCATATACAATGCCCAGGACTAGCAACAAAATTAGCTGCATGCAAGGCAAGCAAGGCACACACCCTCCACTGTCTCTTCAGTCCCTACAGTATTTTTTTTCACTCTGCTTATTTTTTGTAATGTTTAAATATGCTTATAACTTATGGTTCTGAGGAATTCAGGAAAATTACCAACAAAATCATGTCTATCTTTAAATTCCTTTCCTTTCTGGTGGTGGCTGAATTTTACCCCAGGACTGCTAGAGCTCCCCCGTTTTTTTTCTCTTCCCTCCTTTCAACATCTGATTTCAAGCCAGCCACACTAAGTGGCTTATGTACTGGTTCTATAAAAATTGTTTTCTAGGGGCTGGAGCAGTAGCACAGCAGGTAGGGTGTTTGCCTTGCACGTGGCCGACCCGGGTTCAATTCCCAGCATTCCATATGGTCCCTTGAGCACTGCCAGGAGTAATCCTGAGTGCAGAATCAGGAGTAACCCCTGTGCATTGCCGGGTGTAACCCAAAAAGCAAAAAGCAAAAAAATTGTTTTCTAGAGGATGTCACCCAGATAATGAACCACCCTAGAATGGAATATCAGTTTGGGGTTTCTTAAACTATACAAAAGACATGAGCCTGTTGTCTCTTCTATCTTACAAAAAAAAGACCTTAGGTATTTTAAACACTTAAATCATTTCTTGGTGATAAATACATACATAAAAATTATAGTTAATAACTTCCCAGTTCTTTTACTTGCTGATATTTTATATTAAAAAGTGTCATGTTTTTTCATCTTTATCTGTCCTATTCCTAATATTGTAGGGAGTATTCAGTCTCTGTACTGGGATTCCCAATATTTCAAGCAAATAATGGAGTCTTAGCATAAAGATTTAAATTTTTTTCTTCCTTTCTCCCCATTGAATTCACAGTATTATCCTTTATCCAGTAAAGGATCCAATAGATGTTCAGACTGAATAGAATTAGAGTGTTAAACTTACCTGGTTCATATACTTCCTGTTGGTGTAGGAACAGATAGACATTTGTTAATTTGATCTTAAAGTTGTGCTCCTGCTAGGAAAACAAAATTCCCATTATATCTATGGGAAACATAAACAGAGATACCCGTAACTTAAGATTTTTAAATTAGCCTTTGCTTCAAGTGTTCAGTAATTTAAATAAGCTATTTAATTTAGAATTCATTATGAAAATTATAAACTGACATTGAAAATGACAGATGAGAGGAAAGGCAGATATTAGAAAGTCTAGAGTTGTGTGACATAGGTGTGATGTGACTATCTTCTAGTTTGCATCAAAAGAACAGAGATGTTTTTACTGTCTAGATTACTGGTTGCTGTTGTAGAAATCCAATTTAAGAAAGACAAGATTTCCTTGTGATTAACTTTCTGCTGAATTGCTTTAAGTGAAATCGTCTGCCCAACAGAGGGAAAGAGCAACAGCTTTGGAGTGATAATAAATAGAATGATGCATCAGTGAAATACATGTTTAGAGTCAGTAAGATATATTCCAAGTTTGAATGTATATATGTGAAAAATTGGCATAAATTGCTAGGCAAAGTACTCTATAATAGGTATTGCTGTGGATTCCACAAATTTTAGTGGAGATGCATTATAAAGGAACATTGTTATTATTATGCATTATTATGAAGATTTTTGAGAT
Source organism: Sorex fumeus (assembly GCF_029834395.1). Classification (NCBI taxonomy): domain Eukaryota; kingdom Metazoa; phylum Chordata; class Mammalia; order Eulipotyphla; family Soricidae; genus Sorex; species Sorex fumeus. The sequence continues at coordinate 31,324,114 of NW_026606129.1, forward strand.
TAAATAAAATAGACTTAGATTCCCATATTTTGAAAAGTTTATCATGTAATAAATGACAATTAACTATTTGAACTTATTTTAATGAATTTAGAAGCACAGTAAGAACAGTCTATAGGTATTAGGCCTTTCAAGATTTTAGATATATGTTTTACTTTGTATCTAAATGAGAAATTTTACAATTTATAAGTACTTTTAATCGCAGTTAACCTTAATATTGACATCATTAAATATGAGTTGATAAATTGGGATTATAAATACTGTCACTATAGCTACAGGATTATAAAAAAGGTTCTTTCATTTCCCAAATGGATCATATTAAGTATTTTATTAGATTACCTGAAAGTTAGGTACTACTTTTTTTTCATGGCATTTAAAGTGTTTGAAATTGGATACTTCATTTAAAAAGGAAAATAAACTACTGTTATCATATAATAAACCATTGGGCTACGATGTTAAAAGAAGAGTGATGGGCAAGTAATGAAGCAGTAGAGAGAATATCAAAGTTTGGGGAGGAAACTCTAAGACCTGTCCATGTCTTCTGATTTTCAGAACCAATTTACTGAAGACATTCTTCCCTATAGCAACTAAATGTCAGATTTATGTATAATAATTCTTGATATAGTTATATTTTCCCTGATTTATTCCAAAAAGTAGTAAGATCCCTTGTTTTCCCATTGGAATTTTTTATATTGAGGCAGTTAAAGGTAGGTCTTGCCAGTTTTTTTGACTTGATGGTAAGAAAGGTGGACTAAGAACAGAGACTAGTGCTTCTGACAGTTACAGACTCGATCAGAAAGGCAGAGAAGAATTCTCAATCTTGGGAGAGGACAAAAGTGTGTCAGTGCCCTGGGAAGTGGCAGTATCTGGAAGAGCTATATACTGTAGCACAACAGTGGTTCGAACTCCCTTGATGGTTAATGATTCCCATTAATTCTCCTACCTCCTGGAAGATCTTAAATGTTTTGTCCAAATATTGCAAAGATGCTGTTAGGTTGCCTTATTTGAAGCAATTAAAAAATAATAATGGACCAAAGAGTGTGATCTGAAATAGTGATGACACCCTTCATGGACCTAAAACAGTCACTACTAAAAAAAGGGAAATAAAATTTTAAAAAAACTAAGATTTGTATGGAGTCTTAAAACTCACAGATACCCAGAACAGTTCTGAGAAACAAGGATGGGTGATATTGCTTTCCTTGACTTTAAATTATACTATAAAGCTGTACTAGTAAAACTGGTGACACTGAAATAAAGGAAGCTTCTTAGACCAATGGAACATAATTGAGACCTCAGAGATAAACTCTCAGATTTATGGACAATTAAACTATGACAGAGGAGCTGGGTAGATAAGTAGAGCAAGTTTTAGCTTCTTTAACAAATGTATTGGAATAGCTAAAGTCAAATGAGTGAAGTTGGATCTCAGACCATACAGAGAAGTAAGTTCAATGTGAATTTAAAACTTGAGATTAGTCCATTAAATATATTGAGAAAAACGTGAGTAAAACTCTCTGAGATGAAGACCTCAGAGGTGTCTTCATTGATTTGACAACACTGACAAAGGCAACAAACACAAAACAAATGGGATTATGGGATTACACAGTCACAGTCACAGTCCTCCCGTTATTCATCGATTTGCTTGAGCGGGCCCAGTAACTTCTCCATCGTGAGACTTGTTGTTACTGTGCTTGGCATATCGAATACGTCACAGGTAGCTTGCCAGGCATTGCCATGCGGGCAAGATACTGTCGGTAGCTTGCCAGGCTCTCCGAGAGGGGCGGAGGAATCAAACTTGGGTCGGCCATATTGGCCGCTTACAAGGCAAACGCCTTACACGCTGTGCTATCTCTCCAGCCATGGGATTACATCAAACTGAAAAAGATTTTGCATAGCAGACTTTGGCAAAATAAAGTCATCTGCATAATGGATAAAATATTTGCATACTTTACAACAGATAAAAGACTAATATCCATGATATGTAAAACACAAAACTCAACAACAAAAAAAAACATAACCCTATAGAAAAATGGGGAGAAGTAATGAACAACGCTCCCCCAAAGAAGACATGTGAATGGTCAGTAAGCATATGAGAAAATGTTCATTGTAACTGAATGTCATGGAAATGCAAATATAAATGACAGTGAAATATAATCTTAAACCAGTAAGAGGGGCATATTACAAAAGACTAGAAAAAAAAACAGTGTGTCTGTGCATGTGTTGTGTGTGTGTGTGTGTGTGTGTGTGTAGATGTGAAGAGAAAGGAAACCTTATCTACTGTTAGGGAATGTTGTCTGAGTCAGCCTAGATGGAAAATAGCTTAGAGACTTCTCCACAGTAAGAATAGTGGGGCTAGTATAATGGGTAGAGTACTTGTCTTGCAAGTGGCTGACTCCCAACACCACATATGATCTCTTAATCCCCTCTAGCAGTGTACAGCCTTGTTGTGGCTCAAGCCAAATAAAAAGTAAGAATAGAATTTCCACAAGGCCCAGTGATTTCACTTCTTAGCATCTACACCTAGGACTAAAAAGCTTTAGCTTGAAAAGATTTGTGTCCACCTATATCTTCTGTAGCATTTACAGCAATAGCCATGATATAAAATCAGCCCAATTGTTCATTGACAAATGAGTGGATAAAGAAGTTTGGTATGCTGTAAGAAGATACAATCTTTTCCATGAACTTTGGTGAAATTGGAAGGCATCATATTAAGTGAAGTCTCAGTAGGAGAAGGACAAATACCAAATGACCTTACTAATATAAGGTTTGTAGATCACTGTCACTATCACTGTCCTCCCGTTGTTCATCAATTTGCTCTAGTGGGCCCAGTAACATCTCCATTGTGAGAATTGTTACTGTGTTTGGCATATCAAATACGCCACGGGGTAGTTTGCCAGGCTTTGCTGTGCGTGTGAGATACTCTCTGTAGCTTGCCAGGCTAACCAAAAAAATAGGGCATAGGTTGTATCAAATGACATCAAACCTTGATCTTTAATTACAAAACAGATTACCAAGCAGTCAGTGGAAAAGGCCTAGGGGGACAGAGAGGAAGAGGTAGATTAGAACAAGTGAAGGGTCTTGGGCACTTTTGCTCATGGTAAATGTACAATAACTGTGTACCACAAAATTATGACCGTTAATACTATTATGACCATATTTTCTAAACTACAATAAAAAATTCAAAGTTCAAAAAATAACAATAGTGTATCTGTCCTTACTCTTCTAGTACCATTCGTACCTTTCCAGTTTATGTCAATCTAGAGAATTCAGAGACTAGCCCTCAAATGATCTTCAGATTTAATTTCATTATGGCTGGCTGAAGGATGTCACATTTAGTTTTTTTTTTTTTTTGAACAAAAATATGGTAATGGAGCATTGCTTATCCTGCTACAATTTCAGGCTGTTATATCTTTATTCATTGTTACATGGGAAGCAATCTTAAAAACATAATGAAAAAGAGTTTATGAGCTCCCAGATTGCAGATTTTTCTCCACTGACCTTACAGGTGAACAAACCTGTAGGCATTATTTTTTTTTTTGAACTTGCTACTACTTGTTAGTATTTGGTGATAGTACAGACTCTTCATTGAATCAGAAGTTACTTAGAGAAAATGGTTGGATTTTTTTCTGAATTCATGGACAATGTGAAACTATTATTTAGATTTTAGTGAGCAAATAATATCCAGTTAAAATAGATCATATAGGAAGTAATCTACAAACTTTTTAAAATTTTGGAAACAGGCATTTTTCTTTGATGTAGGGCGCTCTTTCTTCATCTAGTCCTTTAATCTCAGACCTCATACTTTCTTGAAATATTCATATTCTTGGCATATCAAGACTCATCTATAATCATGGATTCAAATTTTTATGTCTTCTCTCACTTTCTATAGAAATTGAATATTTCCCATTCACTTAATTAAGTAAAAATTTATTGAGAAAACTCAAGGTGCCAAAGTGATATAAACTTAGTGAAAGACATGGTATTTCTTTTTAGAATCATAGAATTTACTGAAATTTGAATATTATTAGCTCTTATTATATTCTTGTATGAGTCACTGATCTTAATTCTTTGTAGGTTTTTAGCAGCTTGACAAGTTTGCTAAAGCTAAACCTTAAAATTTCCTTCTTAAGCAAATTTATTTTAGAACTGTATTTTGTTTTGCTTTGGAATTAGAATTAAGCTAATCTGCAAGTTCTAAAAGTTTATGTATGCCAAGGTTTTAGTGAAAGTGTTAGTTTTTTAAGAATGATTGTTTTATTATGAGAATAAATAATCATTTTCACAAGGGAAAGTGAGGTGCAAAACTATGAATGCAGGACTTGCATAACGGGTACCAAAACTGACTTGTCATTCCTTATCCAATTTACATTTGTTTATAAAAACTTGGAGCTTGAACATGCAGAATTTTTTTTTTTGAGAAAAGGTGTTGTGCTTTGGCATTTTCACTGTATCTCTTTCCTCCCCATCTTGTTCATTTTTCTGTGTTTTGTATATGCTATGTGGCTTTTCTTGTGATCTTAAATTGTATACTCTGATATTTGAGCAACCCAGTATATTGTTGTCCAACTCCCCTATATGGCCTGTAACCCACTGAGATAACAGAATGAGATAATCAGGTTATTATATCCTGGTTGCAGAATGAGGAGAATTGATGGTACTGAGAATGATCATCATTCCAACGATTTTCATGAACAACAAATCAGAATATACGAGAGAGAATACAGTATCGTGGTTAAGGAGTCCTAACCACAGAGGGCTTCTGAAGAACTTGCCCTGTCCCTGTACAGTCAGATGTTCCTAGTTTTGGACAAGATTTCTCCTACATTTCAAAAGTACTCCATGATAAAAGATACTTCAAGTCCAGGAAGCACCAACCTGACTGCCCTACGAGCAATCACAATAAAAAGATATTTTCTGCAATTTCTCCTCTACTTCCTAAACCCAACCTTTCAACACCTGTTGACCTAGATGGACTTTGTTCCTGGACATTTACTCAAGCACACTAAAACCTTAATCCACAAGACATATGCACACCTTTGTTCATTACAATATTCACAATAGCCAAAAGATCTAAAGCTATTAGCAAAGATTAAATCTTTCAACTTGCTGCAACATGGATTAAGTTGGAGGTTATCATGCTAAGTGAAATGAGTCATGAGAAAAAAAATTGAATGATCTCTTTCATATGTGGATTATAAAGAGATGAAGCTAGGAATAAGACACAATCTCAGGTAGTGTCAACAGCACAGTGATCTGTGGCAACAAAGGAAGGGAGAGAGGAGGATTGTGGGACTGTAGTTGAGTTACTGATGGTGGTGGCGGGAGTGGTATAGTAGCATAGCAATTACATGTAGTAGCATAGAAATAAAGCATTGACATGAAAATTATAAGCCATATTACTAAAAAAATTACTTTTATAAACTTAAAAAAGTCTTTGTTAAATACATAGTTAATTTTCTATTTTAGTGTTAGCCAATTAAATGTGTATTTATTCCTTCAAAGGATAAGTTTTATTATTTTAAAAAAGATATTTTGCTTTTGTTTGGACTTAATTCAAAATAACATCTTCAGTAATTTTTCTTTCAAAAGGTAGACATTCAAGTTGAAGATTCAGCTCATTAAATAATACAGTTTTTAAGAATTAAACTTAATTAGTGTTATTACTATAATTCATTCCATCATGATGGTCATTCAGCCTTCACAAATTTTGACCTCTAATTAGTATATGGAATGAATCTATTAAGTTGGATGAGATGCAGTGTTCTTACTTCTTTTTTTGTCAATCTAGAACTTTTTTTCTTGAAAGATTCCAGTTGAAAAATTAAGTTAAAGTCCCAAAGTTCTTACAAATGCAGGTTTGATAACTACTGCAGAAAGATTCGATTTCTATGAATGGGAATCATTTTATCATATTTTAAAACACACAAACTCATTCAATTAAAAGTTTTAGTAGGAAAGAAATGAGCTATTCAGGTAGAAGAGTTACAATTCTTAAGTGTTTTAATGCTTGTTATTAATACTGCCCTGGTTGAGTTGGCTACTATAGTTAGCAAAAAAACATAAAAATACACATAAATAAAAAGAAAAATTATTAATATTAATAAATGGCTGTTTATGTGGGAAATCTATGGAATTCAAATGAAAAAACTATTATATACGTTTTAAACTATTACAGATCTCTGTTCATGTTATTTTTCAACTCTTTTGCACTCTTTTTAAAATTTCACGATACTTAAAAATGCTTATATGATAACCTTTGCTAATTTCTTATACATAAGGATGTTCCCTTTTTACTAACTAGAATATAAGTATTGTGTATTTTATTCAATGATAGTATCCCCAAATTTAGAAGATACCTAAGTATAAAAGCTCAAAGTACATGTGAATATTCATGTAATTCTGTAAAATTGTATTTATATAAATAACATAAATGCTTCTAGATGCATACACTATCATAAGACAATGAAAGAAACCCATAGTAATGAGAGAAATAGTACCAGAAATAAGTAGGTAGGACATTTTATCATTTAACAGTGTGGCATATTATTCTTTAATTAATAAAAAACCAAATAAGAAAAAAATATCTCTTGAAACTGTAGTGCATATAACTAGCCAAGCCTAATTCTGAAATTCACAATTGTTTGTAAAACAATCTTAGAGTTCCTAAGATGTTTATTGTAATGCCACTAGGTGGCATATACTAACTGATAAATTCTTAAAGACAGGCTTTTTTTAAAAGCTCTTTTAGTTCCACACACTCAAATTTACTTTGGCTTTACATTGGATTCATTTTTCTTAAGAAATTTAAACTTAAAGTGTTTTTCTGTACCAACATTTAGGCTGTGTTTCACTGTAATTTTTACTTAACAGTATGAGTTATGGTTATATTTTAAATCTCCAAATGCTAGTTTAGGTAAACTTCAAAATTGTTTAAATTCTGATGTTTTTCTATAACAGTTGCCTATCTTGTCATCTTGTTTTTTTCATGAAATAACTTAAGGAATAGAGATTTTCAGATTTTGTACACAATTCATATGATCATATTTGCACTGATTTTATGTCACATAAATTATTGTCTTAGGACCACATGAAAATTCTATTCACACTGAGATTTGGCATGTGAATACTGAGGAGGATTTAAAAAATCATTTATTGATTCTCTCTGCAGAGACCTTTAATTCTGTGGGTGGGGAAGGCTATGAACACAATTAAAAAGAATGCCAAAATATAGTAAGTTATTAAATAAAAATTCTAAGTGTAAGGTAAGGAAAGCAGTTGATACTAATTTGGAGACTAAGAATTAGAAGGAATTTGAGAAAACCCTTGAAATATGTAGCATTCTCTGAACAAATTAAACTTGGGCATTATATTTATATTTCTATGTAAAGATAAAATATAAGGATAAATAAACTAAATAAATTATATCAATAAATTAAAGAATAAATAAAATCCAAGATAAAAATATAATTTCCATATGTTGGTAGCAACTATGGATAAATGAATTATTTTGGGGGTGTATTTTCCTTTCCTTATAGGTTAACACTTGAATACTCCAGGTTTTTTGTTTTGTTTTTGTTTTTTGTTTTTTTGCTTTTTGGGTCACACCCGGTGATGCACAGGAGTTACTCCTGGTTCATGTACTCAGGAATTACTCCTGGTGCTGCTCGGGGAACCATATGGGATGCTGGGAATCGAACCTAGGTCAGCTGTGTGCAAGGCAAATGCCCTACCCACAGTGCTATTGCTCCAGCCCGAATACTCCAGGTTTTAAAGCTATCCATCTGTATGGTTTAAAGGGATATTGCAAACAATGGAATAGAAGTACTATAACAATTCTCAAAGAATATTTAAACACATTTTTTTCATATCTAAAAATTGTGATATCTTTGGTCTAAAAACAATTGTATTATTTTTGATAACGTTTTCTCTAAAAGTGATAGGTGTATATTTTATAAATTAATATTCTAAAGCATTTGTTGAGCAAATTCTAAAATAAATTGGCAAAATTATCAGACTAGATGCATTTTAAAGTATTTTTTAATCTAAAGATTCTGATTTTTTTATATAGTAGAGATATAGTAATACACACACACATACATATATATATATATATATATATATATACTTAATTGGGTTCAGAAGATGGTTTAGTGTCTTAAATCACGGATCTTATATTGTGTGCGGCTAAAATTCAAACCTTGGTGCAGTTGGTATGAACTGAGGCCATCATGACAAGTCCACATTTGTGATCTCTTAGCAAGAAGGATGCAGGCCCAGAGCTTAGTTTATATTCATCAAGGAACAATGGTCTATGAAATCAGTTATTGGGGGGGGGAACCCTAAACATTTAGTAATAAGTGTTTTATTCAAAAGTTGTAATTCTTTCATGCTTACTATATTAGAAAAATGCATCTGTTATTTTATTTAATGCTCATGAAACCTTATGGTGTGTGTACAATTACCTTCATTTTACAAATGAAGAAAATATGGCACAGAAAATTTCAGGAGTTTACAACACAGAGTTTACAATATTGTTTCCCCACCTAGATCTCCAATGTGAATTGTGACTTATTAAGTTGACAGACACATTAAGATAAGTTTATTAAGCATATCAAAATTCAATGAGAACATTAAGTACAGAGACTAGGATATTTCACGTAGCCAATCGTTTCATATAGCCAAAAATTACAACTTTGTATAAAGCAAAGTTGTGATAGTTTCCTATCTGTTTTTGTATATGTTGCCCTCTACATCTAGTTAGCTCTACACTGTTTTGTTCTATTCTTTCTTCGGTACATTTTTGCATGCCCTATAATTCATTTTATTCTTTTCTGGGTACATCTTTGTGTTTATATTCTAAGACCTAAGCTGTTTTGCCCGAGCTTGGGTTGGATTTTTTTGTGAGGGAGAAGACCTCTCACAGTGTTCTTAACTTTTTATAACTTTCTAAGACTGAGATAAATAATTTTATTTTAGTAAATAAAGAATCTGACCTTTTATTATCAGCACAAAATTCCCACAACGAGATGCTAAACTTGAGTATTTGTTTTATTAGATTTATACAGCTCACTGGTTCAGTCAATTATGTTAAAGTAATTATACATAAAAAATAATTATATATTCAAAAGAAATCTTATTTTGTTATGTGTTTCTGCAGCCAGAAAATGGTAAGAATAAAAAGAAATGGTACAAAAGTGCACTACAAGAAGCATATCTGCTGTACGGATTTTCTCCTGAGCAAAGATTGGAAATGTGCTACCGATCAAAAAAAGGTATGAGATTTTTTCTTATTTACCACTTTGGTGTAAAGATTTATTCAAACACATGCTTTCAAAAGTATGCCTGGTATATAAAAATCTCTCTTCTTAGGGAAATAGTATATCTTTGTTAACTAAACAGTAACCTTTGTATGGTTTAGAAGTCTGTATTTTGTCATCTGAAACTATTTCCAGTAATCAAATATATGTTTTGTTTATTTCTTCTTTTTATATTTATTTATTAAATCACTGTGGGAAAGGTTACAAAGCTTTCAGGTTTAGGTCTCAGTCATGCAAATATCAAACACATTTCCCTTTACCAATACTTATCTTTTACCATGAAGAACCCCAATAAAACCCCACCCCCCACCCCTCCCAGTCCCTGTGAGGCAGATGAATTCTAGTTAACACTCTATCTGCTTTGATTAGATTCACTGTTTCAATAAAAGATTCACCACTATTATTTAGAGTTTACCCCCCCCCCCCCCCAAATCAGACATGCTGAAAAAGCATTGTGAAGTGATTTGCTTTCTACAGCTGGGTTCAAGAATTAAATGTTGGTTTTGGATTTCTGCTATTTTACCTATTGACCCTGGAAGTATTTCTACTGAAAGTCAGATAGTTAAGAAATTGATTTCTGTGTTCTGGAGTCATAGCCGTGCTGGAGAGCCGCTCGTGGGGGGCAACTGGTGGCCTCGGTAGGGCGTGAAGGGCGGACCGAAACGGCCCCCTTCCCATGAGGTTTTAGTCGCCCCCACACTCCCGGCTCATACCTGCTGTCCACAAGGCTCCCATGCGGCCGCCATCTTTCTTTCCAGAGAGGAGAGGGCGAATGGGGCAACACCCTTTCCCCTCCGGGCAGACTTGATGGCCTGGATTAACGCATAGTCCGTTCACTTTTCTGCTCCAAGCTGCTGGGTTCTGCATTAAGTCCTTGTGCTTCTGGGGCTGTGACCATGCTGGAGAGTCGCTCGTGGGGGGAAACTGGTGGCCTCGGTAGGGCGTGAAGGACGGACCGGAACGCCCCCCTTCCCATGAGGTTTTAGTCGCCCCCACACCCCCAGCTCATATCTGCTGTCCACAAGGCTCCCATGCGGCCGCTATCTTTCTTTCCAGAGAAGAGAGGGCGAATGGGACAACACCCTTTCCCCTCTGGGCAGACATGATGGCCTGGATTAACGCATAGTCCATTCACTTTTCTGCTCCAAGCTGCTGGGTTCTGCATTAAGTCCTTGTGCTTCTGGGGCTGTGGCCGTGCTAGGGAGCCGCTCGTGGGGGCAACTGGTGACCTCGGTAGGGCATGAAGGACGGACCGGAATGCTCCCCTTCCCATGAGGTTTTAGTCGCCCCCACGCCCCCGGCTCATACCTGCTGTCCACAAGGCTCCCATGCAGCCGCCATCCTTCTTTCCAGAGAAGAGAGGGCGAATGGGGCAACACCCTTTCCCCTCCGGGCAGACATGATGGCCTGGATTAACGCATAGTCCTTTCACTTTTCTGCTCCAAGCTGCTGGGTTCTGCATTAAGTCCTTGTGTTTCTGGGGCTGTGGGCGTGCTCCAAACTTAACTCTGATTTTCAGGGAGAAAGGTTGGGTGGTTTACTTCCCATTGATCACTTTGTATATAGAGAGATGTCACGCGGCCGCATAAGCGGCCGCGCGGTTTTGAGGAAAAGTCCTAGTTCCCGCATACTCGAGCTGTGCTTGTAGAGACTTCTGGTCACCGGGGTTCCATCTGGGGAAGGCGAGATGCGGTACCTACCCCATCTGGGACTTCCCAGTGATCTCGGCTCTTTTTGGAACCTGTTTTTTTTTTTTTTCCTCCGGGATCTGTGGTTCCCGCCCTCCATGTGGTCCTTCTCTTTGGCTGTATGTTGTAAAGATGGTGCTGGGGGGCAGGCTGTGGGCGTGACTTCCGGAATCAGAGGTTACCTGGGAGCTGTAGTCCCGGCAGATTTGAGAAAAAGTCCTAGTTCCCACATACTCGAGCTGTGCTTGTAGAGGCTTCTGGTCACTGGGGTTCCATCTGGGGGAGGCGGGATGAGGTACCTACCCCATCTGGGACTTCCCGGTGATCTCGGCTCTTTTTGGAACCTGGTTCCCCCCCCCCCCGCCCCCGGGATCTGTGGTTCCTGCCCTCCATGTGGTCCTTCTCTTTGGCTGTATCTATATGTTTTGTTTAAATGAAAAGATTTTATTTACTACTCTGTCATCTTCTTTGCTTGTAGACTATCTATATAGGTTTGCTTGTGTATTTCAAATTATGTTTTCAAAATTAGAAGCTCTGGCTTTAAATTATCCTGTGGTAAAATTCTCACTCTGATATGCTGTATTATTTCAGAATGGAGGATTTAAAATTTTTTTCTTCTACATAAATTCAAGTTTTGAATAAAAAGTATTTTCAGCATTTTACAATAAGTAATTTCTTTTTCTTTTTTATTTTTTATGCTACTCCCTCTGTGTTCAGGGATTACTTCTGGCTCTATACCCAGGGCTCACTTCTGGTATCACTGTCAATGTATCACTGTCTTCCTGTTGTTCATCAATTGCCTCGAGCAGGCCCTAGTAATGTCTCCTTCGTCCTACCCCTGAGATTTTAAAAAGTGCCACATTCGAGGCTCTTTCAGGGTCAGGAGAGTGAGACCCATCATTGTTACTGGTTTTTGGCATATTGAATATGCCACAGGGAGTTTGCCAGACTCTGCCCTGTGGGCAGGATACTTTTGGTAGCCTGTCAAGTTCTCCAGAGTGAGGACTAGGTGATAAGATGTCACGAGGCTGCAAATGTGGCCGCGTGCTTCCCGGAGCAGAGTTTTATAGTCTCTGGATCTTGGCCATTGATGGGATTACATGGCGCTGGGGTCAGTTGGTGGGTGTAATGCCTACATACTGGAAGATGAAGATCTGGGTGGAGGAGGTCCCAGTCCCAATCTGAGCAGGCTTGGAGATCTATGCCCTGGATCCCGCACACCTGGGTTCCTCATCCGGTTCCTTAATGTGTGAGGCTCATTCGAACGTGTGGAGCATGGCTGTGGCTGGAACCGGAGGTCTTCAGCTGGTCTTCACTTCTGGTGGGACTCATGTATTGTGCGAGGCAGATGCCCTACCCAATGTATGATTTTTTTCCAGCTCACATTTTCAATGAAAGTTATCTTGAATCTTAAACATTATGGTTTACAGTTTCCAAGCTAAAGGCAGTGCTCATGGTTTACTTTTAGTTCTGTGCTCAGGAATCACTCCTGGTAAGGCTTGGGAAATCATAGAAGATGCTGAGGAGCAGATCTGAGTTGGCAAAGATTGGAAATCTGTTGCTAATCAAGGAGGCTTTATGAAACTCCCTACGTGCTATACTGTCTCTCCAGCTCCAGACTAATGTAACATAATGATAACAATATAGTCTTAACATATTTTTGTTTCATTTTTTAAAAGTTTTAGTATTTTTCACATAAATAATGTTTAATAAAAGAAAGCTGATTCCAAAAAGCACAAGCTACTATTCTATGACATTCACAATCTGGCATGATAAATCTCTGGTTAGAAGTCAGAACATCCTGTTGGTGGAAGCAACGTGAGTGGAACACAAAAAATTTCCAAACTGTTAGCATCATTCTGTTTTCCTGATTGAAGTTAAATGGACACATTTATCCTGTGTTCATTCATTGAGCAGTGTTGCTGTGTATCCTTTTCCGCATAAATGTTATACTTGAATAAAACCTTAACTAGAATTTTTGGAGATGTCCACTATGTCCATAGTATTCAGAGTTATACAATGCTAAGTGAAAACAAAAAAATAAATAAAACCCTCTTATTATTTTAAACAACAGAAATTTTCTTCATGAAAATCAATGTGATATAATAAAAGACAGGCCACAGATGATCAGATTTGAGTTTTTGAATTCAAAATTTTTTTCTTACTAGTTCCTCTCCCTTTTTTATCGAGCCACCATGAGAAACACAGTTGCAAGGTTGTTCATGATCGGGTATCAGTAATATGATGTTTCAACACCCATATAATACATTTTTAAATCTGAAAGTATAAATATCACTTAATGATGTTTATAAGTAATTATCTTTTAATTTTATTAGAGCACTGTGAATTGCAAAGTTATTCATAGCTAAGTTTTTGACATACAGTATTCCATCACCAATCCCGCCACCAGTGTCAACTTCTCCCCACTAGTGTTCCCAGATTCCTTCTCCTATCCACCTGTGACAGCCCCAGCTTGCCATCTTGACTGGTACCATTTCAGTTTATTAATTAAAAGTTTGGGTTTCACAATTTCAGTGTTGTTAATTGTGTGGTTTGGACATTTAGCTCTGTCATTATATTTTATGAGACTCCTTTTCACTTTATTGCTTTATGTTCTAAAATGAATTGCTTTATAGGGGATTTGGCCATTGGAACATACTGAATTTTAAAAACAACTATTATTTGTCTCTTTTTGAAAAGTTCTATTCACACACATAGGAGCATATATATAAATACCAGTCCAGTCTTCTCAGTTCAGATTTTAAAACAAGTAAGTAGATTTGAAAAGAATTGAAGAGTCAAGGCATACTACAGTTTACTGAGATCAGGAAAAGATGCATATATTACCACAAAGTGATTTTTATTTCTTGTACTGACAATATAATATCTTTCTCCTTTTACTAGCAATAAATGTTGAACTCACTCTATTGTTACAAATACAATTTTATGCTTTGGAGGAATATTTGCATTGTATCTTTCTTATACAACTAAAATAAACTTTGAAATACATTTTATAAATATTATTACTTTGAAATGATACAATAATCTTCTTTCAATTTATTTTTATTTTTCCCTTCCTGCAGATCTCAAACAGTGAGCCTTTAAGGATTACCTTGTTATATTTAAACTGGAGTTTGATCTTGTGGCATTGTACTTGTCAACCAAACATTTTTATGCCATTGAGTCATTCTCTGGGTCCCCACTAATTTTCTTTCTGAGATAACACTACATCAATTTGTGTTAGCCCTATATTTTGTCTCTCAGTAAGTTATCGGAACTATATTTTGCCATTGTTATCTAGGCAAGGCTATTTGTTTCTGGACCTTTGGCATTTTTCCCCCAGCAGACTACAAAGGGGCTATTTCTGATTGTTTGGTAGTAACAGACCATTTACTTGTCTGATGGATTTTGTATGTAAAATTTTCTATAATTCAACCTGAGTATAGAGAGCCAAATATAGAATGGACTTTTTTTTTATCCCTAGATTGTATTCAGAACAGAGACATAAGAACAAATTTCCTGTTTATTCTCCACTATAAGAGACTCACTTTGTACTCGCTCTTCACATATGACAATAATTTGATCATTGTCTCTGTTTAGTTTCAAGTGTGATTCTGTTTATGTCTTTATCATCTCATCTTATCCAAAAATAGTTTTAAGTTATAATTAGTCATTATCTATATTTTACAAAAGATCAGTACTTCCAGGTACATTGACATCATCCTAGCAATTTTGAAGATCTCTATACCCAGAAATTTATTCTTTTTACCCAGAAATTATCATTTTTAGTTTAAATTCTTTTAGTATACTGAAGAAATTCGCACACTTTTATGTTTGGTGTAACTCTTCAATTGTTTAAAGTTACAGGTCCATTTATTGTCTGTAAATATAGATAGAACTAGCTGTTTTGTAACAAATTTCAAAGCTCTGTTCCCATAATTTGATTACCCCTTTTCAATACTATTATTTCAAATAAGTGCACATTTTTGTTGAAGTTAGAAAATATTTTTTCATGGACATTTGTTTTAATTTTTTTTTTTTGGTCTTTTGGGTCACACCTGGCAATGCTCAAAGGTTACTTTTGGCTCTGCACTCAGTTATTTCTCCTGGTAGTGCTTGGGAAACTATATGGGCTGCTGGGAATTGAACTCAGACTGGCTGCCTGGAAGGCAAATGCCCTACCCACTGTAATATCACTCTAGCTCCTATAATTGTATATATTTTTTAATGAATGGGATATTACTCTATAATCTGCTGTATAACTGTATCACTGTCATCCTGTTGGTCTTCGATTTACTTGAGCAGGTGCTAGTAACATCTCTATTCCTCCCAGTCCTGAGATTTTAGGCAGCCTTTTTTACTCATCTTTTGACAATGATTGGAGGACCTTTCAGGGTCAGAGGAATGAGACCTATCATCGTTACTATATTTGGCATATAGAATATGCTGCGGGGAGCTTTCCAGGCTCTGCCCATGTGGGCAGGATACTCTTGATAGCTAGCTTGCCGGGCTCTCTAAGAGGCATAAATGGGTAGGAAGTGTCTTAAGAAGTGTCCGGAAAGCGGCCTGGAGCATGGTGATGTTTGGGAAGTGGAGGTTGGCTGCCGGGGCTTGGGTCCCAAGGGGTGGGGAGGGCTCTCACCCACCCCACAACCTGGTGCAGAGTCCTATAATCTGCTATATAATTCTATTTTAGGATTTCCTATTATTTGTGTGATTCTACTTTAAAATTTTGTATTATATTTTCTAGTGGCTTTCCTAAAATTTGCAGTATTCATTTATGTTATTCAGTTTAATTTTCAAATAACACTGTATCATGTCATGATACATATATCTTATAATAGCATTTTTTCCTAATTTCTCCCTTCTTCAATCAATAGAATTTATA